>NC_141367.1:23298697-23836283 GCF_963921425.1 Dryas octopetala | reverse complement strand
CAGGCTTGAGAAGATCATTGACAATATTTATGTTATGTTAATTCCATGTGGGAAACCTTATTAGTGGCCCATTTAATTGCTTTTGATGAAGGTAGAGGTCATGTACTCCCTAGTTGACCATCCATTAGAGCTATACAATGGTCAATGGATCGGTCCAAAAATTACAAAACCAAATCATGTGTACCATGTACCAATGATCTCATCGAATAAATGTGAAGCTGAAGCTTCAAGTCATCATTTACCAAAAAAAAGCTTCAAGTCATCAAGTGACAAATAATGAGTGACGGAGAATATATGTGTACCATGCATGTACCAAATTGAACTTGCCACGTGGAATCCTGGTACCTGCAAGTTTCTCTATAATTAAGTTTATTTAATTTATTCTTGGCCAAAAAGAGTTTATTTAATTTCTTGAAATTAAATAATTAACACCATCAAAATTATATAATTATTCACAATTTTCAACGACCGGCCCTGAATTTCCTCTCTTTATAAAAATAGAAGTCCAATTTTACTTTATTGGAACGATTCTTTTGAATTTTTGATTTTCTAAACATATGGAGAGCCGATTCCTTTGAATTTTTAATTTTCGAAGAACATATTGTCTCCTCTCTCATGAGAAATGTGAATCATAAGGTATAATTGAATTGCTAATAACTTTAATTAAATATAACAATGTATGAACCACATAATAAAGACAAAAGTTCTTCAAATTAATATTACTGCCTTCCACTTTAATAATTTTTAAATACTGAGAATTTTATTAAGTGAATTTTGTCTTGTTAATCTATAGGTTAATTATTTGAATTTATCATCAAATATAACCTCTCTTTTTTTTTTTTTTTTTTTAAAGATTTTTCAAACATATGGAGATTTTGAATAATTTTTCTGTGTTATTCAAGGCCTATGTTGATTCCAAATGCATGGACCTCTCCAAGGAGGTTCTAACCGAATTAGCTATGAAGTAGAGGCAGCAGCAGCAGTATATTTGGCCTGTTTGATAATGCTTTTAAAATGGCTAAAAATGTTTTCAAATAGTTAAAAGTGTATTTGTTTGCATTTGACAAAAAAGTTGAAAGTGATTTTGCATTATAGAAGCACTTGAAAGCGTTTCAAACACCTACCCATGTATACATTTAAAAGAAACAGTTCAATTTTTTTGAAAAAAATTATGAGCTTAAAGCGCTTCCAATAAAAGTGCTAGCTTCCGAACAGACTCTTACTGGGTAATTTGGGTTCCAGTTTCATTATAGGTCCAGCTCATATCAGATATGTCAACCAGCCCATTAGCCCAACTACTCAGGACCCAACAACAGAAAAACTATTGGTAATTCTAAAAGGACCCCCTTCTCTCTCTCTCTCTCTCTCTCTCTCTCTCTCTCTCTCTCTCTCTCTCTCTCTGTGATTGTTTTCATGGTGGTCCTTATTGGGTTTTCTTGTTTTTGACATATGGGTTGTGTGGTTTGGTGCAGAGACTAGTGCAGCACCAGCCGACCCAGCACCCCACCTCGGAGGAGTTGAGCATTGGCAAGATTAAGTTCAAGGCTTTTGATTTGGGTGGCCACCAGATCGCTCGCAGAGTCTGGAAGGATTACTATGCTAAGGTCTTTTCTTTTTCCCTTCCCACTTAGTGTTGGATTTGTTCAACTAGTTGTTCTCAAATCTGATAGATTGCAGTTTTCAGCTCAAATATGATCTGCATATTGCTTCTATGAACTTCATGCTTGCACTATAATTCGGCGTACTTTTAATTTTGTGAATCATAATCTCTAGTTTTACTTGAGTGGCAATTATGTTTTTTGATTTCAAAATGGTATTCAATGCTATTATTTATCAAATTGGAGTGGACTCCAACCCAGCACAGGCTGTTTCAAAAGTTGAATTTTCATTTGTTTTTTATATTAACTTGTTTCTGTGTTTGTTTTCCAATTTTCTAAGCTTGGATGTGGTAAGGACAAACTATTCCCATCTACAAAACAATGTCTCTGTTAATATCGAGCTAACCATTTCAGCTTTGGTTCCTCGTCTAAATACATTTTTTCATCCCAACTATTGGGTTGGATTTCAGTAGATGGGAAAGCTGAAGTTCACACTCACTTGTTAGCATGTTTTGCCTTCATAATCCCAGACAAAATTTCCTTGTGTTTATCTGATTCATGGGAGGCAAACATTTACAATGGAGGTTTTGCTGAGAACACCTTTATGTTTTCCATGAGGTGTTTTACTAGTGCCTTTTCATACATGATGTCTATAGAAGTCCATCGTGTCTCATTATGAAACATGGGTCTCATTAAGATCATTGATTTATTTTCTTGAGCCATCTTGATTATTTATTTTATAATTTTGAGAAAAGAACAGAGTTGGTTCAACCCTTTAAACTAAAGCAACCTTGCTTCGCTGTTTCTCTTGTACTCCACATGTTTCTTTTTTATAATTTACAAGAATTTATCTTATTCTTGGCATTCAGTCTTGGCTTTTTGAAAATCACAGCATCAATGTATATGGTGTCCACATCTATGCTTCTTAGTTTTTTATTTGAATTATCTTTTAGCCATAATCCATGGAGAAGTCATTCATAGAGAAGAGTGAAAAAGAGAAGACAACCTTAAGAGATTATAGAAAGTGGGTTTTATGACTTATGGGCTATTTCAGACATTTGAAGATTTAGTTGAGGTTGTCTCTTCCCAACGGTACTAATATGCCGTGATTTTATTTTGGATCAGACTTGGGGACCTCTCCCTTCAAAAATAAGTGCCAAGTATTGCCCATCTTGCATTCAGTTTTATTTCCCTTCCATATTCCAAGTATAGACATATCATTGCTCTGTCCTCTCACTGTTTTCCTGATTGCATACCAAGTTCTGAGTTTTTTTCTGCACGAAGCTCTACTCTACCAAATATCTGAAGCGTTATAATTCCCTTTATTGCTTGAGTTTCTATTGTGTCCTGTGGCCTCTTGGTCCATATTGTTGGCCTCAATTCATGTTATCTAGTACTTTTTGTGGATTGTATTACATACCAAAGTAAATAAATGCTGCAAATTTTTTGATTCAATTTCGGTTTTCTATTGTGAACAGGTGGATGCAGTGGTTTACCTGGTTGATGCATATGACAAGGATCGCTTTGCAGAATCAAAGAAGGAGCTGGATGCTCTCCTTTCAGATGAAAGCCTGGCAAATGTTCCATTTCTGGTGCTGGGCAACAAAATTGACATTCCCTACGCTGCTTCAGAAGATGAGCTGCGCTATCATCTAGGACTGACCAATTTCACAACTGGCAAGGGAAAAGTGAATCTTATGGATTCCAGTGTCAGGCCCCTTGAGGTTTTCATGTGCAGTATCGTCCGCAAGATGGGGTATGGGGATGGCTTCAAATGGGTCTCCCAATATATAAAATAGGGACTAGAGTAGGGGGATAACATTTTGGTTCAGTATTTGTGTGGTAAGTTTTTCCTGCCAGTTTGTAGTGTGACCACAATTATAATGGAAGAAGAATTTCTTATGTGATTTTGATCAGATTGAAGGATTAACAACTCTGATAGTTTATCATTTGTCGCAATGTTCATTTTAAAATATGTGCTTCTAGAACAAGATTCAGTCATTCAGTGTGCTTATTTTCTGATAAATTCTGGCTCTTGTTAAGCAGTTTTTTTTATTCTGAATAATGTCATATTTCTTCTTCTTTGGCAATTCTTTATTGTGTAAACTATTATTTCTTTTCTAGTGATGGATTTGATTGTCTTTCACTTCTGCTAGTATTTTCTGTGGTGGTTTTGGTCAAGCAGTAAAATGTTAGAAGTTTTTCTTATCAAAAAATGGTCAGCAACTCAAAATTGAAGTTACTCTTACAATTAAGTTGGACAATACATGGGATGGGAATATGGGATATAGAATGGTTGGACTTTCACAATTAAATTAGAGTATTAGACAATACCAATTTCAAGTGGTCTAGAAGACTAAAATCTGACTATGCTGGCGTGGTGTTACAAAATTATTCAAATTATAATGATGTCACGATGACTTTTTTTATGTGTTTGGAAAAAATTGGGTGATAAATTCTTCTCAATTTTTTTTTTTGGAGACAAAAAATGATATCCTTCTGAATTTTAATTTTAATTATAACAGTAATTATGGATATAATTGTTACCGTCGCGTACAATATTTTATGTGCTTTAATCCTACTCCACGTATGCATTTTTGTCGATGAAAAGCAATGCAATCTGGCATCTACTCTACTAGTTTCAAAGTCGATGGCTTGGCTAGTTGGCTAGCACATCAGGATTCTGGACACAGCCTTATGACGCGTACCATCCAATAACATCTCTCCACGTAGGATCCCCATTCTCCAACCGGCATTTCCCAGTCACCCCTCCCTCTCCACCGGCTCCACGTCATCACCCTTTCCTCACCAAAGCAGTCACTCCTATACATATATAATCCCAGAAAATCTTTAAAAACCCAACCAAACAGAAAAAAGGATTTTCCGTCACTTTCTTTGACAATCTCGGTGCTTTCGATTTCTCCTTCGATAAAAAAGAGAAGCAAGCATGTTTCTGGTGGATTGGTTCTATGGAGTTTTGGCATCGCTAGGGCTATGGCAGAAAGAGGCTAAGATCTTGTTCTTAGGGCTTGATAATGCCGGAAAGACCACCTTGCTACACATGCTCAAAGATGAGGTACTTCTTCCTCTTCCTTTGAAAAACTAATTCAATTTATTATTTTAAACGACTGTCGTTTCGTTTTGGGGTTCAATTTAGGGTTTTTGTTGGTTGCAGAGATTAGTTCAGCACCAGCCGACTCAGTACCCGACCTCCGAGGAACTCAGTATCGGGAAGATTAAGTTCAAGGCCTTTGATTTGGGTGGACACCAGATCGCTCGCAGAGTCTGGAAGGACTATTACGCCAAGGTTTAAATCTTACTCAAAAGCTAATTCCACTTTCAATTTTATTTTATTTTGGTAATTTAGTGTTTGATTTGATTCATTCTTCAAAACTGTGGTTGCATACTTGCATGTTATAGATTTTTGATAAATAATGCGAAATTTAGAATTTTGTTTTATGTATGTATGCAATGGAATGAAACCCACTATAGGGAATAAAGAAACAATGGTGCTGTTTACCTTGGTAGTGACTAAATGAATACTTAATCCTCACCATAGTTTTGTAGTCACATCAATGGTGTGACATCCAGTGGATTTCATGTTATTTTACTCTATTCCTAGTCTTTGAATTTGTAGTTATAGGTGCAGGGTTGCAGTCAAGGGTCTGGCATTTGTGCTTATTATAATGCCAATTAGTGGGTTATTGCCAAATTGATTTTGGGTCTAAAGGTGACTCTTGAGTATCCAACAGGACAATTTTCTTAAAATGGGGCTTATGCCATGATATATTTTATTTGTCATGTGTGATGCACATATATTCATAGATATTCTGCAATCTTTTTGATTGTATAGGTGGATGCTGTAGTCTACCTGGTTGATGCTTTTGACAAGGAGAGATTTGCTGAGTCAAAAAGGGAGCTTGATGCTCTTCTCTCCGATGAGTCACTGGCAACTGTCCCATTTCTAATCTTGGGAAACAAGATCGACATACCTTATGCTGCCTCAGAGGATGAACTGCGTTACCATATGGGCCTGACTAACTTCACCACAGGAAAGGGGAAGGTCAATCTGGTCGATTCCAATGTCCGCCCCCTTGAGGTGTTCATGTGCAGCATTGTCCGCAAGATGGGGTATGGGGAAGGCTTCAAGTGGGTCTCTCAATACATCTAGTAGGCAAATGAATGGACAAAACAGCTGTATTGCAGGTTATTGAAATGACAATTCTCCTGCCACTGATACAGTGATATACTCTTCGGTAGAATTGATGTTGGCTATTTCTAAGCATAGGTGCCCCTGTAAAGTGGATAGTTGTCTTAGATAGCAGCTTTTTGCTATTCAATTTTTAGCTTCAAAAATCTAGTGTGCTTTTTCATATTATTTTTGGGTTTTTCCTATTTCAGGATAGATAAGTTGTGTTAGTTTTCTCAATATGTATTGGTAAGTAGATTGCAGAACTAATAAATATTTACAGAAGGTGTGCTCTGCTTTAATGCTTTCTTTAGTTATAACATGCTATGTATTACTCTCTCTCTCTCTCTCTCTCTCAACAAGCATTAATAGAAAAGAGCATGCACTCAGAAGAACAGACGGGCCGGCTGACAAAAATAAGCACGTCGTTCCAGATATAAGAAAACTACAGAGGTTGGAGATCAGTTCACCCAACATCTCTCTCTGGTTTTGTTGTCTGATGTATAAATTGCTTTTAAGGAGATTCCAATGTCAAGCTAGGTAGTTTGGATCGCCTATCTGGACTATTGATCAAATATAAATTTTTTAAGCATGCAGTCCAAATTCACAGTCCAATTTCAAAGTAGTGGAACGCTGACTAATTTGTTTGAGGGCGAGGAAGCAACGGAATGACACTGAATATTAACACCATCTACTTGTACTCAAAACGTTAACAAGAGCATAAAAAACAAAGAAGCATATTAAGACCAACCCATGATACAGACACTGGAACTATGACCCCTTCAAAAATCTCAAAACGGTCTGAAAGGTCAAAAGCGCAAAACTAATTATTCTAGGCATGCATTTACAAGATGTACAGGGCTACACAAGTACGGAGCTCCACCCCAGATGTTATTATTTGCCCAAGTGTCTGAACCTTGGCGAAACCCTGTCTCGATCTCGGGAATTTTCTTCAACTACCCATGTTTGTGTCAGGATCAAGAAGTTCGTCAAATTCCAGCTGCACAAGACAAGATTTTGATTGTATAATGCATCTGCAGAATTGTATTGTAACACTAAAAGAAGAATTTTTAACTAGATCACCTACCCTTGCTTCATTATGGGTCAGCTTCATCCTCCTATAATCTTCTTGTGCTTTCTTTGATCGGAACATGGCCTGAACTCGTACAACAGATCTCTCAACACGCTCTTCAGCTTGTTTCCGGCTGGCTCTGTAGAAGTCCTCTTCCGTATCACTTTCCTGCTTCTGTTCTACATTGGCCTCAATCTGGTCAACTTGAAGCCCACGAAGCCCTTTTCTTCTAAGGCGCCACCGCAAAACAACTTTCTCAAGCACTCCAACTGACCAGAGAATTTTACGGTAATGCCTCCGCACTTGGAAGGCCCGGAAAGCAGCCTGCATAAAAAGAAAATGTAATCAACCAAAATTTCCTGGAATCTAGAGAGTTAATAATTCATTACTCAATACAAATGAAGGTTGCAATTTGACCAATCAAATGTGTATGTAGTGGCAACTGATTGACACTATGTAGATTGACTAAAAAATTTGCCATTTAAATTTATCTTCCAAAAGGATTTGGTCTATCCCAGCATGTGGTTCATACTAGTTGTATACATTTGACAGCTATGCCAGAAAGAAGATAAGGGAAGAGGGTTACTTGAATTTTGATAGCTTGACGGCGCATGTTAAGAAATTCTTGACGCATCTTCCATGTACGAAACCTATATTGAATTCGGGCAGCAGCTGACATCTTTTTTCGTGTATCATAATTGCGAAAGGCATGTTGAATCTTCAATGCTGCAATTATACCACGTGCTTCATCCTCTGGAATGGAAAACTGAAGTGCTTTAGTTCGTAGTTTTAGTGAGTTCTCCCTGAAGGCAGCCTGTATTCGTGCTGCTGCATCAGCAGCTGTCCGATAAGCTGTCAATGTATCCTTTAGATATAACTCTTCCTCACTGAGGTTCTCGGAGTTCTCTGTATAGTTTGTGCTAGTTTGAAGAGATCCACTAGCATTTCCTGCCATGCTCATATCCTTGAATTGTTCTACTAAAGCCTTTTCTGAAAGATAAGCTGCTAAGCCATCATAGCCCTTCATGGATGCAAGATCAGCAGCAGTGCAACCACCAGGGTTTTCTGGAGTGGGGTCTGTGACCAAGTTTGGCTTTGCCCCCACAGATAAAAGAACCGCGACCATTTTCTCCCTGCACATGAAAGTTTTAGAATTAGGAAAACCTGCTGCAGACGTATAAGATTTACTTCCAATCTCGTCACAGAATGCATGCAAACAATGTTATTCCACGTTAATTAACTTCAAATGTATGCATGTAAAACAAACATGCACAAAATCAATATGAGCAAGAAGATAAAAACTGGTGACATAAAGCTCAAGCTCTCCTGAGTGAGGAAAAGATATAGAGTTGGAAAAGTTCTAATACAGAAGTGATAAAAGTTTAACAGGATGCAGCCAACCTAACTAGTGAAGCAGAAGATACTTTTCAAAGAATTATGCAAATTACAAAATAAAAAAATGATGATAAAACCATACCTTCCACAATAACAAATATTAATAAAAATAAAAGCATACCTTCCACAATAAGCAGCCCAATGAAGGGCTGTCCATCCACGTCTATCACGAAAGTCTAATGACAAGCCTGACCATGAAAACATGCGAACAGCCCATGCATATTCTAGAATAGCACATAAATGGATTACTCCTTGACCATGAGCATCATATTCTTTGGTTCTAGAGCTGTCAACAACTTTCTCCAACAGCCAATCCTTTAGTCTGTTTCTCAAAATGAGTTCAAACAGACCATCCTTTGCCACTGGTAACGGAATTTTGTTGTCATCAATTGACTTAATCAAATATGCCCAGCTATTACATATGTGGGAGGTTTTTTGGGAAAACTTCTTCGCTTCTTTCAGGGCATTCGGTGATACTTTACTAGATAGAATGTTAAGGTTCTTAGATTTAGAGAAAAGCAAATAAGCAAGGCGCATCTGTACTTGGAACTCCTCCCATCTGTTATCTTCTGAAGGAACTATTGGGTCACTCAACATAGGAGCACGATATTCAAAATTTAGCACTAGGCTGATGGGTTTATGGCCATCAAAACTCATAAAAATGTTTACTATTCTAGGCAAATGTGGTGGTACGAAACAGCGATACACCCCAGGCTGAACAATTTCTGCTGGAACACATATGTCGCCACAGACACAAAGTAGATTGGACTTTGCAAGATGTAAAAACTCTTGATGAAAGAAGCCAGTGATTAGAATCTGCAAAAGAATTAATTAGAGGCTAGAATTTGTGCTGAATATTACAACCTGATTGTTCAAGTTAATTAGAAGATATACTAGGTGGATCATTGCAAATCAGCACAGATCAACACCTGTCATGCCAAGATAGAGGCCTCAGAAGCAATTACAAGGACACACGTTTCAACCTTATGATCATTCTATTTTTTAAAAACTAATAAAACAACAGCAGTTCCTATTCCACCAATAATTAAGATCCAGTTTAATGCATTTATTTATTTACTATATATATAGCCATTTGGACTTAATTCTAAAATCACCTTACTTCTTATATTCCTGTACTTATGAACAAGTACATTGATCACATTCTAAATAATTCAATTTCCATGCCACATAACAAGAAATTATTTCATTAAAACTTGTTTTGATATTTTAATATTTTAATCATGTCACTGTGATGTTAGGTATATTCAATGATTCTATATGCTTGACTTGTTCAACTACTATGCAATATCTTATTATTGCCAATAAAATTAAAGGATGAATACTTCCTTCTTACCTATGAGTTATTCTCTACCTCAGTAAAGATTACTTATTGGCATTTCAAGAATATAAGATTTCATTTGTTACTCATGAATAACAAAAGGTGCACATAACATTCGATGAATATTATAGAAAATAATATGAGGAATAATATAAACCAAAGAGGAAACCTTTGTTTTTTCATTTGAAAAAGCCCAAGCAGGTGACACGTCAGTTATGTTAAATATTTGCTCAGGACCAGAAGATTGAAGACGATCCATTGCTGGAGAAGCAAATGAATCTTGAGCAGCTGAACATGAGGATTCATGTACTGGGTCATCCACTGAGCCAGGAGAGTCGGTCATGATCTGGTTTACCCATCTCCCAAAACTGTCCTGACTATGCAATCCATCATTAACCAAAATGTCCAAGGAATCACTGTTTCCCTTGGCAATAGAATTCCTTAAGACATTTGAATTGACATCACCCCCCACTGTCTGAACATAAAGATTGTCTTGAAGGTTGAAATGAATGTTATCACTCCTTGCAGTCGGATTGGTTAAATTACCAAAAGAAGAAATTTCAGCTGATAAACTGCTGGCTTCCTGAAAAGACAAACCAATTAATTGGCCACTTCACTGTTCACACAATCATTCAAAACCTCCACACACACACACACACACATGGAGGCGACCAGATAAAGACCTAAATTAGAAACTTGTATCTTAACCGTATAACTGATCTAACGATTAAATGCAAGCCATTAACTTCACTCTCATGTCAGACAGTCTGGACTGTCTCCTAGCATCCATTTGTTACACTATGTTGTTTGTCGATTGGGACATAACATTCAAGCATGATTTCACCTAATCATCAATTCTGATTAAGACTATATAGCAATAGAAACTTACTATATATTTTATATATATTGCATTTTCCTACAGCCCAGAAGTTTGAAATAAACCAATCTCTCCAAGTAGTATCATTTTACTGTCCCAAAGATGGAAATCAAAGAACTGAAACCTTTTTTTTTTACAAGTGAAGTCAGAGAACAAAAACAATACAAGAATTATACCTATAAATAATGCAAGTTGTAAGAGGTGTCTCATTGGGGGGAGGGGGGGAATGTGCTTGTTTGTGCAAAAAAATTGCAGTAGAATAATATGACAACACATACAACACATATGAAAGTATAAGAAAGAATAAAATGCCAGTGTGGAAGGACTACAACAAATGGGGGACATAAATTTAGAAGTACGAATGAATCTACTTACGCCACTTATGGAGCCATTTCCCACAACTTGATTCTGCTGTTCAAAGGATGAAACTTTGTCTGGCAACCTGTAACCACCTACAACACAAAAAAAAGGAAAAAGAAAAAAACAAAGAGAAGAATGGTTAATACTTTCCACATTCTGGCTCTAGAAAAAACTGTTATCTGGCTGCTTACCTCCTTTAGAATCATCTGTAACCAGAAGCTCATCCCAGTCAAGTGTGTTAATATCATGGAGCCTCTGTTCATGATTATTAACAGTCAAACCGTCACCAGGCTCTGTTGATCATCAACAAACCAAGGGTAAGAACCTTGTATATCCATTTTCAAGAAAAATTAGAAAAAAATACAAAAAAAAAAGTAACAACCTCAACTAAACTAGGTAAAAATTATTAAAACATTAAGAATAATGAAAAAGTAATTTTAGTTCTTCTAACTTCACTAACTAGAAATTCCATTATGGTTTGCTGAAATGAAACAGAGTATTCCAAAACAAAAGTATTATATAAGTCATCTTGCAGAAAGTTCATCTACAGTCACCTAAAAGTCCATTTTCACCAGCATAATATGCATGTTTAGCCCCAGTATCAAGTTCTTCTGAGAAAAGCCAAGGCGCAGATGGGTCAGAGACTGAACTAGAATTTGAATTCACAGGTGTGACTGGAGAACCCTGCAACTGTATCATAAGCCAACAACAGCCCAATATAAGGTCAGAAGATCTAGTTAGTTATTGAAAAGAATGGCACAAAAAATTGGTTTTACAGATTGCTAAGTGCTGCCACTTATGCATGAAGTTATTCCCAAGTTCTTACTTTATTTATCATAAAATAAGATATCTTCCGGTGCCTAAGACAATTTTTCAGAAGCCAGTGTACAATATTTCTTCCTGGAACGGAAGAAACTATGTGGCTAGAGTGTACAGTGTCTATAAAATTAGGATTATATGTTTGCACTACACTTAAACTAATTGCTTTAAAACAAGTTTAAACTGAAAATTTCTGAAAAATAATAAAATAATAAGCATTTAAATATCTGAGACTGCAATAATAGACAATTATTCATGCTCTGAAAGGGAGCATCAATATTCCGAAATTGCTTCATCTAGAAGTAACATTGAAAAGGAAAACAGTGGATGAGCTACAAATAGAAAGAAAAAAAAAAAAAGCACCTCCTGTGTTTCACGGTAATGAACAAGGACTATGTGCTCTAGACTCCTGCAACAAGAATAACAACGAAACTGTCAATAAGAACACTATGATTCACTCATGAATCCACATAAACAGTAATTATTACATACTTATCAAGCAGCCAATAACACCTCCGGACAAAGGTTGGGCTATCCTCGCCATGTGCATAGTATACATGAATCCTTTCTTCATTACCAACCTGAACCATTAAAACAAATGACAAAATTTGATAGAACTGACAATGATCATTCCATGGCAAACTAAGCTACAATTCTCAAGCTGAAAGGTGTAAATAGAACATGTTGTAACAGAGAGAATCATTTGGCACATATGGGACGAAGAAAACAACTATAAGAGAGAACAACAAACACCATTTCCTTACACCCTGTCAATCAAAACAGTGAACATTTAGAAACAATTAAGATGGTAAGAAACAGATTAACAAACAAAAAAGTTACAAAAAGGAAAAATCAAGACACATGAGGCCACTGGTTGGAGCATGGGTGCAAAAGATGCAATTCAACCAAGTTTTGATTAATGAAATTGTGCAGTCAATAAAATTACTGGCAACTTTTAAAGCATGAAGCACTTTATAGGAAATTGCCATGAGACAAGTTTCAATGGAGCCTTTTTAATAATCAATCCCAACTTTTTGGGGTTGGTTAAAAAGTTGATATTCAACAATATGCAGGGCCATCTCTTTTATTAAGTTATAAGATGTTATTTCTCTATGAATTATAATCCCAGCATTGATACGGTCACAGAAAACATTCGATGTTACCATGACAATTACAAACCTTAGAAAACAACGTTAGAAGTGTTGGGAAAAGACCACTGATTCACGAAGCAACAATAAGTCATGTAAATATGTTATGCCAAATAGCACCTTAGAGGGAAGAAAAAATATAAAATATAAAATACAAAAAACAAACACTCACTTTCAAATGTTCATGAGCTTCTTTAACTGTCTTCCCGTCTTTTTTCTTCTTCCAGTTATGACCATCTTTCCTGAAGTTTCTAAGCATCTTACGGTCAAACAATACTATAGTGCCACCTGTTACATTAAGAAAAACATACCCAAACAGACAAGACAACAGCTTCAGTATTCACATAATTTCCTGTCAAAGTTAACACCAGCAGAAGCTGTATGTCATGTGCGTAAAGTTCATCAAAACAACACAGGAAATATGTTTCTCTGTCACCAATTGATTGAACTACAGCTATAAGAACTATTAATTCATGATAATGATTGCATAACATATATTTACTTTTGGGTAAGTTCACCGGCTTGACATTGATGGCAAAATTCTTGTAATTATAGAGTACTGCATGAATTTCATTTGGGCGGAGCCATCTTGCTTTGGCTTCCTCCATAATAGTCCCAACATCCAAATCTGTGCACAAACCAAGAACCCACAACAAGACAAATGAGCAAGGGAAATTATATCCTGGTAAATAATGTACTCAGTACCATATTAAATCATGAAATCTGATCAAAATGCACTGTCATTATTAAAACTGCAATAAAAATACTTCTTATCGCTTTTATTCATGCAAATTTCGCTTTGGAATTCACTGGAAGCACTTCCTAAAGGAAAATCCAAGCTCTCATGCTCTTGCTTCCATTGGATAAGTAAATTACTTTCAAAAAAGAGCAATCCAAAGCTAAAATTTACTTTCTTTCAAGAATAAAACCAATCACTTTCCAAGATACACCAAATTAAGCATACAAAAAGTAACAAAAATTCTATTTAAAAAAAGGGTACTTCATCAATCGTCGTACCTTGCAATGTATGGAACCCATGAATCTCTGAACCCACGAGCTGCTTTTCCATTCTCAAAAAACCTTTACGAAATCCCAATAATTCTTCTCACTCAAAGCTTAAACCCAAACAAAGACACATTCAACTATTCAAGTAATAATAATTTCTCAAAATTAAAAAACTTACTATCAGAAATATTGAAAACGATCAAAAACCGAAAACAAAATCAACGAAGCTGAAAATTACCTTATTAAAATTAATTGAAAGAAGGTTGTTGGGAGCTCCAGCAGTGTCTGTAGTCTGAAGACTGAAAGCCTCTATGATTGTCAGTTTTTCGTAAAATTAAAAGGCACCAAATGAAGCTGACAAGAAAACAATTGTAAAAGCAAGGACTTTTTGCTTTTCCTGGTTAAAAAAAAACCGGTAGATACAAAAAATGAAAAATGCACAGGACAGGTCAGGTCAGCTGGTTCGGTTTTCTCTACTCTGCAAGGCGGTGCAGGATAGCAATACTGCGGTGGCGGATAGTAGCCGTCTGATTCGGCTGATTTTAGGCCGTTGATTGAAACGACTGATCTTTAGTTTTTTTTTTTAGTTTTTTGGTCGAATTATTGATCTTTAGTTGGAACCCGCCAAAGTAAATGGGTATTTATGTCCTTTTCAGTTTTCTCTTTTTTTAAAACGGATCAATTCAAAATTGTATTTATGAGAGATTTCCTTAATTTACCGATGTCTTAACACGATCTGATGCTAGTGGAGCCGCCGTCGATTTCTTTGACCAAATTTGAACCAGGCACAACCTTTTGTGCTGATTTTATTTTGACAATGAAGAAGTCGATCACATTCAATTCACACGCTTAGGAAAGGCGTGTGTGTTTCATGATTCGTAGTACCGACTACTACCGACGTTGTTTTGTACTTGTGTGTGCACTGTACTACTACTAGGTGCTAAGTTTCACTGTCCGACTCTTCCGGATTGTATTGCTCAATTTGCTCTTAACCGGGTACGCAGTACAGGCTACAGACATAAAACATCGATTGTTCAACGCATTTGTTATATATATTGACACACGTATGCTTTACGGGACCCACTGTGAATTATGATGGGCCCTCCTCATCTTCTTTTTCTCCTTTTCAAACCCTAGGGCTTGACTGATGTGTCAGTCAGTCAATGTATACATATCAAAAGTCCGCAACAAATAATACCACTAGACTAGAGGCAGCAAAAAAAACGTTTATATCTCTCTCTCATTACGTAATAAAATAAATAAGGAAAAAATTTACAAATAAAACACATACTTTGATAGTTGTTTCATTTCAAGACATTAATTTTGATTCGTGTTAATGAAAGACACATACTTTTATTTTGTGTCAATTAAGAACCATATTTTTTTTAATTTTTATCTCAACTTTGGCCTGACATTGAACTCATCAAAACTCTACCAAATTTAGCAAATTTATACTTGGTTTAAAGTTATGCATCTCTTCTTTACAACCATATAAAGATCACTCAAATCGGACATCTACAACTCCAGATAATTGGCCCAAAAGTAGGATACCTGAAATTGTCATATCGGACCTCTGAGAAAAAATTTAAAAAATCAAATAATTTCGAGTATCCTACTTTGGGGCCGATTATCTGAAATTGTAGAAATCCGATTTGGGTGATTTTTATATGGTTGTAAAGAGGAGATGCATATCTTTAAACCAAGTATAAGTTTGCTAAATTTGGTGGAGTTTTGATGGGTCCAACGTCAGGCCAAAGTTGTGATAAAAATTGAAAAAAATATGGTCCTTAATTGACACAAAATGAAAGTATGTGTCTTTCATTAACACAAAGCAAAATTAATGTCCTGAAATAAAACAACCATCAAAGTATGTGTCATGTTTGTAAAATTTTCCCAATAAATAAACACATATACTCGTTCCATAAAAGATTTTCTCGAGAAGTACTTCCTTATAATAAGGATAGTGACAGTGATGTGGCACCACAAATACCTCATGTGTTTATCTCCTTCATTACGAGTTATGTGTTAATATATTTTATATGTTTATTTCTCTCATAATATATGTATAAATCTTAAGTGTTTATTTTTTAATTCTCCCTCAGTCACGTGACAAGAGAGATAAAAATAATGTAGATATACACTTATTACATGAAAGTTTTACTCTACAAACATAAGAGAGGAGAGGGTCTCACATCACAATGTTCCAACCCTTCCTCTTTTCACGTTTGTAATGCCATGTCACTCTCCTTTTTCCATAGAAGTTATTCTCATACTAAAGACACTAATTATTATCTCAATTTTTATTTACCAAGATAACATAGCAGTTAGTGCCTATAACACTACCCGAGAACAAAATGTGTGAAGGTTGGTCAATTAACATAAAAAAGATGAATATAGATTAAAAGAAATTATATATCCAGCTCCGCAAAGATAAATGTGTGGGTATGAATAGAGAGGGGCACTTTAAAGCTAACCAATTAGTAAGATAATACAACGCTAATCATTATTTTTAGCACATTACACAATGCAATATCATGATCCAAATTATTTATTTTTAAGATTCCTATTCAAATATCATCCTTGCAAAAATTCAATAAAATTGAAAATCGTTTAGTCAATTATTAATAAGCTAATTGTGCTCATGTAATTGGACAAACACAAGTTTTTAATAAAACATAAAATGATTGTAATGATAATTAATGACTAAATGATTTATGATTTGGTTGATTTTTTTGCAAGATTGATCTTTGAATGAAGCCCTAAAATATGAACGATTTGGATCATAAAATTATATTGTGTAGTACATCTAAAAGAATAGTTAACATTATATTATCTTAGTAATTGATTAGCTCTATAATATTTTTTTGATGAATAGAATAGAAGCACTCATCTTTAAATGGGTTTAGGATTTCATTGGTTTTTCCTGGTCCAACGTTTCCCCAACCAAATTTACACGAATAATACAAAAGCCCATCTCAGGCGCAAGTTGGTGAAGCAAGTGAATTCTGAATCACTCTCTGGGCAAGCAAAGGTTCGAGTGTTCGTGTTTTGCTGGATCTGCATTCAAGTTTTGCTTGAATATTGCTTCCCTTGCACTCAAAGAAGGAATAAACTAGAAGCAAGAAGCCAACGTATACAAGGTGTGTGGTGGGTAAGGGTTACATTTACACGTTCTTTTTAATAATAAGTTGCACATTCAATTTCTCTGATAGTCTCTTCCTACCTTCACATTTGTTACACACTCATTTTCTCTCCCTTTCACTCCCCCAAACATTAATTTAAATCTCCTTCCACCCTCTTCACAATTCTGCAACACAAACACAAAGCATTCTCTGTTATTCCCATTAGCAAAAAATGGAGGCCAAGTGGGTTGTGCTTATCTCAATGGCCGCTACAATACTGCTAGTGCATGTTGTGAATGCTCAAGAGTCCTCGCCTGTGAAGCCCTTGGTGAAGATTGTAAAGGGCAAGAAGTTGTGTGACAAAGGGTGGGAGTGTAAGGGATGGTCAGCTTATTGCTGCAACCAGACCATTTCCGACTACTTCCAATCCTACCAATTTGAGAACCTTTTCTCTAAGCGCAATGCGCCTGTGGCACATGCAGTGGGGTTCTGGGACTACCATTCTTTCATTACTGCCGCTGCTGAGTACCAGCCTCATGGCTTTGGTACCACAGGAAGCAAGCTCCAGGGGATGAAGGAAGTTGCAGCCTTTCTTGGCCATGTTGGCAGCAAAACCTCATGTAAGTGTGTAAATAAAGCTTAAATCAATCATGGGTTTTGTTTTGTAGGCTTTTCTCTGGGGTGTCACTGAACTTGTTTTGAAATGGATTTGATTTGGGTTGTGCATGAAAATTTTGGTTTAAAGCACCAAAATTGCAGATGAGGAAGTTGAAGCATTGGGATTTGGGATTTTGGAGTCATTTATATATAAGGGATTTGATAGCTTACTTGATTCTGATTAATCTAGGAATGTTGTGCATTTTATTGTTGTTGCTTGGACTTATGGACTCTATGATGGTGGTTTGTTTCAAATAATATTTCAGGTGGGTATGGGGTAGCCACAGGAGGACCACTGGCTTGGGGTCTTTGCTACAACAAGGAGATGAGTCCTAGCCAGTTTTACTGTGATGACTATTACAAATACACTTACCCTTGCTCTCCCGGTGCTTCATACCATGGTCGTGGTGCCTTGCCACTCTATTGGTATAAACAATGCACCTTCCCTGCCTTTTCATTCTCCCAATTTTTCAGTTTCACTCTATGCCTGACCATGCATGCTAGCTCTAAACAAAAACTTTATTGGAGATTTGATGAGTTTGCAAGAAGAGAAATTCTTACATACAACCGTTGTATACGACCTCCCTCTCACAAAAAAATGTGACTGACATGTGATAGATTAATTGTGTGAGAGAGAGGTTGTCAACATAAAAGAGAAAAAAATGGTACTGCTGTTTGCATGGTTAAAGCAAAATAAAATCATTTGTGGGTAGAAAGCAGCAATATTTTGATCTTACATTTTTTTTCTTTTACTATTTTATTTTGGGTGTCTTTGATTTTCAGGAACTACAACTATGGAGAAACAGGGGAAGCCCTGAAGGTGGACTTGTTGAACCATCCAGAATACATAGAACAGAATGCAACCCTGGCCTTCCAGGCTGCAATTTGGAGGTGGATGACCCCAGTGAAGAAGCACTTGCCTTCGGCCCATGATGTCTTTGTTGGCAAGTGGAAGCCCACCAAGAATGACACTTTGGCCAAGAGGGTTCCTGGGTTTGGTACCACCCTCAATGTGCTCTATGGAGATCAAGTTTGTGGACAAGGTGATGTTGACTCCATGAACAACATTGTCTCCCATTACCTGTATTACCTTGATCTTATCGGTGTTGGCCGAGAAGAGGCAGGCCCTCATGATGTGCTCAGCTGTGCTGAGCAGGAAGCTTTCGAACCCTCTTCGTCTTCGTCTTCGTCTTCTTCATCTTCATCTTCTTGATGAACTTTGCTTGGTGGTGAATGGTGATGGACTTATAGGTAGCATGTCAATTGTTGAATTTGTTGAGCTAATCCTCCTTAAAAAATTACATAATATTAATAAGGAAGGCTGGTAAATTGTTTTGAGAATATATGCATTGAAGAGCAAGCAAGGGGAGCAAGATGAAGACAGAATGTATTCAAGTTTGTCTTTGTGTGAAGTTGCAGCAAGCAGGCATACTGTGTGCATATGATATGTACATGCAGCTGTACGTCCATTGTTATTATTGTATACATTTTGTGATTTCTGGTTTTTAAATTCCAAGTGTGTCATATCACATATGCAGTAATGCAATTTGAATTGTATGAACCATGTTGTTGTTGTATATACTCAAAACTCTTCAATTAATCCCATTTTTGCAAGATCCCTGTTGATATCTTCTTAACATTTAATAATTCTCACACAAAACTTGGTTTCGCAAATATTGTACAAGATTGCTATGCACGTACTGCACCCCTTTTTTTGGCCATCTATGCACTGGAGAGCAGGTTCCCTACCCTTGATTTATTATTTTTTGTTATAAAGACAAATATGATGTGACGAATAAAACTCTTATAATTCACTTGTTCCTTTATTAGATACAAGTTTAAGATAATCATGTGCAATCATTCATAATTACACATATTATATAAATTCAAGTGCATGTTTTTGTGTTCGTAAGGATTTGAACGGAAAACATTCCATTGTATGCTAATCTGTTCTACACTAATAAGTAATAAGTCATCCAAGTCTTAATAAAAATAAATAAATAAAAAAGTCATCCAAGTCTTAATAAAAAAATATAAAAAAAGTCATCCGAGTGGGTTATATATTGATGGATACATCAGCTTTAATTTCCAAGGGATTAGTGCTTACTCAAAGTAACCACTAACAAGGTATATATAAATATACATATTATATGTATCCCTTGTTGTGCAAAATGACTTGGTTGTGTACCTTTGTGCTGTATTGTTGGGTTATAATTATATAATTGATAAGACTTTTGGAATTTGGATTACTAAAGTCTAAAACTCAACAAAGACAAGTAGTTGAAAAACTTCATCATTTATTCTACTATGATATAATAAAGTATAATGGTCAAATACGGCGTACAAAGCAGACACTATGTGAACATATTATGTAATTAATTAATATGGCAATTATGAATTATCACACATTTTTCTTTTCGAGATGTAAATACAAATTTTATTTTTTAATACATCCGAAGACCATTCAGAATTTCAGACTACATTCTTTCCAAATTAAATTCATTGATATTGAAAACTTATTTTCTTATTTTCTTTTGATAGGAATTGAAAACTTATTTCTACTTTCACACTCAAAACTTTTATCACTTAGCTCTCTAAAGTTTTTCCTTTTCCTTTTCCATTTTAGGGAAAAGATTTAGGACCTCAATAATTGTGCCTTAATTTGTACCTCAATCTATGTGGCAAAATTAATTGGTACACATCACTAATTAGTTTTATACTTTTATGTAATTATACACATCACTATTAATTTACAATATCAAATTAAAATTATTTTTTTTATTAAAAGACGATCCTACTCATCACAAAACCAATGCTAGTAATTCATAATTGTATTAAGATTTTATATTATCAATTTATTATTTATAATTACTCAATACAATCCAATTGTTGTTTAAAGAATCCAACGTTCTTCATCTCCATCAAAACCAAAAAAAAAAAACAAAAGAATCTGCAACACGTTGAAGGGGGAGGCTCTATCTATCCAAGTCTAACTTATTCTTATCTCCAATAGTCCTCCAATAGTCCAAAAAGCATGCTTCTTCTATCAATCAATTTTTTTTTTTTCTCTCTTTTATTTCATAGGTATTTTGGTGAATTGGGGTTGGGGTAGTTTTTTGGTTGAAGCCTCTTCAACTAAAGCAGCTTAACAATAATGCCTCTTTTGGTTGCAGTGGTATGCAAAACTCTCAGGAAGCAGTTCATCAAATTCTCCTTCTTCTTCGTCTTTGTTGAGTTAAATTCAATCAGAGTAAAGATCCCATTCCACTAGCTAGTATCCCTCCTAGTGTTGCCTTCTTTGTTGGAATCTGCTTGTATTAAATAAGTAAAGGCTAACTTTTCTGTGATGAAATCGTTTTTTTTTTTTTTTTTTTCAAAGATCTAGCTATAGCCTATAGGTTTTTCTAATTTGGGAATTTTTAAATCTTAATATTTTGTAATTTAATTTAAATTTTGTAAAATTAAAAAAAGAATAGATAAGTCTTTAAAAAGACTTACATAGTAAATAATTATGAATTGTAAATAACAAATTTAAATACTATAATTAACATAAAAAATCCATATTATTAAGACACGATTTATTGAGGCACATAGCAGTATAGCACTCCCACTCCCCTTCCTTTTTATTGTCTTCCATTTATTAGATGCAACAATATGTGTTTAATTGCTCCTTATATTTTTTTTTTCTGGACAAAAATATATATATGAATTCCATGAGTTTAACTGTTTAAGGCTTGTTTTATCCTGACAAAGAAAGGATAAGGCTAAAAATACATATGGAAGGTTTCACCAAGCTTATCAAAATTTGTGGCACTTGTCTACCGAAAAAAAAATAACATCTTTATCAAAATTATAACAATTTTCCTTATATTATGAAAAGTCCATTAATATACAGGTATTGACATCTAATTTTATTAACCAAAACTACTTAAAGCCTCATTATTCCTTTGCATACCAACTACCACAAACTCATTTTTCATTTGCGGACATCACACTACCACTAGATCTCCGCGCCACAAAAAGCTCATTTACCCCGCGCATTGTTTTGACGAAAATAGACATAACAAAAACACAGCATGCAGACACCTTACAAAATACCAGCATCAACGCATCACCAAAAAACGAAAATTGAAACTTCAAGTCTGCAACTCCAATAAACTGCAATTTCACTTGCGGTTAGTAACTGCAACTCTAATAAACTGTAGTTTCAGAAAACTGCAGTTTCAGAAACTGAACTAAACAAAAAAAAAATAAAAAACCTACTACTGATAAGGAAGGCACGAGGGTGGAGTTGGCTTCCCTAATAACTTTCTAGGCATTGTTATAGTGAGGAACTTGGCTTGTTCTTCGGCAACGTTGCGACAAGGCCGAGATCAAAGTCAACATCGGGGCTTTGATCGTGTCTGAGGGTTGCTGGGTGTTCCGAGCTCACAAGGATGAAGGGGGAAGAGAGAGGAAGTCATGAATGATCCTCTTGTCGCCATTTATGGCCGGATGCACACACACGTCGTCGATGAAAGTTGTAGCGAGGAAGAGCAAGAGGGAACATAGAGAGAGTGCTTGAGGAGAGAGAAAGAGAGTGATGAAAGAGAAGATAAATTTTAGAAATGAGGAAGAGAGAGATACGTGAGAGAGTTTTGAAAAATTTAAAAAATTAGCAATTATTGGATTGCTTGAATGGCTAAAATAAAAAGCCTATACCGAATTGGTACTAAGAAATTGGTAACCAATTCACTTTCAAAGTGACCTAATTATTAAATATTTTAAATATGTGTATTACATGTTACAAACAATAAGTAAAATGTAGTAGAGAGTAATTATTTCTATTATGTATGGGAAACCCATTTAAAAAAAATTAAAAATACATCTTTAAAGTTTAAACAGAATTACTGGGTTAAAGACAATGAACCCAAAAGAAAGTATTTGTTAATCAAGTCCGAAAATGAGGCGCGAAACACGACACGTGTCGTTGATGGCAGCCGTCAATGGGCAGCCACGCAATCATGGAGCCCGTGTATATAAACCAGTTCAACTACCAACTTTGTCAGCTTCTTTGTCATTAGCTACCCACTCCACGTCACCAAAGTAAACCCCGATTTCACAGAGAGAGAGAGAGGTGCGGGTGCAGCGGAGATGGTGGTGGAGCGCGACATAGACGATCTGCCGAAGAACGCAGCGAACTACACGGCACTAACGCCGCTGTGGTTTCTGGATAGAGCGGCTTTGGTGCATCCGACCCGGAAATCGGTGATCCACGGATCTCGGCACTACACGTGGCAAGAGACTTACCAGCGTTGCCGTCGTCTGGCCTCCGCTCTCTCCAAGCACAGCATCGGCCTCGGTAGCACGGTAATTCCGTACACCCAATTCAAACTCCACCACCTCACTTTTGATTTCGTTTCACTCTCGGAAGTAGACAAAACAATAAAAACTTGTGTCACTGTTTCATTTCCTTATGGCTGCGTGCTAAATTGGTTTATTTAAAAAAAAAAATAATAATTGTTCTTTTTGTAATATATGTGTTGTGGAGTTTATGGGAGATTTAGAAGGAAAAAGGTAAAGTCTTTTTCATGATTAATTGGAATTTATGGAATGAAATTGAAGTGGGATATGTAATATTTATGATTTCTATATTTGGTGGAGCAGAGCAGTTAATGTGGTCTCCGCTTGTTTTCTAGCCAAAACTGATAATGTTTTCTTAGACTGTTTACTACTATAGATTTTAGCTTACTTGTTGATGTTCACACCTATTCACACCGAAATGCTACATTTCTTTGTGGGTTGCTTTGTATTTAGTGCCTTTCACCTCATATATGTAAAAAACTTGCTTTTAGTTTTGTACCCATTAATGTTTTTTTCTCATTGGATTGAATATATTAGTTGATTATCCTTTTTTGGGATTTGAATACCCAATGCTGATGAGAAGAAAATTTTAGAGACTTCTGTTGCACTTTTTTCCGTTGTCTGTCCCATAATAGAGTTCATAATGTTCTCTGGAAGTGCCGATCTTTTCCATACTTCCAAGTGATTTAATTGACACAAACATGAGCTTTTTCAAATGAAATTGGCATTTCCTTAGAAAGAAAAAGGGAATCAAAAGGAAAGTTTCCACGTAGATATGGAACACAGTTGAAACAAAGAAAAAATGGTTACACATATGGTCTAGGTGTCTACACCATGCTTGTTATTGGGGAGCTTTTTGAAGTTCTTTTTTAGTTGTTTTATGCTCTCAACAGATCTTTTATGCTTGATAATGAGATTGTTTTGATGGACTTAATTCGCTTTCGACTGGCATGCGAAGATGGTTTTTTTATTTTAAACACACTGTAATACTTACTTGGAACCTTGTGTTGAAACATTCTGATAATCTCTTAAACCATAATGTGCACCTCGTTTCGACAGTTTAGATGGTAGATCAATTTAAGATACCTTGACTACTGTACATCTACTTATTCTCTTGTGTTGGGTCTGATTCTCAGCTTTTGTTATATGCTTCTTGTGTTGTGTTGGAGCTTGTTGACTGATATATTACTTCTCTGGTATTACAACAGGTAGCAGTAATTGCCCCAAATGTCCCAGCCATCTATGAAGCTCATTTTGGAGTTCCAATGGCAGGAGCTGTGTTAAACACTATCAATGTCCGTCTAAATGCATCAACCATTGCTTTCCTTCTTGGTCATTCAGCTTCTGCAGTTGTGATGGTGGATCAAGAATTTTTTACCTTGGCAGAGGAAGCTTTGAAAATTTTGGCAGACAAAAGCAAAGGCCGTTTCAAGCCTCCACTTTTAATTGTCATAGGTGATGAAAGCTGTGATCCTGTGACGCTCCAATGTGCTTTGGGAAGAGGTGCCATTGAATATGAGAAATTCTTGGAAACTGGTGACCCTGAGTATGCTTGGAAACCACCGGAGGATGAGTGGCAGAGCATTGCTTTGGGTTATACTTCTGGCACAACAGCCAGCCCTAAGGGGGTGGTGTTGCATCACCGCGGAGCATATCTGATGGCTTTAAGTGGTGGTCTTGTCTGGGGGATGAAAGAAGGAGCTGTATATCTT
The DNA here is from genome assembly GCF_963921425.1 of Dryas octopetala. Taxonomy (NCBI): domain Eukaryota; kingdom Viridiplantae; phylum Streptophyta; class Magnoliopsida; order Rosales; family Rosaceae; genus Dryas; species Dryas octopetala. Next base: position 23,811,647 of record NC_141367.1, on the reverse strand, counting down.
TGGACTCTACCCATGTTCCATTGCAATGGTTGGTGCTACACTTGGACACTTGCAGCTCTTTGTGGGACAAGCATATGCCTTCGACAGGTAAATTACTGATATTTTGTATATGCAAGTGCTCTATATTTAATTCAGCATCTGAAGTAATTGTACTGATCCCCCATGATTTAGTTATAGTGTTATAGCTTATATTTGATGCTGTCACTAATGCATGTTAAAAATATAAGGGCCCATGATATGCATGCAATTGCTGAATTATTGTGGACAGAATGTATAGAATCTGATCAGTTTTTGTAGTCAACCTATTGGCCTAGGTGTGATGGCAACCTTGATTAACTATTAAGACACCAATATAGATATGCTTCTTGGAGCTCGTAGTGGACTTTTCTGCATTGTGGCAATGAAGCTGCAGTTAAAGTAGTGTCAAATATTTTATTTTATTTTATGAGATATATGATGTTCAGGCAGTTTGTAGTGGACTAAACTGAACTTCAAATTTTATTTTTTTAAATTCTTCTACTTCTCTGTAGGTCAATGCTGGGCTTATTTGGAGGATAATTATTATAGTATACAGTGCAGCTATTTGTTTTCTTTTCACTTAGTTTTCCATGGTTGCTTGCCTTAGATGTTCATGCCCACACTGCCCTTTTTGCATTTGTATAGGTTACAGCAAAGGCAGTCTATTCAGCGATTGCAAAGTATGGCGTGACTCACTTTTGTGCTGCACCTGTGGTACTCAACACCATAGTTAATGCTCCACCAGATGAGACTATCCTTCCTCTCCCTCATGTTGTACAAGTGATGACCGCCGGTGCTGCCCCTCCACCTTCTGTTCTCTTTGCAATGTCCCAAAGGGGCTTCCGAGTCACCCACACTTATGGTCTATCTGAAACTTATGGCCCCTCCACCGTATGTTCATGGAAGCCTGAGTGGGACTCACTCCCCCCTGAAACCCAAGCGCGGCTAAATGCGCGTCAAGGTGTTCGGTATATTGGTTTGGAGGGCCTAGATGTTCTCAACCCTCAGACTATGAAACCTGTTCCTACTGATGGAGCTACCGTGGGAGAGATAATGATGAGAGGAAATTGTGTAATGAAGGGGTATTTAAAAAACCCAAAGGCGAACGAGGAAAGTTTTGTTAATGGATGGTTTCATTCTGGGGATCTTGCTGTGAAGCATCCAGATGGGTATATAGAAATTAAAGACAGATCAAAGGACATCATCATCTCTGGAGGTGAGAACATCAGCAGCGTGGAGATAGAGAATGCTTTATATCAACACCCAGCCATACTGGAGGTATCAGTGGTTGCAAGGCCGGATGATAAGTGGGGTGAGACTCCTTGTGCTTTTGTGACATTGAAGCCGAGTGTAGATAAGTCTGATGAAAAGCGACTCGCAGAGGATATAATGAAGTTCTGCCGGAAAAAGATGCCTGCTTATTGGGCTCCCAGATCTGTGGTATTTGGACCATTGCCAAAGACAGCTACCGGGAAGATACAGAAGCATTTGCTGAGGACCAAGGCTAAAGAGTTGGGACCTGTCAAGATGAGTAAGTTGTAACTTGTAACTGTATGATGTTGGTCATTATATAAAGCTAATAAAAGCTTGCTGTATAATTAGTGCTAAGATTCTATTATTAGCCTGTTATCCATTTCCTTTTGGCACTGAAAGAAAAGCTTAAGTCCCGGGGAGGAGTCCGAATCCTCTGTGACCAAAATTTCTCACACAGATTATAGAATTTGGAAAAATAGATTTAAGACTCTTTACAAGCTTTATAAAGGCCGTTTGATATATTTGGCTAAGTTTTTCAAATATCTAATTGATCCAAAAGAAACAGATAGGATGATGCTGCAGCATCCTTTGGAGATGCTCTTACTGTAACCCACACAAATTTTGCCTTATATACTTCTCACAACAAATTTTTTCATCAACTTTGACACATCAATTGGGTCTCACCTATTATTAAATGAATAAAATCGAAAATTGATGCTTTTCTTTTTGGCATTGAATGCAAATAACAAAAGATAAAATAAATAATAAAGTTGGAGTGACAAATTGTTTTTTTGTTCAAAAAAGAGTGAATTTTTTGAAAGAGAAAAATGTTATGCTAAAGTAAGGTCACTTTGCTAGTTTGCTCTAACAATTTGCCATTCTTTTGGAGATAGTTTGGATGACTATATTAGTATTTTTAAAAATTTAGTGTCGATGTGAGAATTTTGTTTGAGTAGGAAAATAGGCCTCTCCAACAACAGGATCACGGGTGAAGTGACTGACATGTGGTTTTTTTTTATTTTATTTTTATTTTAGAAAATTTAACTTAAATTTTATTGGCAATGAGTGAAGACACTTATAGTGTTATATATTGTAAAACAAGACTCTTTATTTCCGATGTGATATATAATTTCTCACACAATACCCATGTCCACCACCCTTGGACAGTATCATCACTCATAATTGTTTGGTGCTAACTAATTATCCAATTACAATTTTGGATATTCCGATGGAGCATTCTAACTCAAATTTAATTAATAATGAATGAAAAAACTCATGGCATATATTGTAAAACAAGAGCATATATTCCCGAATGAGATATTTTCTCAACAGCATCGTAAATCCCAATATTTTGGGGATAACTCATTACAACCATCTTCAAGAAGCACCTGTCACTATACAGATGGGATGTAACAACTAACTGTCATTGATTTTAACAGAACCAAAACTCTGTTATTGTAGGGTTCAATTTAATTCAATGTAATAGACTGTTCGAAGTAGTCTCATCACTTGCCAAGATCCGCAAACGCAATTGGACTACAATTTCAAGATCGATTTTCGGTGATATGCTCATAGAATAATGTGGGGTATGCAGCAGAGGCATTCATTTATGATCGATGATGGAAAATCTCTCTATTTTTTTTGGTGTGGATGTCAAATCTCTTTCATTGTAACTTCAAGAACAAACCAACTTTGAACCATTACAGCAGCATAACAGTTTACAGGTACACATTTATAAACAATAATAAAATTTGATGAAAAAGACCAAAAGATGATCTCCAAACTAGTAGGGAACTGCAAGAGGATAAGAAGAGAGAGAGAGAGAGAGAGAGAGAGAGAGAGAGAGAGAGCTATGGACTAGTTGGCAGAGCTATCTCTTTGCACTGATTGATTGTTTTTTTTAAGGATAAGAATGTGATAGCAGTCAATCACGTACTATCCACACCCATGCTACAACAGCCACTGTTTTAGCTCTCTCAAAGCAGCTAAGCTTTGTCAATTGTCATATATCCATCCACAAAGGATGGTCTAAGCTAGCTGGTCTTTCCTTCTCATCCAGGAGTTCCCAAAACTCTAAAGCAAGGGGGTTGGGTGGGCCCATCTCATTCATGATCAAGGGGTTGGGTTGGCCACATCTTTCTCTCTCTCAAAAATAAAAATTCTTGTTTATGGTCACATATATACCCTGTCGAGTCCAAGTGCATGACAAGCCAAGAAGCCAACCATGCATGAACCAACCAATCATGCATGGAAAGTCACATTATACACAGCCTAAGATAAGCAAACAAAGAGTGTAAGCGCAAATTGAAGGAAGATTCGGAAGAAGATAAAGAAGGAAATTTAAAAAGACAGGCTAATAAGGTTGGTGTTGATAATGAGATTGAGAAACCAATTAAACAAGGAAAAAACTTTAAAAAGTGTTAGTGTAAATTCAAAGCATAGCACCAAATGGGCTCTAAAACTGCGTCATATATTTCACGTGGTACCTAAACCCTTATGAAAGAAATACACTTCAAATATAAAACCATAAAAGCTCTCAAACCAAAAACATGCTGACATCAAATCTATACATACATTAAGGTCCCACAATGCATGTATGCATACATATTGCGTTTATCTGCAAAGTTCTTGAAATGTTTCGTTTAAATATGAAGCTTATTTTGTTTCCTTCTTCTTTGGAGTGAGGTCTAATATGTATGATGATGTAATAGATCGAATGGTATACACATAACACTTGCACAACGAATTTTCAACTATATCATTGTCTTATTTATTAATTGCTTATAGGTACGTACTCATATTTGACATTATCTATGTTGTTCTTATCGAAAATCAAGTATATATAGATATTGATTAATTTGTTAATTATGATATATATATATTATTGGCAATTAAAGCCCTATTCCATGGACTATAGCAGCAAGATGGGCCCTATGAATGGCCTAATATTCTCATATCTTGGAGGATAAAGTAGTGCGATCGAATACTGTATGATATTAAACAAAACCCGAAAAAATTAGTCTGTGACACCATTGGAGAATTTCCATTAATAAATTGGGAAGAATGAAAGATCAAAAAAGAAGGAAAGAAATTGACTCATGAACTGAATTATAATTAGGATAAGGTTGTAACTTAAAAGGTAGTGACTGGGAGGCGTATGAAGCTAGCTAGCACACTCTCTTATATGTATATATAACTGTATAAGAGCTAGAGCCTATCTCATCTGCTAGGTAATTAACCTGGACAGAATGTTTAACATGAAAAAGGATTTTATTTCTTCACCTAGCCTTCATCTAATGGAATGGGCCCCACTAATAAAATAATTCTCAGCTTATATTTTTTTGTTTTTTTTTTTTGGTCAGATCATTTCTCAGCTTATCTGTTGCCAGATTATTGGCAGTGTATTTAATTGATTTTTTTTTTTTTTTTTATATTGATTCCAACATTATTGATTATTATAACGTGTAATTTGCACTGGTTGTTTGATTGCAAAATTGGTCCATTAATCGGCAGTTGCATCTAGACATTAAGAGTGTCCAAGATAAGATAATACTATATATCATATATGTTTATAGATATAGTACAATTCTCTGTACATAACGTCCGTTCTTTAACTAAAAGAACAGTGTTGGTCTTTTTATGATTTGTCATTTTTATTCAATTATTGACGCAATTCAACATTTTAAGATATAAAATTATTATAAATTCATTATTCGAGTTTCTATTGTAAATTTGAATTCTCAAATTTTGGGCGATGCAAAACTATATATGAGAGCTAAAACCGGCCTAATCGGGGAAGAACCCAAAACTACAAGAGTTAAAAATGATGAATGAGTTTCAATTAACCATTTATACCACTGTAACATATTAAACCATATATAACAATAATAAGATAAAAAAGTTAAAAAAATCATGAAATATAGGCATCGGTTCTCTAATCTAAATACCAACGTCCCACAGAAAATTATATGTATATATGGAATCATGTGGGTTAATTAGCAAGAAGCATCGATATATAAGCCATCACAAACTGATCACAAGAACAAAATAAAAGATGCAAGAAGACAAATGTTTTTGTGTCATAGCTGGTAGAAACTAGGAACCGTAGTCACGAGATAGATTGACTTTTTTAGGTCAAGTAGTCTGCTGCAGTTGCAAGTAAAGTCACGAGCATATGAAAAACTTCTGCTCCAATTGGGGATCCAATAAAAATAACCAATAGTCAGTTTCCACAGAGATTAAACACTGCATTATTATTATTAACTATATAGAAAGTTTTCACAGACAATATGTAATAATATTGCAGTCTTTCACAGACAAACTTAGCAATAGTGCAGTCTTTCACAGACAAATTAACTTTTTGTCCTTTTTTTAATCACTTATCCCTTCGCATTAATTTTACCCGCAAATATAAAATTTCATACCGGTATTTGTTAGTTTCTATTGCATATCATACATATATGGTCAAGTAACTAAACCGAGATTTTAGTGCCAAACCCCTGATTATCTGTTTTTGTTGAAAATTTGGTTAACCATATCCCTAATTCATGTAATATTTTGTTAGCTAGTGTGATTAACGTTGTTAGACAAGTATTAGATTCTAATAACTTAGACTATTAGAGAACGAACAATATATGTATACAAAAAGTAGCCGCATGCATTACACTGCTATATGTACCAAAAGTGAAAGAGATTCTCTGGTCCGTGACATCCCACACATATATATATTCTCGATCAATTTCATGAACCATCTTTATTATCATGCTTTGCCATTTTGCTACAATATTGGTTATGGCCGATATACTTTTTAACTGGCTCTACCCTTATATCCCAAGTGACCACCCTAGTGCCAACTGCGTGTTATACTGACACACTCATCCACCACTTGCTCTCTCTCTACTCTCTATCTATCTCTTTCTCTCCTCCTTTTTTTCTCATCGAGCTTATTTTCTGTTTGGTTAGCTTCAAAGTTATAACAACATCCATCTACGTGGAAACTCAATCATGAAAACCCTTCTCACATCATAACCATCCTCTAAACGCAACCTAGCTAGCTACACCTACCTTTCTCATTCTATATAAACCCACGTACCCAAAAACCGAGAGAGCAAACCAAAACCAAACAAAAGAAAACCCTCTATTCCATTTTCAACATGACACAAAAAAACCATTCTCTTCTACTCTCACTTCTCCTAGCCCTCCTTGTATGCACCATTGGAGGAGTAGTCCAAGCTCGAGCACCCTTTGCGTGTGACCCGCGGAACCCCTTGACCAGAGGGCAGAGGTTCTGCAGGGTGAACGTGCCGATCCACGTGAGGGTGAGGGATCTGATCGGACGGCTGACATTGCAGGAGAAGATCAGGCTGCTGGTGAACAATGCGGAGGCTCTGCCTAGGCTTGGCATTCAGGGCTACGAGTGGTGGTCTGAGGCTCTTCATGGGGTCTCCAATGTGGGCCCCGGTACCAAGTTCGCTGGGGCCTTCCCTGCCGCCACTAGCTTCCCTCAAGTCATCACCACCGCCGCTTCCTTCAACCAGTCTCTCTGGCAGGAGATCGGACGGGTGAGCATTTTTCTTCTTTTTTAATTTGTTAATTTTGTTTTTCTGATCAATCAAATTTAGAACAAAGTTTTTTAATATATTCACCATCATTTTGGACCTGTGACCTATATATACCCATATCCTAATTAATTCCTAACCATGTGATCAATTGGCATATCTGTTATACTTTAGTATTAAATTAATGGTACTGATTCATTAATCATTTCAGATACCTGGCATATTATTCTGTCTAACACATGAATCACCATCACACAATCATATATGATTTTATCTAATTAACAATTTTAATTTATAGTCTAAAAATATACCATGTCATGTCATAATATGTAGTATAAAACAAGAATTTTTTAATATATAAAATTACCAATTCAAATAAATAAAAAAACAAGAAAAGGTCAAAGTGCACTTTGCATGGGTACTTAGCAGTTAGCATATCATATGGGACATGCATTGGAAATTCCGTGAGCTACATAAATTCAACAATTTTTTTTTTTTTTTTGTAAGGGGCCCGAAGGGCCGAAACAAACACAGTAGATTACATCTCTGAATCAACATTTGTTTCATGATGTTTGGCATAACGGCAATGATAATGACATGATTAATTTATACCATTTAACAACAAAACCAACGACGTACATTGTCAAGAGGTAATTATTGTGGTTGTTGTTGCTGTTTCATTTCTTTTCAAGACTTGATTGAACATTGTCTACACGTACATATGTCCATTAAATGTACACATACACACACACACACCACACACACACACACACACAGGAGATGCTTCAAATTATATATAACGACAATATTACTAACAAAAAAATTATATAACGACACTACTCGCAATTCGAAGTTGTCAATTATGAGTCATATCAGCAACCATTATATTACAAATTAATTTAATTAGGCATCCAATCGTACCTAAAATGACTCCGACAGCGATGGGTACACAACACACTGTTGTTTTCACTATGAGTCCAACTTGTCAAGTTGCAATTACTAATTTGGTGCAAAATTTAATTTCTAATGGCATGCCTTGGGTCCCATGTGATGTCAATTAACAATTAAGCCTCTCAAATTGTTATGGATCCATAGAGTTTATAAACACCCAATATTACATGTACGAAATATGGACCACTCTAAATTTTCGTTTTATGGCAAAAAAGATGGCTCAATAATTTTATCAATAATGCTTTCTACTCACTTTCTTTTATTATAAGAGAAAAGAAAGAGGTGAAGGAAAATTAAGTTACGAGAATTAATTAATGAACTACTTTTATTACAAAGTTTTTAATTGAATAACCCAGCTGTATAAATTTTAAATTGGGTACTGTATGTGGTGTTGCATGTGCAGGTGGTGTCTGATGAAGCAAGAGCAATGTACAATGGAGGCATGGCTGGTTTGACATATTGGAGCCCAAATGTGAACATATTTCGTGACCCAAGATGGGGAAGAGGCCAAGAGACTCCTGGTGAAGACCCTGTCTTGGCTGCTATGTATGCTGCTAACTATGTCAAGGGCCTCCAAGGTGATGGAGCTGGAAATCGCCTCAAGGTTGCTGCATGCTGCAAACATTACACAGCCTATGATCTCGATAACTGGAATGGCGTCGATCGCTTCCATTTCAATGCTCAGGTAACGTAATTTGACTGTCATTAATATTCTTTTATCAGATACTTGACATGTTATGTTGTTAAGTTATTCATCTGACATCACGTATTTAAATAAGAATTTACATTATATAACATGTTAGACTTGTTATATGTGCAGGTTAGCAAGCAGGATTTGGCAGACACATATAATGTGCCTTTCAAAGCATGTGTGAAGGAGGGGAATGTTGCTAGTGTTATGTGCTCCTACAATCAGGTCAATGGAAAGCCTACTTGTGCTGACCCTGATCTCCTAAAGAACACAATTCGTGTCCAATGGGGCCTCAATGGGTGAGTCCCAATTATCCATGTACCTAGGAATTAATATTGGTCACACACTCAAATGTCACTAGAGCTTCTCTGTGTTTGTTGCCTTTTTCTAATTAACATTTTGCTTTATGGGCCCAAATAGGTACATAGTCTCGGACTGTGACTCAGTGGGTGTTCTATATGACGACCAACATTACACCAAGACACCAGAAGAAGCAGCAGCAGACGCAATCAAAGCAGGCCTGGACTTGGACTGTGGGCCGTTCCTCGCAATCCATACAGAGGCGGCCGTAACGAAGGGCCTGGTAACTCAGGTTGATGTGGATAATGCTTTAGCTAACACCCTCACCGTTCAGATGAGATTGGGCATGTTTGACGGCGAACCATCAGCCCAACAATTTGGACACCTGGGCCCAAGAGATGTGTGCACTCAAGCCCACAATGAGTTGGCCCTTGAGGCTGCTAGGCAAGGCATTGTTCTGCTTCAAAACCGTGGGCGTTCCCTGCCACTCAACACTAGACGTCACCGTACAGTAGCAGTAATTGGGCCCAATTCTGACGTTACCGTCACAATGATAGGAAATTATGCCGGTAAGTCTAATAATACAAGTGGTTTCATCTCTATTAGAAATTTGGTCTACAATATAATTTAAACTGTAACATATTATTGTAATTTTGTGTAGGTGTTGCATGCGGTTACACTACACCGGTACAAGGAATTGGGAGGTACACAAGGACCATTCTCCAGCATGGGTGCCCAGGTGTCGCTTGCGCTAGCAACCAACTATTTGGTGCTGCTGAGGCTGCAGCAAGGCAGGCTGATGCAACCGTCTTAGTAATGGGCCTGGACCAGTCCATTGAAGCAGAATTCAGAGACAGGACAGGCCTGCTCTTGCCTGGACACCAGCAAGAGCTCGTGTCCAGAGTGGCCCGGGCCTCCAGAGGCCCAACCATATTGGTCTTGATGTCTGGTGGCCCAATTGATGTGACATTTGCAAAGAATGACCCACGTATTGGGGCCATTCTTTGGGTAGGGTATCCTGGCCAAGCAGGAGGTACTGCCATTGCTGATGTTTTGTTTGGTACTACAAACCCAGGTAATTAGTGCATCTAATTCACCATATTTCTTTCCGTCAAGTGGCGCGAGAGTGGAAAAATGAATTAAGATTAAAATAGATTAATAGTTCGAAAATTTATTGTTGTGCAGGAGGAAAGTTGCCTATGACATGGTACCCCCAAGACTATCTAACCAAGGTTCCAATGACAAACATGGCCATGCGAGCCAACCCGGGAAGAGGCTACCCGGGTAGAACGTACCGGTTCTACAAAGGTCCGGTGGTTTTTCCCTTTGGGCTCGGGTTAAGCTACACCACCTTCGCCCACACACTAGCCCAAGTTCCCACATTGGTCTCTGTGCCTCTTAGCAGCCTAAGTGCCACCACAAACTCAACCATGTTGAGCAATGCAGTGAGAGTCAGCCACGCCAACTGCGGTTCACTTTCAATGGGTGTCCATGTTGATGTGAAAAACACTGGAAAAATGGATGGGACTCACACCCTTTTAGTATTCTCAACCCCGCCTGCTGGAAAATGGGCCACAAGCAAGCAGTTAGTGGGCTTTCACAAAGTCCATATAGTGGCCGGGTCTCAGCAACGGGTCAAGATTGATGTTCATGTATGCAAGCACCTTAGTGTAGTTGACCAATTTGGGATTCGAAGAATTCCATTGGGTGAACATAAGCTTCAAATTGGAGATCTCAAGCATTACATCTCCATTGAAGCCAATTTAGGAGATATTAAATCTTAGGAACTATAAAAAAAAAAAAAAAATTGATAATCACATAGTATAGTTCCTAGTTTTCCTTTTTCATAGGAGAAAAAAAATGTTCTACTATACGAGTTGAGACTGTTGATTAATTGATGAGCCGTAAGGTTTAATAAATTGTCATTTTGAATCTTATTAATTTACAACCATGAAGATATTGTGAGATTATCAATTGTATCAAATCGGAAAATGCTAAGAGTCCAAACTTTTTTTCTCAATTTTTGTTTCTCACCTTATGTGTCATTACTTTACTGGACAAAGTACTTCTTTTTCTTTTTTAGATTTTATTTTTATTTTTTATTTTTTAGTATTCAATGTATAAATGCTATGTAAGTTGGAAAAAAAAAGGTAGAATTTCAGGCACTACTAAAATCAGTTTTAATGTACTGATGCATCCAAAGCTCAAACAACAAATAAAACTAATGAAGAATAATTCTAGATGTAGAACAATGAAAAAAAAGAAGGCCTAATATAAGACGGAGTCACATCCAAGACATTAGTTCGAGAGAAGCCAATCCACCAATTATATCATTAATTTGGTGATCAAAATTTGAATTTTTTTTTGTAATTCTAATATGGTATTAGTGATAAGTTGATTAATTATTGCTAACTACAATTTGTCTGGTGTGATTTGTGATCTAAAATGGTGGAAGGCTCTCCCACATGCAAGTTTCAAGTTTAATTAGAGGCAAACATCTTGTTATAGATTAGTGGCTAGTGGCTTCAAGTTCAAGGTAGGGTAGTTATAATGAAATTAGGAACACATATCTTTTTCTCTTCATTTTAAGAAATTGAAGCCATTGCCCATTGGGTTGTTGACTATGACTACAATTAGCTTCAATTTCAAACAGTTATGGTAATGTAGTGGTTTTCCTGCCAAAAATGGAGAAAACCGTAAACTATTGAGGATTTTGACTTGCTTATGAGTCATGAGGTCGTAAGAATAAATTTATAATGACATCAATAGTACCACAATGCATCAAAACTTTTATGAAATTTTCAACACCACACCAATTGATGTGGCAAATAGACATATTATGTTTGTAATTTATTTTGAAAACCATAGTGTATTTTAAGTACCGATAGTATCTTTTAATATATTTTTTTGTTGGTTACAGATGGAAAAGCTTTTCACTAATTAAACCATGGAAGCACATGTATCATGAGTTGCTAAGAGCTGCCATAAATATCAAGATGTATATTATATATTTGATAGCATTAAAATCACCCCATAAATGAGAGCTGCTTTAATGAAACATACATTATCAAGAATCTCAAGATGTATACTCTATATCCAAATCAAAAACAAAAAAAATTGTATATTCTCACTCTTCTATTATCTTCAATTTTTTACATATTTCTTACGGGAATGGAGTTTCAAATAAAGATAATAGATATCCTTACTTTAAGAATAATAAGAACATCCTCTCTCTCTTAGTACCATTAAGTAATGAAATTCAATTATCGGAACGCTCTTTTTTAAGTCCCTCATCAAAGGTCGTCTTTATAAAAAATCAGCTAAATTGAAAATTATTTAGACAGTTTATTATTGATAAGATATTTTCAATTTTATCCGTTCGATTATGTTTATCTGTATAATTTATGACCAAATAATTATCAATTTGACTGATTTTTTGCAATAATGATATTTGAATAATGTTCTACAATAAGAATAGTTCTGATCATTGTGTTGAAGGTCCAGAAAGAAGGTTCTTAATTTAACGTTCTTATTTGAAGCTTCATCTTCTTGTGCGACTGCTTTAAAAATGATAAAATATTAATTTTAGAACGTAAATATTTGCCTTTTTATATGTTAATGTTGAAAAGGAAATTCCAACTTAAAACCTCTATCTCCAACATTATATATTCAGAGGCTGTCAGCTGTGCTTATTTTCTTCCCCAAATGTTTGTATGATATGGACTTTGTCAATGAATAATAATTGCCATAAAAGAAAACAATAGCAAAACAAAAATGCAAAATCTTACAGAAGAGTGGTTCAGTCATCAGTGGCTGTCGGTGAGTTAAGTAGATGATTTGCCCTTGGCCGAAAAAAAAGAGTAGATGATTTGCACGTGTGATAATGTACTGTGTGTGTTTCACATGGACCAATCCATGGTGATATCCCAACGAGCCCAAAACCAATAGATATCCACTTTTAAATTGGTTAATTACTAAATGTCTAATCTCCCAAATTCTGTTCTCTTTCTTTATTTTCATTTTTTTTTTTTTATTTCAAATGAGATTTGAACCTACAATCTCAAAGTCCTCCTAACCCATTAGAATTTGTTCACTGTTCCTGAACCTTACCCTCAACTGCAGCTATATAATAGGGTTTTATTAGAGAGATATAGCTTCCAAATTTTATCCACCTACTATATCAAATTAAGTTTTTATTTATCTTTTGGGGGCTTGACCTCTCTCCATCATATACAATAATAAATCTCCCTAAACCAAATTGCTAAAGATTCATTGATTCAGAGATATAAATACAAATACATTCTTATCTTACCCTCTCACTCAACCCCCATTCTTCTCTCTCTCTCTCTCTCTCTCTCTCTCTCTCTTTTATCCTTTGGGTTCTTTTCACAACTTGTCCTCATTTCTCTGTTGCATCTCTCACTTTGCTCTTCCACAAGGTAATGCCAAGATCCCCTCTATCTTTCTCTAATTGTTTCTTTTACCTTTACTTTACTTTTTCCCTTTTTTGGGTTTTATGGCTTGTGAGTGGCCCTTATATACTATGAGATTGTTAAGGTACTCCTACACCCATTTCATTTCTGCAATTAATTTGCTGCATTGTTCTTGTTAGCTCTCTCTCTCTCTCTCTCTCTCTCTCCTCCCCTCTCTAATTTCATGTCTAAATTGTCATTTTGATGTTAAATTTTTGTACCCTTTTGTTTTCCTTCTTAGTTTCTTAAAATTCCATGATTGATTAATAAAGTGAATGATCTATTTTGCAGGAGAGCTAAGATGGCGGATTGCAACAGAGGCCAAGACTATTTCTCTGCCCAAGGGCATGAGGTATTACTCCTCCTATATATTACTCTTAATTCTTGTTTGTTAAAATATTGAGTTTAGACTCTAAACCAACAAAAATATTGAGTTTAGACTAAGAAAACAGGAAGCATTAAGAAAATCACATAGGCTTTTTTTTTTTTTTTTTTTTTTGAGCTGAAAAATCATATAGGATTGTGTAACCGCCAAAGAGTTTAAAGATGGAAAAATTTAATGCATGACATAAACTCCACACGTTTCACTTTTGAAAGATATTTCCAGTTCAAATGTTTGATAAAAGAAACAAAACTGACAAATCTAACTATCGTTACTCCAGACATACGCTCCACGCGTTTCGATGCCTACTTTGTTTTAATTTAATTCAGTAGGTGGCAGATTTTGTATTAATTGTATCACCAAATAATTTTCTTTCTTAGTCAAACAAAAAATAATTATGGTACCACATAAGATACCTCAAAATTTCTTTGTTGTTATGCGAAGCTCCAAAGGCATATACCATAATTTGTTGAGGTTTTACATGTGAGCCCGAAATATCTGTGATTTCTTACCCTCTTGGGCCCAAAATGCAATTTGGATTTGTGTGGGTGGATGCATAATAGAAGAAAAATTAATTGGGACCCAAATTAAAATTAGGATTAGCATGAGAGTGTGGTCTCCACTAACGGCTAGTAATTTGACACGTCAGAGAATATGTCTTAGCATCAATGTACCACGACTTCGCTTTTTCAAAATGTCGGCAGCGGATACGGTATATGAACTAGACAACTAGACAAGACAGACCTCAGCTAGTTGCTTAAGCGGCTGTTATGTGGACTTTTGTGCTTAGCCCAAAATGAGGGCCTACAGCCTAATGGATCTGTCGACAACCAAAATCTGGCCCATGGATAAGCTCATGCTCATGGACTACTCTGTAAAGAGTTATTTACACTTACTGATTTATCATCTTTTTACTTAAACTTTTCTTGAAATTTTAAAAATTACACATATATTTTTAAAAATTTTAAAATTATTACATATAACTCCTTCCAAGAGAAAACAATAAATAAACAAAGAAAAATATATTTGTATTGAGGTTGGACTTTACACTTTGAGTAATTTTATTAGGTCATTTCAATCTTTAGCATGCCTGCATATTTTTTCATCAGTTTTCGTCTTATTGTAGGAATTATGTACAACAATTTTGAAACTTCATAAAATATATGTGTAATTTTTAAAATTCTAAAAAGTGTATGGGAAAAGAGAATAAACTTCAGATGTATGTAAATACTATACCTCTAAGAAATTTTAAAACCTCACTGTTTACTTTTTAAAAATATCTCATGGGTTTAGATAGCAAAATGCAAAACAACTGGTAAAAATATCTCATATGGGTTTAGAAAGCAAAATGCAAAACAACTTTACGCTATTAACGATAGCATTTTGCTTTGTCGGTTTAATTATAGGCACCCACAGCTGCTCAGAAATATGGAGGACTTGTGCCAAAGAAGAAGCCTTTGATTTCAAAGGTAAATTAAATTAGCATTTCAAAAACTTCAATCAGATTTGTGTTCTATTCCAGTAGAATGTACTAAACAAAAACTATAAATCTCTTCTCTGTGTGTGTAATTAGGACCATGAACGTGCCTTCTTTGATTCAGCAGATTGGGCACTATGCAAGGTATTAATCCCTACCAAAAAAAAAAAAACTTTTCTTCTACCCTCTGCTTTTTTTTCTTTGTTTTGGTTTTTGTTTTCTAATAAAAGAATTCAATTGATGAATATGGAGCAGCAAGGTGCAGGGGTGAATCCAAAATCAACTGCTGCAGTTGAGACCTTACGACCAAAACTACAGGTACAAAATTTTAGATACACCTACAAAGTATCAATGTCAATTTAATTAAGTATATACTTTTTTTTGTTGTTGTTGTAGTAATTAAAATAATTTTGATTTGCATAATAAACTCAATTAATGTGACAATTTGTAGAGAACGCCACATCAGCAGCTCCCCCCAAGGAGACCTGCTTGTACATCTGGTCATGATAGCCTTGTAAGTTCCCAAATGCAATCATTATATTGTATATGTTGTCATATAGATCAAGAAAGAAATCTCTTACTAAACAATATGAGATGTTATCTTACTAAACAGTTTGACATGTTTTGTTATTAGAGTCCAAATTCAGACATGATTTCACATAATCAATTATTCAGATAAATTCGGATAAAATAATATGTCGAATTGCTTGATTAGAGAGTATTTTTGTTATGGTACTAATATTCTTTTCATGATTATTAATTTCTTTTTTTTTTGGTTTATGGTGTTGCAGGGAGATTAAAGCTCAAACTAGTTTGTTGTATTCAGGGCATTAATGTTCATGACAAAGTTATATATACAATAGAATTGGTTGAATGTAATAATTGTCAATTAGTTTTTAATAAGAGTACTAATCTTTCTCTCAAAAATTTTGCTCAGCTCTATTTGGTGGTCAGTTTTGTGAATCCAACTTGTGCTGAATACTAGACCAAAAAAAAAAAAAAACTTGTGCTGAATATAAATCCAAAAACTAGAAAGGCAGCACAAACAAAATGCGGATTGCAATATGGGATATGTCACACCAATTGAAATAAGATGAAAGGTTTTGACATTATAATGTTTGGTTGCTTAAGGTACGCCCAATAACTTCATTAAAATGTCATGTTCAAGCAGGAAACCTGGTATAAACTCTATACTATAAAGCAAATGAGTGACAAATTAGGGAATAGGGAGTAAAATCTAATATGTTGGTTATTAATTTTATTTCAGTTATTAATCAAGTGAATTTATATTTCAATTATTTTCTAATTAACAGTTTGATAACATAACATATAATATATTATATTTGACAAGATATCGTTGCTCTACAATTACAAGAAACTCATACCTTCACGCCAAAAAAACTAAGAGAAAAGTAGGAAAAATGAAAAGAGGCTTACAAATGCTTATTGCACATTGCTCAATTGCTCACTGAGCAATGCCATATATATGTCTAACTACCAATATAATGCTTCTGTTTATGGTATTGCTTAGGCCATGAATTAAACATTAATGCAACGCCAGCTTAACTTGTGGTGCAAGTAGCTAGGAAGCCAAAGCAAAATGAACATTTTTAGGTTTGATTTCTAACACTCAAGGACAAAGTCCTCAGCTAGTGAAAGTTGGTGGCTTGCACTCCCAACTGCTCTCTCCCTTCTAGTCCTCTGCATTCCTCCAAATTTGACCCATCAGGCTGTTTTCCTTTTTCCAATTAAATTCACCAACTTCTACTTTCATTACATTTTCCAATCTCTGGAAGTTTTTTTTTTTTTTTTTCTGTTTGTTCAAGGTGATTATCAATCCCATCTCTACCAATCTACCATGCACAATTAGTCAAATTGTAAGTGAATCACACAGACTGAAAAAAGAAGGTTCATTTTTAATTTAATTTAGTTAAGAACAGTACCTTGGTAGGCCAGGTGGGTCATATGCTTAATTGGGTATTTAGCACCTGACATTATATTGCTATCATGCTATGGTTGGTAATGTTACATTCGCATACATAATTTGCTTCAACCTGTAACCAAATTCTCTTCCAAGAGAGTTTCTATAGTTTATAGGAGCTTCTGTCATGGCATTTACAACTACCCAACTCTCAGTTTTAGCTGCAGCTTTGATCTACATCTCTCTTTTCGGCTGCAAAATAGGTATGTAATAATCTCACAGAGAAACACATATTTCCTCCTGCTTCTGTTTCTTTTCTAAAAGATTTAAAAACAGAATTAATTTTTGCATAAATTTGGACAGGCATGGCAGAGAAAGACACACCTGAAATAGGTGATGTGCCAGAAATAGGAGCTGAAAGTCAGGACCCAGCTCAAATTTTTGCCAAAGCCTTGCTTTGTTTCAATGATAGATCTGTAAGAGTGAAACTTTAGTTTGAGCACTATATATCATCCATTTTGGTTACTAATTGTTTAAGTTTTAACACTTAACAAATCACAATAACAAGTTTAATTTTCAGGTTTACAGCAGCTGTGAAGAATCTTATAGGTTGGATGAGAGTGGAGATCTGAATGTGCCAGCAGAGAAAACCGATGACTACTGCAATGGTCCATGCCTCTCAGAGACACACCTTGCGCTCGACTGTGTTGATAACATCTTGACCCACTTCCTGTTTTACAACAAGGCCACCATACAAGATGTTAGAGATACTATTCATGCAGGATGTGGCTCTGGCTCAGATAGGGGTAATTATATAACCTTTTGTTTTGTTTTTGGTTTGTTGTCTAATGTTGCATATGTAATACAATCTGTTGTTGATTTGCATTGTGCAGGTAATTTCAATGTGGCTGAGCACATCAAAGCTGAAGAAAGCAGGGCATACAAGGCTGCAAATTACCAGATTCTAAGTGGGATTGTATTGATCATGATTATGGGGAATGGATTACTGTTCTGATATGTATAATATCTCATAACTTCCTCCTTTAACATTATAATGTTATAGCTAGTGTTACCATATGCATTATATAGAGATGTGATATGAGACTTTTGTGTGCAAAACAAATCATCAGCAAATAATTATATGTAGAGTTCCAGGAATAAAATGTTAATTTTCAGAGGGAATATATGTAATAGCAAAGTTGAAGGCTCTTGTTTACTAAAATGGCTTATTATAAATAAAATATATACATGTTCTCACCCTTGGAGGGTCCAAGTCTGCTGCAGCATGTAGAATGGTGCCTTCACAATGTTCTAGACTCCTGGAATGAACTCCTCTATGCATGCCACTATTCTTGTACCAGTATGCCACAAAACTACATGATTTTTCCACCGGTTTTGAGTTTTCAGGAATGCTCCAATTAAAAAACAAAAAAAACAAATAATTTATGAATGTTTTTCTTCCTCATTGGGATGAATCAATATTGAATTCATGAATTTCTATGATTGTAAAAATATTTAAAACTTGAAATATAAATCAGCCAATCCGGAAAAGTATGAATCACTTAAAAAACTGAAGTGGTGTTTTTAGAATGTTCTAAAAAAGACCGCTTAAAAAAATGTTTTAGAATGTTCTAAAGTAATAAAAATATAAAAGACAGAGAAAAGGTGAGGATATCTTCCACGAACCACGATATTATTGGTCAGTCCACGGCAATTCCGTATGCAGCAGCGCACGTAACCACCTCACCATGTCGACATAAACACATAAAAAGCTTCTCTATTCAAAACGACGGTGTTTTGACTTGACTCTCACGCTCAGAACATTGATCTCCTTCCCTCCCTGAAACTCTGTTGCCGGAGAAGATGAAGATCAACCTCAATCAATTCGCTCGGAGAGTCGAGGTCGATAGTCGCTATCCTCTCCGATTTTACTATCGAATCGCCGATAATCTCCTGAAACAGGTCCGCTTTGTTTCCCTCTGTCTTTTGATTCTCCTTCGCCGTCTTTGCGATTAATTTTAGATTAATTACGGTTTAAATTTGATTACTAAACGCCAATTTAGCGTTACGGTGCCAAAATTTATCTTATTTGTTTTTTCAAGCTAGCGATTTAAGGGTTTGGATTCTAAGACTCCCCAATTAACCCAAAACTTGAGGCTGGTTGGTAAATTTCACATTGAAATTTGAAACTGAGTTCTGTAAGCAATAGGTTTTGTGATTTCAGTTCCAGTGCATAGCTTAGTGAAAAAAAAAATTGTGAAATTTTATCTTTATTCATAACTAATTAGGATATATGGCAATGGTGAGTTTTAGGCTACTCATTTTACGAGTATCTAGCAGCTTCTATTGTGTTCAAAATGTTCTGTTTTTTTTTTCCCTTTTATTTTCCCTAATGTACTTTTTAAATGCTCAGGCTAGTATATACCGGGAGGAGAAAAACATTTTGGATTTGTATGTCATACTTCTTCGATTTTCAAGGTACGTCGTAAAATTCATCAGCTGATTTCTTTCTATGGGATTGATAGCAAACAAACTTATTTAGATGGTGGAACCTTATTGTTGAAATTTCGCAGTTTGGTGTCTGAAACTATACCATATCATCGAGATTACCAGGCATTTCCTCCAAAAGAGAGAATTATATATAGGAAGGTGAAGTATGCTAATCCTATTAGACAGTTACTATTTCACGTTCGATATATGCCAACCTGTTCTGACTTGGCTGTTGTGTCATAATTGCAGAAACTGTTAAATGTACTGGATGAGCTTGAATCTTTGAAACCTGAAGCCCAACGCCTAGCGAATGAACTTAACAAGGCCCATGCGGTTGCTCAACAGTGTGAACCTGAACGCCTAGAAAGCACTTCATATGGTTTGGAGACACCTTCCTTAGAATGGCCTTCTGTAAACAATAAATCACTGAGTATGAACGTTAGGCAGGTACTGATACCACAAATGATCAATTGATATGTGATAGATATGAATTTGTGGGATGGTTCTCATTATTTGTTCATTGGTTTGGTTTTATTGTAAATTTGTAAAGCACTTAAGAAGATTTTAGTCATAATCTTGTTTTGCCTTCATTTAATTTTCTAGTTTTTTGGAAGTTTGTTGGAAAACTATGAATATGCTCAATTTACTTGTTCTTTTCATGTGGCTGCAGCCTACTAGCATGGCATCTCAGTCTTCATGGATGTATAAAAATGATTTGGCATCTCAGCCTACTACACAAATTGACAAGCAGTTACAGAAGCTGTGAGTATATTTCTTCTAGCAGTATACTGTATAAGTGTATATACATAATTTGGAGAGTGGAGATGTGAGAACTATGACAACAATTCCTGGAATTTGCAGATCTTTTAATCTACCTCTCCCGAATAAAGAGACTTTGTCTAGACACTCATTTTTGGGTCCAAATGGTCTTCAGGGCCAGTGGTTTGGACCCAGCACAGAGGTTAAGGTAAATTTTCAGGTGTCTGATTTCAAAATTTTATTGTTGCTGAAATTTGCAGAACTCCATTTAACCTTTCTATTGGTGCAGGTTCAATATCCAAGCAGTACTGACTTAGTCCCTGCTGAAAATTCGGGGTGAGTTTTTTCTGTAAACCCAAGATGTCTTTGTCTTGTCTAATACTTTTATGTCTGCATCTTCTTCTTTATTTATTTTTTCTCATAGCTATTTCCATGTTTTGCTTCTTTCTCAGTATAAAATAAAAGATCAAAGCTTACTTGATCTTCTTTTAAGATTTTTCCTACTAATTGTGGCTGCTTATAACATACTCTATTTGGCGTCATCCATGGTAATAGCATGAATCAGGCTGGACAATATGATCTTGTGGCTTTAAAAGATGGTGATCCAGGAGGAATTAAATCTACAATGGAGTCAGTGCTCTCCTTGGATGATGGTGAATGGACACGCCCAGCTCAGGAATCACGTCCTTCATGGATTGATGAAGCAAGGGAAGATCCTTTCCAGTTGATCATCAATCAACCTTCTCCTCCTCCTGTTCTTGCACGAGTGCAGCAGGACATTACTCCAATTCCTCCATCAAAAGTGGCAGATCCAAGACCAGGACCGGCTCAACCTTCTGTGGATGGGATGCCAAGTTCTAATTCATATCAACATTTACACGTTGTAGGGCTCCTATGCTGATCCTCCTTATATATTTGTTCAGAAACACATTCTATCTCTTGTTGATTTAGGTTGAATGCTTCTTAATGTTTTGGAATGTGATGCTAGTGTCATTTAATTTACCTTTCAGCCAGTAAAAATGATGGACGATTTCTTGAGATTGGCTCGCGCAAATACACAAAAAAATTTAGAAACGTGCGGTGTTCTTGCTGGTTCATTGGTAAGAAAATAACATTCTTTTTTTTTTTTAATGAGTAAATTAGAATAATTTGATGTGTTTCAGTTCTTATCCTTTCAATTTCATGTGGCTGCAGAAAAACAAGGTTTTCCATATCACTACGCTAATAATCCCAAAGCAAGAGTCGACTTCTGATTCGGTAAGATAAATCTCATGTTAACTTATGAATAGCCTGTCTCTGTTCTGTTGTTTTAAGGTTGATTGCAGCTTTCCTCTCACTTTTTGATTCCACTGATGACATTATTATATATTTAAGTTATCTTTTCTTATCCCTGGCCAAAAAAAAAAGTTATCTTTTCGTATTAAAGTTAATTGTTTCTACATTTCTACACATGCAGAGAGGCAAAAACCATGAACTAAATAGTGCAGATGATAAATTTTGTTCAGAGATAATTCATCACTATTTACTGATAAATTATATTTTAGAATGCAAGAAGCATTTCTATCTAAGTTCCATGTCTTGTCAGTGATACCCTCAATTTCATATGTGCGGTTCTTTTGTTTATTTTCCATTAACAATCATGCATTATCAATGTTTTATGTCCAGTGTCAAACATTGAATGAGGAGGAAATATTTGAGGTTCAAGACAGATTATCTCTTTTTCCCCTTGGGTGGATTCATGTAAGTGTCACAGTAGACTCAATAGCCTCACTGAGCATTAATTATTTATTATTCTTGCTCCTTTACATGTAATCATAATTTTCTTTTTCATATCTCTGTCCTGTTATCAGACACACCCATCACAGACCTGTTTCATGTCATCAGTTGATCTGCACACTCATTACTCATACCAGGTAAGGAGCCGTACCATCTCTTTTCTCTTTTCTCTTTTCTTTTTTTCGTTTGTTTTTTTTGTAGGCCAAATTTACAATAGGGTAGCCTCCCATTTCCCCCAATCGCTCCCCACTTTTTGTAATATTTACTTTCTGGCTACAATTTATAATTTTTAGTTTCATTGTGGCTTTATACTCTTGGAAAATCATACTCTACCATAATGTTATTGTTATATGTCCTTTGCTTATTTGTTCTATTTCTCCAAGATTATAATACTGTTGCTATGGATTTTTTTCAGATTATGTTACCAGAAGCAATTGCAATTGTTATGGCTCCAACAGATACATCCAGGTAGGTTTGTTTAACTCTTGATGAAAACCAATTCATAATATATGAAATAATCAGCTTTTTAACTTGTCTCCTATACCATTTCAGTCCACATGGCATATTTCATCTATCTGACCCAGGTGGTGTATCTGTAATTCGCAATTGTCAACAACGTGGGTTTCATCCCCATGAGGAGCCTTCGGATGGAACCCCAATTTATGAGCATTGCTCTCATGTCTTTATGAACGCCAATTTGAAGATTGATGTCGTTGATCTGCGGTGAGATTTTGACTTTTTACACTGAAAATGGAGCCAATTGAGATTATTTTTGGATAGAAGGTAAATATGTAAACACAAACACTAATTATCTCTTCATCCAATAACAATATTGTAAATTCAAGTGGTTTTCTAAATACAAAAATTTGCCATTTTAATAGGTTGAGATTCCAGCTGGCCTTGGCCCTTGGATGCATAAATATTAATACAATGAGAGAGTGTGGGCCGCATATTTATGCTCTATACCATGTTTGTATGGTGGCGTGATGCTCTACGTAAATCTTTGAGTAGTTAATATAAATTGTGTAATTTGTATGCAAATCTTACACAGATTTATGAATCATGCATTGTAAAAAGTTGGCTTGATTATCCCATGAACTTGAAGATGAACAAAGCATCAACTTTACGAAAGCATGCGATTGGAGATCTTGAATTATTTGTTTCCCAAGATCTATTTAACAACAGCCTACATTTGAGGCATGCCTAAACCATATATAGAGTTATAGACTATGAACCCAGCTGGTAATGCTATCCTTTACCAAACTCATAGGTTTTGGTTCCAGGTTCCTGACTCCAGAGGCAAGCCCCTAATTGTAAGAATGTTTATGTTTATTGTCACTAAATTCTATCGTTGTAAGCTGATGCAATGTCTTTTCAAGGTTAATTACAATTCGTATTTATCCTGTAGAAAATGAAGTTGGAAACAGCATCATTTTTTTCCTTATGTGTTGTGTCATAGACATCAGGTAACTTTATGCTGTTTTCCCAATTCGACAATCGACATCCCATGCAACAACTGAACATAATGCATGGGTATTGGGTGTACAATCTCGAACCAATGCAGTTTGCTTAGCCCGAATTCCGACTGCTCCAATCGCCATTCCGACTAAGATGAACCTGATTGGACCGATGGATGTGCGGGTGGTGGCGGGTTGAGCCCCAAGCCGACCCAAGCCACCCGATGCCCACCCCTAGTTTAAAAAGCTTTTGGGTAGAGGGCTCTTGACTTGTTGTCCCTACCATCCTATAATTCTAGACAACCTAAAAGTAGAGCAAGCAAAGCAACTGCTTACTACTATAATAAGGTGGTCCTGGTGGCCCTTCCTCCTCCAACCACCCCCCCCCCCCCCCTCCTCATTAAATCTTTTAAGTGACCAACTATGGAGAACCAATTCATTTTTATTAGGTTTTTTATTAATTTACTTACTTGAATTTTAACCTGTTTTTTGCTTCATTATTTAATAAATTTTTTGACTTAATATAGCACCTTAATTTTATAAAAATTTTAATGTCAAACCTTCGTTGCATTCTGTCTAATTTTCAATCAAAAAATAGTCATATGCCACTTATTTTTAAGAGACTTTTTAATCTTTTTGCATCTCTATAAGATATTTTTAAGGGTTTTTTTGTTCATATCCCAAATTATTCTCTCAATACCCACAAAATTTCTAATTTACCCAAAAATCAAATTTTTTCAGATAAACAAAAAACATAGCAGCAACCCCACCGCCGGCAGTCCCTCGCTCCGACCACCTCGTTCTTCCTCCCCTCCTCCCGAACAGTCTCATCCCCTCTTCTCTTGCATATTTATAAATCTGGGGTAGCTGAAGTTTTGGGTTTGGATTATAGGAGAACTGCGTTTTGGTATTTGGGAATGTGAGGGCTTTGTTTTTGGAGTTTATAAATCTTGGTAGATTCATTCACTCCAATGGATAACCACCTGCCACAATGCTTGGGCTTGGCTTTGGGGGGTTGAATCGGTGGGTGGGTGGGTTGAGCTTGGGTTATGATCTCTTTCTTTGCCAAATTGAAACTGAATCCCAAGTGTACGTGGGAGTGAAAAGTACAACTTACCCATGAAAGATAATGATGATGATGATAGTGTGTGGGTTATGCTCTTTGGAAGAGAGTTATGGTGGAGTGAGGAGGAGGAGGACGATGGTGGGGATGAGTAAATTCTCTTCTTCTTCTTTTTTTTTTTTAATTTGTTTTTATCTTTCCAAAAATATTGGATATATATTAATTACATACAATATTGTGAGTTTTAAAAGGTGTTTATTAAATAAAAAAGACATGCGTAAACTTTTGAATGGTCCAAGTTAAGTGTGGTTTTTTTTTTTTTTGGTCTAATAATAGATAATTAATATGAAAAAGATTAAAATGTTTTTATTTTTAATAGAAATATTGATAAAATGTAACGATGTTTGACATTGAAATTTTTTTAAAATTAAAATGTCATATGGAATCAAAAAATTTATTAAATGATAAAGTAAAAAAGGGGTCAAAATTGAGTAAATTGATAAAAAAACGTTTTTATTAACTTCATTCCCAGAAAGCAGAGAAAAGGAATCAATGAATGCTTCGAATACTATTCACAGTCAATATGGCCAATGGCTTCGTGTGTACTAAACAATGCCATGTGATCCAATTTAATTTTTGTTAGGAATGACATTGACATTCTGAGATGATGGTCCCTAAAATCTATTAATGTTAATGGGCTTCACCATAGCCATTTGCCCAAGTACTATAATAATCTCCTTAGGTTAGGTATTGCAGTTAATTCTTTACTTCAAATCTTGAAAAGTAAAAACTCTACACAAGACCTAAAGCCTCTAATTCCTTTATCATTTCGTCCAAAAGCTAGTTTCTCTAAGTCTATGAATGTTTTTAGAGATTCAACATTAATTTTGCCAAGGTGCATTTTTATCTCAAGATTTACTTAATTATATGTCACAATGAAATCTTTATCACATCTCTTGAAAACTCTAGGGCAATATTCTCTAAAGTTTCTATATATTATGAATATAAATGTATATTACTAAATCAATAGTTAGTTGATATTGTATTACATTTTCATAAATAAGAAATATAAAGAAGAATATAACTTGAAAAATAACTAACTGAGGAAATTAATAGAATCTTAAAAAGCATTATCTAGACCTACAAATGCAACGTGGGGTGGACCTCTAGATGTCTCGAAAGTGAAATAAAACTCTTGTTTTTTATTTTTATAGTTATAAAAAGATTTGTAAAAGATTGCCCCATTCCCATGGCATTGGATTTTCACCAACCGGTCTAAATTTGTAGCCTGGCAAATCAAGGCTAGTGAGGACACGCAGGAAGAGGTTTATTAGGCGCCACACTTACGTCAACATCATCAGCATAATTTCTCCTATACAAATTAAGAATAGTTTATTACTATTTACTACACGCACAACTATAACTGTACTATATATGCGTGTCACGTACTGTTGCGTGTGTTGTCTCTCTATCTTAAATCGTCTCATCATCAGAGGCTCAGAGCTGTGTCTGTCTTAACCTTAACGTGCTCGATCCATCTTAAAGAGAGAGATGGGAAGATCACCATGCTGTGAGAAACTGGGGATCAAAAGAGGAAGATGGACTGCTGAAGAAGATCAAATCTTGACCAACTACATTCAACTTCATGGACAAGGCTCTTGGAGATCTTTACCCAAGAAAGCAGGTACATATATCATACATACGTACACACAAAAAATATATATATATATATATGTCTATGTTTGTTTGAGTTATATATGTATACTAATAATTAATGACTAATGTGTGTTCAAATTAATATTCATCTAGTGTTGTCATGTGTTTGAAATGAATTAAGGATTGCTAAGGTGCGGGAAGAGTTGCAGACTGAGATGGATCAATTATCTGAGGGATGACTTGAAGAGAGGGAACATCACTGCAGATGAGGAAGAAAACATTGTTAAGTTACACTCTGCTTTGGGTAATAGGTACGTACGTAGCTTCTTCATTTTTAATTTCATGTTTAGTTATCTTCTTCAAAAATACTATACTTTCTTCGGTTAAGTTCTTTAATTTAATTTGGCCAGCATCCATATACATATAGACATACATATGTCTATATATATATAAATATATGTACAGATTCGATAAAATGCGGACAAGCGAATATGCGAACATACCACTAAGCACTCGGTAGCTACACTGAGAGCTCGGTGAAGATTTTTTAAAACAGGCTTCCTCCGCCTGATTTTGAGAGTATAAGTCGATAGGTTCACCTCATCCATTTCTAAAGTATAAAATGACCTTTGTGGAGGCACTATGTTAAGGTTTAGCTTTGAGATTTTGGGCAAGCCTTTGTGAAGCCATTATGTTATGGTTTAGCCCTATGATTTTGGGCTCCGCCTGGTTTTGAGGATATAGGGCGATGAGTTTATCTCATCTCCTTCTAGGGTATAGAATAGTATTTTTGGAGGTGTTATATTAGGGTTTAGCCTTTGTGTTTATGGAGGTGTTATAATATTTACTGACAACACACACAAAAATTTTGGGCGAGCCTTTGTGTTTGTGGAAGCATTATGTTATGGTTTAATTCTGGGATTTTGAGCATGCCAACAATCTATGTTTGAGTGCTCGGTGTAGAAAAATTTTGCACTACCAAGTGCTCGGTAGTGGTCACCGAGCGCTCGGCCATACGTTCGCACCTAAATGTGCCTGTATATATGTATATATTCTCAAAAAAAGATAATTACGTAGCTAGTATGTTCTTTTATCATTTTCAACTTAATTGTGGTAGATATATTCAAGCTAAATACTTTGTGAGATATGACTAGAACAACTTTTTTTGTTCTTAGATTCTATATAGTAGGGATTCTCGCATTTACATCCAAATCATTCGCATTTGGTTTGAATGGATCCTATATGGGAATATTTTATGCTAAAATCTATGCAGAAAGCTTGCATGAACGAAATTCTTATATAAAATTGACATAAAGGATTCTCATATAGGATCTCCTGGACCAAGCGTGTATGACTGAATGGTGTGGATGCAGAATCACCCTCTAATATAAATACTATACTGTAATACATTAGACACTTAATATTAAATTTTAAACCCACATTGCTTATGTCGTATAAGCACATTAATTATGAGTAGATCATAATTCCCCTCCCCCTCCCCCTCCCCCTCCCACTCCCACCCTTTTATTGAAGGAATCAAAGATCAAGTAGTAATAATATTAATCAGTTGGATTATATATATATATATATATATATGTGTGTGTGTGATTAAATTTTGAGTGTTGGATAATGCAGGTGGTCATTGATCGCAGCACATTTACCAGGACGAACAGACAATGAGATAAAAAACTACTGGAACTCTCATTTGAGTCGCAAACTTTACACCTTTACCAAGCTGGGAAACCAGCACCTCCCTACCCTCTTGGATGTTGCTAAACCACCTGCATGCAGGCAGCGCAGAGGTACCAACCGTGGTCGTGCAAGCAGAGAATCTACCATGACCAACAACAAGAGCAAGAATATTCTATTAGCCCCATTTTCCCCAACCCCACATGAAAAGCCTCATGAGAATGGCACCATAGAAAACCCCAATATTAATCTAGGACAACAAGTGGGCAACAGCAGCTATTTAATGGGTTTGGAGTCTTGGGACCCAAAACAGAAAGGAGAGGAGATTAGAATGTTGGGTATGCAAGGTTCTTGTAGTTTGGACAGTACAGACCATTGCCCTGAGAAGTTAGAAAATACACAATTATGCCCTGGAGTGTCAAAAGAGAGCATTACTAGCTCAACTGCATTATGTGCAGCTAATAATGGAGACAAGGAAGTCTTGGGCCCTTGTGAATGTGTAGATAGTGAAATGATGTGCCTTAATAATGTTTTTGAGAGTGGGTTTGTGGATTCTAGTGGCAATGATGGGGTCATGGGTACTACAGATGATCTTCAAGTGACAAAGACAGAGGGTAGGGAGAGTACAAGTGTGTTCTGCAGCAGCTCCAATGCAGAGAGCGGTGGAGAGTTATATGCTTTCTCTTCATCTATGAATTTAGCCTTTGATGATGATGAATTTCTCAATTGGGGTTGGGCAGGTGGTCTTCAATGTCATAATGAATATGAACTGTGGGATTGGCAATAATGAAGGCACTAATATTTACTGACAACACACACAAAAAAAAAAAAAATCATGATTATGATGGTTGGTTTTGTGAAAAGGAATCATAAACGTGACGATCAAATTAATATAGATATAATTTTTGTGCAATGTTTAGAAAAGAAAGATTGTACAAGAATTATTGCAATGTTAAGGTGTGTTGGGTTGGCAGTAGTCTTAGCAAGTACCTTTCCATTGTGCAAAATACAATATTTTCTGAACTTATGGCTGTTTTTTTTTTGTGACAACTTATGGCTGGTTTTAGAGTGTCCCTATTGTGTGGTGTTTCAAATTACGTATATATATGAAAAGATCACCATCACCTCCTCTTTTTGGGAGATTTCAATTGAATGTTATGCTTTTTGTCCATCTTAAAAGCTTACCAACTAGGCCACTATGAGAAAAAGACAGCTCTTTGTTATGATTGTTCCTTCTGAACTATGCATATACTGCTTACCCTGCTGTTTCCGTGGCCATACCTTGCTTATTATAGCAGCTCGATATATATCCACATCACTTTTAATGGCTACTGAAAACACAGCTCTTTTATTATATTACAAGTCACTATCTTTTGCTCAACTTCATATATGATTAAAGGGAAAAAGAAACACAAACATCCGGGAAATATTTGAACGATAACGGGGAAAGTTCTTTTGGCATATATGAACAGGGACATATTGCATATTTGTTACTGATAGGTTGAAGATAAAAATTCGTTATCATCTCAAATTTGTAACCATCCGGTGTAGATCAGAATTGACATGTGAAGATATGGTCAAATTGATAATCACACCTCTTGAGTCTTGATCTTAAGTTCAAAGTTCAAATTTCTCTCTCCAAAAATTGTAGCTAGTGAGGACAAAAATTGAAAGTGACGTTCTCCTGTCAAAGGTCACAAACACACCAAGTGGGTATTCCAATTTAATTGGTTCCACAGAAAATTTACATGGAAGCTCAACTTGATGAAACACAATATGGGCATTGCTGTCTTTTGAACCACAAAGCTCATAGTGATCTATAAGGACTGGAGAAATCACGTGCAATAAATAAAGCAATTACTTGAATGCTACAAAGAATCCAAGTAATACAACATCAGCAAGAGAAACATATGCAGAGACTTAGGTGGAGCTGATATATAAACATGTTTCTCTGGCATTACAATTGCAAGATATCAGCAACCACTTCATCGACCAAAGAATTAAATATTTGACCCTCAACCTCTACTCCGAGTGCAAATGCATCAGTTTCAAAGTCCAGCCATCTTCCGTAGTGGCTGCTCATGTCCTTGTCCACGAGCTCATCCACCATACAATCCCACATGCCACTCCAACCTGAGATTTCTTTGTACACCTCTTCTGATAAGCACTCCTTTCTTCTCACCATTGCTACTCCTTTCACCCATGATCTGTATCCCCCACCAACATACTGCCTGCATCTCAAGTCCAAGCATTCACTTGTACAATCAAATATTTCCTTTCGTCTTAGTCTCGACTCACCACCATCACTTTCCAACCGTCCTCTTCGACTCTCCAACAGATTGAAGAGATGAGGGTTTATGATCTCACGGGCCCGGCCCAATGCAAAGTCTTTAAACATCAATTCCACATTACATAGTGTCTCCTTCACATATTCTAATTCCCACTCATTCGATCTCAAAGAATCTGCCATGTTTACCATAGCTGCATGCTTTCTTGCCACAGTTGCAGTAGATGTGGAGGAAGCAGAATCTGATAACTCGGCATCAGCTTCTACTGAATGAAACTTCTTTGAAGAACTAAATCTATGAACTTCTTGAGCTTGAGTGAAGGAACACAACTTGCTTCCTGGAGAAAAAAAAAAAAAAAATTTGAGTGTCCCGACAACCTGAAATAAGATATACTTTTGTAACAAAAAAAAAAAAAAACAGTTACATTTTCAAAGAGCCAGAACGCCTGGATAATATAAATTATGCATCTTATACCTTCTGTGCTGTTACTATCTGTGCTAACTGACGAGTCATAACTCTCATTTGAAAAAGAAGGTTCCAAAATAGAGACTGGACTAGGATGTCGGCCACTGAGCAACTGTCTAGCTTCAATATGACTGCTGCTATACTCATCCACCTTATCAACTCCCTGAAAATGTTGCATTTGTGTCAGCTACAATTAGTTGCAGTATGCAAAGTTATGCCAAGCAGTAATTTTGTCAGTTCAAGAGAATTGAGATGAACAGAAGAGGTGACCAGCAGTATCAAGACAATTAGGCAGTACTAGTGAAAGTAAGTCCTACCTGAAACTTGTGTTTCGATCTGAATGCAGGAGGGTCAGTGGATGAAAAGTCATCATCATAATGGCCACCCAATTTCTCCGTAACCAATAGATGTTTGTCTCTCTGGTCGTTAAACCTTTGCATGGCACTAACTCCATTAAAATTGGGTTTCAAATCAGAATTTGAAGCAGTTGAAGCTGACCCTACTTTCATGGAATCATGACTAGAAGATTCAGTCCCAGAAGTTAATTCCCTTAACTTTTGTTCCAAAAGCATACTTAAAGCATCACCCCCTATCACATTGTAACCCAGTGAAGATAGCTTCATACTATCTGTGTCGAGCAACAATCTTTTACCCCTGTGATCCATGCAAAGACTGGTACTCGTCTGTGGGACCTGAGCCAAGATCTCAGTCCCAGGCAGTTGTCGTGTAAGTGGCGCTGTGAATGTAAAAGAAACAACATCCATGCCTTTCTTTTTGCTATCTTCAGCCCAACTATAATGCCTTTCGGTAACTGGACCAGATTGAACTGGCTTCTGAATTTTGTCACTCAACATATCATTAACAGCCTGATCTTTACTAAACTGAAAGTTCCCATCTATTGACCTTTTCTTCCTAGGGTAATTCCTTGTATTCGAATAGGAAACTTCTTTCTCACTATCTGTTGTTTCCAAGCCCAACTTCCTTGATCCAATTTTGGAGTTTCCACTACTTCGAATTGAGCTTTTGTGACCCCCAGAAGAAGAATCCCCAGACAGCACTTTTCTGCCCTGCGAGTTGGAAACCAAAGGCTTTGAAGGTAATTTGTCTTTATTGATCAGGCAATTCTGCTTCTGATTATTCTGCTTAAGAGCACCAGAAGCATTATGCGTAGAAGGTTTCTTATGCAAATTCTTTTGTACATTTGGCTGGCTCCTGAAGGGCTGGCTTGTGTTGACCACACTCTGTTCTCTCTGACCCACCAAGCTTCTATTTCTACTTAAACTCTGACCTCTTTTCTGAACATTGACCTTTG
This sequence comes from Dryas octopetala, assembly GCF_963921425.1. Classification (NCBI taxonomy): domain Eukaryota; kingdom Viridiplantae; phylum Streptophyta; class Magnoliopsida; order Rosales; family Rosaceae; genus Dryas; species Dryas octopetala. The sequence goes on along the minus strand of NC_141367.1, from coordinate 23,779,668 downwards.
CTTGGATAGCAAGAGAAATGGACTTTCCTTTATTCTTTGAATTACCTTCTTCTATATCAGAAGAAGCCCTGAATGACATATCTACAGATCCATTCCAGCTCTTGTTCAAAGACTGTCCCCTAAGATACTTGGCAGCATTTGACTCGACTGGCTTTCGGGACACTTCAGCAGGCCTGGTTGTCTTATAAGCCGCTTCCACTTTCTCTTTTGAATTTTGAACTTTCAAGGTTTCTGAAGAAGACCCAACCAGTGGCACTTTTTGGGAAGCCTCCACCTTTTCTTTGAGAGCCTGAACCTTCAAGGGTGCTGAAGAAGACCCTACCAGAGGCATTTTGGCTTTGGCAGTAGCTTGAGGTCCAGGCTCAATAATTTTTGCTGCAGCTTCCATTATGTGAGCAGCATTCTTAGTGGGAACAAAACCAGGATTCTTAATAGGAGACAAAAGTTTATGGTGTGTAAATGGGATAGACTTGGCTGATCTAGGAGGCAATATTTCAGTTTGAAACTTCTCAATTGGCCTGCTTAGCAGCTTCTGGGGCTTTGACTCCACAGGATTCCTGGTAGGGCCTTCCATCTTATTGAGCAGATTTCCAGAATACATTAACTGATGGTCATGATAATAATCAATGGTTTTCCTGTGGTAATGAGCATCTTGAAGAGATTGAGTGTCAAAATATGGGGTAGAGTAGGGCTCAGAGAAATTAGATGTGGGTAAGGAGTCTAATCCCATAAGCCTGGCTACTACGCTAGGGGCTCTACTTCCACATCCTTCTTCATCTGTAACCGATGAAGCACAACTATAATCACTGCTACCTCTGATACTTGACCCTACCCCAGTTTCATCCTCATCTACTACCTATATATATAACAAGAATTGTAAACAATATTAGATTCAAACCCTATTATACAGTGATCTAAAGAAATAAGCAGTACGAAAACAATAACTGAATTCCCACCAGATGATGCCGTGTCATTGGCAAGTTCCCGTAGCCTTTCTTTCCCTGTTTTGAACATTCTAGATCAAAAAAATAAGGGAAAATCAAAATTCAAAACAACCACCCATGAAATAGAAAAATGATATATACAGGACTGTAATGTGCACTAGAGACAAGCATATGTTGTATGTCTTAGGCACATGCAATATAACTGTACCTGGTAAATCTGACTTGCTCGAGAATAACTTTTTTCGAGATTTTGCAGTCCAGTCAAACAGCTGAAAGAAACCACCCACATGACCTGCCCCACTTTTCGAACCTTGTTTCTCAACTCCCATTTTTCTGATGGAAAAGTCCAAAATATTTCAATGATTAAGTAAAAGAACCATGGAGGAAGAAGATTTTTGTTCCACAAACAAAACCCATTGGCAACTTGATCAAAACAAAATATCTTTATGATATTTAACTAGTATAACATATCGCGTAGAAAATGGTATTTTGGATGGAAGTCCTAAACAATAGCATATACTGAATACACAATAAATTTTTCATTGAATTTTGATGTGTCATGATACAGGAAAAGCATCTTTAAAAAAAAAAAAACAGTTACACAATAATGCATATCTTCTTTTCCTTAATAAGTAAAAAACTGCATACAATTTTAAAACAATCAATAATACTGTTTTATCAGATGATCAAAAATTTTGTGCACCTCTATATATCCTTGAACAAAGACTATTCATATGGTAATGGATATTAGTTAGATGTTGTCCTAGCTTTCAAGGTCAATATAAATCATATGTGATCATAAATGATATCTTCTAGCATAGCCTAGTCTATGAAGTTCAAGAAGCTGAACTTTGTCAAATTAATAAGGCAATAAAGGAACTCGTCATGAGTAGACACACTTGCTCAGTTCACTCCTACCATTATCAAGGCTGCAAACGTTAACCAGTATCCCCACCCCATTGGATACAAAAATTAGACTACTCTACACACACACACACACATACTAACTCCTTGTAATAATCCTATACTCCTGATCCAAAAACTGTAATTACCCAACATCATATGCACTTCAAGCACCTAACTTACTAAATCAAAAGGGATCAGCAAATTGCACAACCCAATTGAGATCATCAAACACCCAAAATCCAGTAATCCCTAGTTTAAGCATGAAAACGTTAACCCTCTATTTGGCTGCTGAGAAAACGGAAGTAAAAGCAAAAGAAAGGAGACTTTTGCAACTTTATGCACCCAAATAAGAAGGGGAAATAAAAAAGGACTTTATGCACACACAGAGACATGAAGAAATATAAGTCAACATTCATTGCAAGAGGCTCCCAACAACTAAACAAGTCGAGTAAATTACACAAATGTAGTATTGTACAGATTTCAATCTTCTCAAGTCCACAAAATACAAAACAAAACGTTAAAAAAAAACAAATCTAAACCCAAATCACAAAACCCAGAAACAAAAACAAAAGTTCCAAACTTTGCACTGTAATTCAAAGCAAAAACTTACAGGGTACCAATGCGCAGATCAGCTAAGCCTCTCTCTAATCCTCCAAGAGACGCTCGTGGGGAACAAAGAAGGTGAAGCAAGTAATTAAAGATTGAGCAGAGATTTTGGAGGAACACATTAAAATGGAAAATCCCCTTTAATTTTTTGGGGTCAGAGTCCCAGTCAGAAACTCAGCTCTCACTGTGTCTCTCTCACAGTATTAGTGAGGCCCTGTGTAGTTCAAAGCAATAAATGGAGGATAGAGTGAGGGAATTTTGTGTTTCTAGAAAAAATAATAAAATTTGTTTTTGAAAAATAAAAAAGCCAAAAAATTACAAAAGTTTGTAACGTCTCTTTGGAGAGGGGCTTCATTTCAAATTCCAAACGGGCCGGGGCGTTGGTTGGAGTGGGCCCTGTGAGATGGCAAGGGAACGTGATAAAGTTACATGGTAGTGCATGTGGGGAGTGAATGTTCGGTGACGTGGCATTTTACACCTGGTTATTTTGTGTATAAAAGGAGAAGGAGGCTACGTGTCAGTTAAAGGGAGGTAGAAAACGTAATTTGTTTTATATAGCAGAGCGACGGTATTAGTCTGGGACCCTGGGTGATAAAATTGCACAGGTTACAGACTTATAGGCAAGAAATAAAATTTTGAATTTTAAAGAAATTATGATGGAAATTTCTATGGAATTTTTAAAGATTTTTAAATTTTGACAGAAATTAAATGAAAATTACGAAAATTGCTATCAAAATACGAAAATTTTAAATGAAACTTTACCATATGTTTATTTAATATATTATCTACTAAATTGATAAAAAAACATTGAAGAAATCAAATTATATAGTAGGTTTCAAGTGATATAAGGTGAATATAATGCGCGCTTTGAGCAAATACTGTTAAATAAAATTAGTATAATAAATAAACAAAATTAGTATATTCTTTATATTGTATAATTTAATTATACACTAAAATCTAAATCTTAATACTCTATATATTCTATATGCCCTAATACTATTTATATTCTATAATTTATACATTAAACCCTATATACTCTATATTTTTTAAGATATTAGGTTTTAAGCCTTTAGGATACTTTTAATTATTTTTTTAGATAGAAATGTATTAAAGCTTAAGATTTAAAATAACTAAAAGAAATTTCAAACTTTTTTTTTTTCTTTCCAATTGCCCAAAGGCCCCAAACCCCCCCTCATTTTTTTTTTCTTTCCTTACCTTTTTATTTTTTATCTTTCCTTCCTTTTTTCTCATGTCTCTTACCTAGCCAAGCTTTGTCTTCACTAAATGTAACAACCCAAATTTTGGCTTATAGTAATTTTGTTACTTAAATTTTTCAAATTTGTTTTAAGGTTTGTTTAAAGGAATTAGAAATTTCTTTAAATTTATTTTAACTAACCTAGACCTTTGGTTGTGGTTCTAGAGCTTAGTTGTGTGGAAATGAATTTTAGAAAATGAGAATTCAAGAATTTGACGATTATTATTTTTTTCAGAATTAAATTATAAGAGTAGAATTTTTCATAATTTTTGAAAGCAATTTGACTATTTTGAGGTTATAGGAAATTATTACTCATCAATTCAAGTCCGTAGAATTTTTCGTGAGTTATTTGGAGTCTCGAGCTATTTTTTGTGAATTTCTAAAGTTGGAGAAAATAGAAAATACGAAAATTTCGATAAATTTCGATGAAATCTTCCCAAAAAATTATTAAACATGTGTTTCGATTTCGACACCCTAAAAAAACGAAATTTCGCCAAAAATTTCGAAATTTAATTCCTTGCTTATAGGGCATTATTAGTGGAAAAAAACCTAATTTTTCAAAAGTCATATAGTAGAAGACGAATCCATAAACGGGAAGCTCCAGATCATGCTAGGAAATGTGAACCTACATCACATGTATTCTCGCGCCTTATGCATAAGTAGTGTTTATTTTGCATGAGTGAATGTGAGATTTCATTAATAGATGTAATGAGTATGAAATTTCGTTAATATATGTACATTGGTCATGACAAACAAAGACGAAACTCTTCAAGAGAATGTATGAGGGCCTCATTTTTTACTTAAACAAAACTTCCCTTAGTTTGTATCTCATCCCAGTTCATTCAATCTTCACTCCTAGCACCACCTCTAATTAGGTGTAGGCACGTTTCGGACACCCAAATTGTGAGCGCCAAATATATACCCAAACCGACATGGTCAATATTGGAATTCCTATAACTGAAACCAAACCACATGGCACTCCAACCAACCGATTCAGTTCGGTCGATTATGCGGTCTATTTTATGCCAAATATTTCATGAAAAAACATTCAATCAAGGCCCAAATTTCAAACAGATTTGAGGGAAAAATTATGATATTTTAAAATTTTAAAAAACAAAACATAATTAAAAAGGCATAAGTTTATGAGCTTCATTTAACACAAATATATATATAAATAAGAGTTAGTAAGTGTTAAAAAATATAAAATTATAACATTCAGTTCATTTATAATCAAATAGAATTCAAATATCAGAACCAAACTAGTTTAAACTTATCGATTGGGTTAATTGAACCGAAAAGTAAAGAAAAAACAACAAACCATGCCAATTAGTTCGGTTCTATCAATTCTTCAGTTTTTCGGTTACATTTGCCCACTTTTACCTCAAACATGGTAGCTTAATTAGAAGGCTGGCTCCATCTCTAATGAAAGGGCTCATGACATTGCCCATAATGCATGGTGGGCAACATTTGTTGAGCATCGTGGTAATCTTAGCTAGAGTCATTCTTTCCACAATTAAGTTGGTTGTATACAAGACCAGCTAGTCTATAGGGCTGGTGGGTTGGGGCTTTTGGGAGCTAGGGTTGGGGTAGGGATTGGATGAGCTGGAGTACTAATCCATCAACATTTTTTTTCTTGGTCGAGTTTAAGAGAAAAACTGTGAGTTTTGGTAAATGGATGATCTTCTCATTAATCAATAACAATATTTATACAAGTAAAATATTGGCTCAATGGGCACAAGTAATACAAGGTCCTGACCCAAAGAAAGTAATTCAAATCGGTGAGACGAAGAAAGTGAGTGACATTCGGCCCCAGAAAGAGAGGAAGGAACCGTGGGAGCTGCCGCCGACATGGTGGAGCATGGGTGGAGATGCCGGAAAAATAAAAAGAGGGAGAATTAGGATTTCGGGTGGGGGTGAGAGAAAAACCTAATATGCTTGTGATACCATGTGAGTTTTGGTAAATGGATGCTCTTCTCATTATTCAATAACAAAGTAATAGAAAGTAATCCTAGTGTTACAAAGGTCGTCAAGTCCCAGACATAATTACTATCTAACAAAAACTCATTAAAAAAAATTAGTGTCATCTCAACGGGAAGAAAGTTCCACCACATCACATAAGACTATAAGAGGTCAAAATTGCTCTTCATCTCTCTTTATTTATAGCCGTAGATTTGTAGCTAGCTAGGTTGTAGGTAGAGCACATGGGCCCCATCTTCTTAATTAGCAGTTGAACATAATTAGTGATCTCTTTTTTCTGGTTGGTAGAATAATGGAACCTTCCTCGCCTCACATTATGGTGAACCTTTATCAGTTAAATGCATGATTAATTGCACCCATTAAAAAAGTAGCATGAGCATGGCATGCACAAAAGCAGTTCACGTACAGTTAATATACATGACCTACCAAGAGCCAGAAATTTCTTTGAATTGGGGCGTACGTCTTCGAACAATAAAATAGCTAAAAGAGTATTTATAGTAGATTTTTTTTTTTAATACACAAATAAATATGGAGTGGGGGCGGCCGACCCCTGTGGGCCTAAGGCCTACCAACACTTAATTAATCAAAACAAACATCTTTGATTTAATTATAAATTTATGTAATTAATTGCACGTACTTCTCCTTCCTAACAATTAAGGAATCAATCCAAAAAAAAAACAATTAAGGAATAAGTTCTATGGGAACTCCTTTAATTAGGAGTTAAATTCTCTCAGAGATCCCTCTTATCCTCAAATATAATAATCAATTAATTATAAAAAAAATTAAGTTAAACAACTTAAACCTAATAGAGATTCACTGACCCCAGATATATGCATGTCTTTAATTTGAAGGATCCTAGCTCACGTGTTAACGATCCAAATGGAAATTCAAGAAATTAATATATATCTGCACATAAATATGAATGAACAAAACATGCACACAGATCACACAGAGAAATGGAAGAATTAATCCATAATTAACCTTAATTTTAGGCCAACAACAATTGTGCATATGCAAATCTAATTTACATACAAACGTATATGAGATAATTGATTCCTTGACGTTTTCTGAAACTACGCATATACAAGTGCGGCATACTTGTTCTTAAACCAACGAATCCCATTCTTTATTGACTCCTTGAATTTGGATTCAACCGTGTAGGACTTGTATTTGGCCACTCGACGTTGTCTCTTGAGCTCTGAATTATTGAAGCCCCAAATCGACGATGTTTTGCGTGAATACTTTCTATTCTCCCACTCATAGACCTCGTTACCATTGGTTGACCGGATCTCGTTCATCTCTCTCATTTTTCTCTCCAACCGATCAAGGTTGATAAGTCGACGAGCAACGAGAGAGATGAAGATCGAGAGAGAAGAATATTCAAAGCTAATAGTTGTGGGAAAGAAATCATTTTATTTATAGGGACTTGGGGTGCTATGTTGTGAAATGACGAGGATACAACATAGAGAAACAAATTAAGACCATTTGTTTCCAATGTACATATATATGTACATAAGAGGTGACAGATTTTGAGTAGTGCCACATTCACCACATTTTTTATGTACAAATATATAGTGTTAATTTACTGTTTATGTTCCTTTTGAATGATTAAAGTTGAATGTGAATAATGAAATAAAATCAAATGGAATTAAGAAATAATTAGAGAGACATTGTTGAGGAGATCCCAAATTTCTCCATGTTTTAATTTTCTTCGTGACGTTTTATGGGCTTATTTGACTAACATGCATTTGCTTAATTCGTATGCAGCAAATAAGAATTTTATGTTTTTATGTTTTTTTTTTTTAATGGAGGCAATAATTTGATAACATCTTTTTCGGAAACAACAAATTATAAAGGTATAAATTGTTTGGTACTTAGATTACCTTCCAAAATTGGCCTTCGATCTATAAACATCCTATATTTACTTGAGGCTTGAAATGAGCGATCAAAGCTGTACAACAAAACTCTTGTTTTCTTTTTTCAGAATTGTACAGTAAATTGTTGATCAAATTTGTTAACTAAATTTTCTGTTAAAAAGAGCAATGTGCCAAACATATGACAACAAATTTAAAGGTATTATATATGGTTGTTTTACTTTTACACTAAATATTTATTGGAAATATTATATATATAGTCTTTGGTACGTTTTATTTATAGAAATATCTGTATTTCTGATAACATTATGAGTAATGCTAAAGGTACCACATTTTAAAACCGCATTATTTACCACATTTTTTTTATAGAGATAGGATCTACCAATACAAATAGATTTCACCTTATTAAATAAGTGGTATACAATATAACTAGTATCAAAAAATATGATATTCTTAACATTATCGTAACTTTATTACTAAAGTAATGCTACACATACATGGTAAAATTTAGATCATTCAACTAAAGGTAGAGAGATTCAGATAATTATATAGATAATATTGTAATGTTTTGTATTCTCCACTTTGGAATTCACAACATTAAGAAGATCTAAATTAATTTATACATAAAGAATATAAGAAGGGGCAAAAGATCAAGAAAATGGTGGTATTAATTAAGGGATAACTTAATTAAGACCACCGATGATCCGTTTACAATGAAGAACTTTAACTTCACATAGCTGCCAGCTATAGCCTATAGTTATGATCTTTAATAATCAATGTTCGTAAATAAGATCCTAACCGGAGGTACAATTTTCAGTTGATTTTCATATATATAAATATAATGTATAGAAATAATATTCTCAACCGAACGTTCAAACCATATTGACAGCCAGTTACACTATTAATCAATCGGCAGGGCAAGTTATTATCATCAGCAAATTTTTATAAAAAGTTTTAATTATTTGATATCATTCTCGTTGATATTAGTTATTTTAAGGCGTCGAATTTTCGTTTAGATCGATCGATCGAGATTATGTTTTAGGCTTTAATTTTCAAATTAACATATATCTATGGATCTATAAGAGAAGAAATATATACTAAATTTCCAAATCATTGTTGATCAATCGGTAGCTTCGTCTAGACAGTAGTATCTGAATATTAACATCGATCGGCCGGTTAAGAGAAAAACTATATATATATATATATATATGTGTGTGTTTGGAACTTGGGAGACAGGCATCCAGATCGATCATCTATATAACTCATGCATCGCGCAGCACATCAATTGTGGACAATCTTTACCCCTTAATTAACTTGTTGAACATGCAAGCTAGTTTCAACCATATATGCATATATACACACAAAGAGAGACTTTTTTGTAATAGAGATATGACTGATTTGATACCCCAATTTAATAATATGATGATACCTATACATTTATATTTAGATCATCACATAATAATTTCTCAAATAAAAGATACTAAATCAGCTCATATTTCTGTTATAGATAAATTTTTTTCATATATATCACACACGAAATGCAAACAAACATCAGGCCTGCAAAATAGTAGAGTTAATTAACCACAAGAAGCTAGATTGTAGTAGACCTACACATGATAATCACCAGACAGCGAGACTCAAAGTCTCAAACGCAGATCAACTTGGTTTCCTTCATCTACTTTGGGCACAGCCGCCGGCAGCGCTTGTGTCTGTTTGAAGCATATGAAGCCACCTTGATGAGGATGTTTGGTGGCTACCACAAGCTGTGCATGTACAACATGATGATGACCAGCAGCAGCAGCAACAGCAGTACCGCCATTAATGGTCGTGGACGACCCACTCTCACTTGAATTATAAACTAATTGATGATAGTGAGGAGGAGGAAGAGGCTGAGGTTGATATTGGTGGTCCTGTAATTGTAAGTAGGTGGCCATCTTGGCTAGCTGCCTTTCAGTTTTGTGTGCGTTTTGGTGGCCTCCCAATGCTTGAGAATTTTCAAACTCTCGGCCGCAGTAGAAACACTCAAACTTCTTTCTCTTCAGCTTCGTCCTGGGCAATTGGTCACTACAGTCCGTCAGTGAAAACCCAAATAGCTTCATTTCTGATATTGAAAGATGTATGAATTAATTACATAAATATAAATACCCAAACCAAGCATATCCCGAACTACAGAAATGTACTACTATTGGACTATGTCTAGGCCTAGCTAGCTAGCTAGCTTCAGGGTAAAACACCTAGCCACACCATCTGTGGTCCTCCCCTCTCCAAGATCGAAAAGTTATTATCCCTACATACGTGACGCTTACGTATAACTTTTCTCTCATAATATACATATACTTTTATATATGTAATGAAATTTATAATATGTTGTCAGAGAAAAATTATATGTACAAAAAGTGTGGATAAATCTTGTATCGGGCATGACCTGTTGAAGACTCTCTCCAAAAAGTGTTCCTCCATCCAAATAAGCATCGCTGGCAGCATTTCATAAGTTTGGACTTAAAAAATAAAAACAAATTCATACATTAATTAAGAAAACTTACAATATAGCACATTTGTCAAGATTTCAACCTAAAAAACATTAAATGTCATGTTGGATATAGCTAAAGTGTCAATTTTAATGTTACAATGGGAGGATGGTGGGTTGGTGAGAGATCTCTGGGGTGTTCTCAAAATTTGTTGTTGTTGTTGTTTTTTTATTTTATTTTATTTTTTATGTTTTTGTATTTTTGCAAAGAGTTAAATTTCAAAAATTTCAGCAAAATTTTCGTTTTTTAACACGAACCTAAGGAGATTTCGTCAAAATTTCAATGATTTTGCCGAAAATTTTGTTGACCCACTGTTTCGAGTTGAGTTTTCGGGTTTGGATTTCTTTGAGTTTTTATGGATCACAGGGATTAAGAAGAGGATGAGCCGATGAGGGGAGAATTTCTAGGGTGATTTCATGGCCACCCATGGCCGTACAGAGAAGAACCAAGAGCTAGAGAGCAGAGAGGGAAAAGAGTGCAGAGTTGAGTTTGTGAGGGAGATGTGAGTTGCAGAGAGTGTTCAGGAGAAAGAGTGGGAAAGTGAGAAATTAGTGCACGAATGATTCATGAAAAAAAGATGAGTGGCAAAAAAAAAATGAAAGAGAGATGAGAGATAAGAATAATCACCCGTGACCCCGTGAGTGATTAAGAGAGAGAATGGAGAGTTTGAATAAAATAATAATAAAACTAACTTTAAAAAAAAAAAGTTTAAAAGTGAATTTACAAAAATGTCCAAAACAGTTTATTTATTTATTTATTTGAAATAAAATTCCCAAAATTTGAAATTTTTTTTTTTGAAATAAAATTTTGTAAAAATTCGGGGTATCACAGAAGACTATTTCCAAATCCCATTAGGTAAGCTTGCTACTTCCTGTTGAGGCGTTGACACGTTGGTGATTTATTCTTGTATGAAATTATGAAATATGGATAGAGTACGTATGGACAAATTATACAAATTATAATTTAGAGCATGAGCCAATTATATAAATTATAGAGTATGGATAAATTATGTATGTATTTGCAAAGGCTTATTCACACCATTGCCCCCTATGAGATACATTTTTTTTCACTTTGCCCCCTGAAACTTAAATCCTCTCAATTTGCCACCTGAACTTCACACAGTTGTTGCAAAAGACCTTATGCCGTCAACTCTGTCAATTTTTCCGTTAAAATAGCTGACGTGGCACCTATATGGCATGGGTGAGACCCTTTTTTAGTTATGTAAGATCCATGTGGACAAAAAAAATTATAAAAAATTGACATGGATCTTATTATTTCTTAGTTTTAAATTTTTTTTTTGTTCACATGGATCTTACATAACTAAAAAAGGGTCTCACTCATGCCATATAGGTGCCATGTCAGCTATTTTAACGGAAAAATTGACAGAGTTGACGGCATAGGGTCTTTTGCAACAACTGTGTGAAGTTCAAGTGGCAAACTGAGAGAATTTAAGTTTTAGGGGGCAAAGTGAAAAAAAGTGTATCTCACAGGGGGCAATAGTGTGAATAAGCCATTTGCAAATTATACAATTAGTCCATGAACAATTAAACATCATTTGTTATTAATTATGTATGTCTTTGCAAATACATGGGCACAATAAGAGGCACACTCATTTTTATTTAACAGTATTTGTCTGCGCATTATATTCATCTTATATTACAAGAAACTTAGTATATAATTTGGTTTCTTCAATGTAGTAGACAATATGTTAAATAAACATATGGTAAAGTTTCATTCAAAATTTTCGTATTTTTATACTAATTTTTGTTGTTTATGTTTAATTTTTATCGAAATTTCTGTGAAATCTGAAATTTTACTCATTGATCACAAGGCTTGTCCATATCATTGCAAAAGTCATGTCAATTATGTCCATGGTAGGGACGAATATCCAACTTTTCCTACTAGCATAGGGTGGAATATTTGGGTGGACTGAGCTGGGCTAAATTGGGTTAGGATTATAATTCAGAATGGGTTGACACTTAGGAAAACTTGATGAACAAAAAATAATTAGCCCAAGGCCTGGTCCAACGTTTTTGTTTGGATAGAAATCTTGAGGGTCATATTATATTAGAAGTTTTGGTTAATTAATGTATAAATTTTGAAGTCTTTTTTATTGGTAAACCAACTTGAAATACTGATAATAATTAATGCATGGATTCGTACTTAAGACTTAATTAAAAGACATATATGCATGATTAATGTAGCTAGGTGGGCCGAAATGCATATGCATTATGCTTGGTGTGCATGGTACATTTGATGATGAATTATAAGAAGGTAACTGCTGTAGGTACAACTGGGACTTGTTTAATATATGGCAGTTCATTGGAGATTAAAAAGCAAAACGTACGTTGAAACTTGAAAGCAATTGGTGCCAAAGACGACAAAACACCAAAAGGGGAAGTTGTAATGCCTTGCTGCGCGCAGAGTCTCCAGGTAGGGGCCGGAGGCTTTGGTGAGAGGTACACTAGACATTGCACAATGCACAATGCACAATGCACAGCAACCCCATTCATCAAGTTGCCCAATGCCAATCATCTTAAATCAATGTCATCCCCTTTTGAAATATACGTACTGTCCACCAATCACCATAGCTAGCTTTTCCAAATATTTGCCTATATACGAGGTATACATATATTGCTATCTAAGACATCGTACTTTCGTACTAGCTACTAGCTATAATGAATTACTTCTAGTATTTCTAATATCTGCAAACTTGCTCCATAATCAAGGCCCGAACTAGACTTCTAGTATTTAAACAAATTTTGCTACCCAACAAACTATGTGGATCTCGTAATGATTTAAAAGATCTTGCCGACTAACGGGAACAGGGGAGAGATCCAAGACTTTAATTCTGTCCACTAGTTAGCTATTATAACATTGATATATATATATATATATATATGAAAATTTTTAAGTAAACATCTTATTTGTATCTACAATTTAACAAAAGTGAACATCATTTTTGGGACTAATAATTTAATGATCAAAATCGTTTATATTTTATAACATCATTCAATGATCATCTTTGTAAAACATCAGTCAGATTAAAAACTATTTAGTTAGTTTATAAGTAAACATAATTTTAATTTTATCTGACATATTATATTTATCTGCACAATTTAAATAACTAAATAATCACTAATTTGACTGATTTTTTAAATAATCCTCTGAATATATATATATATATATATTTTTGGCACGTATTGTAAGTCTGTAACATCCAAAGATTCCATCGTACAAGGTCCACCAAATTAACCTAATAAATATCTGCAATTTAATTGATTGGATGATATATGTAGCTAGCTAGCAACCTTAGGCCATTTTTGTTTGTCATGGTAATTGGCTAGCTTTGCAGCCTTCGCTAGGTCATATCTGCCTTTGTACCTTCTCAGATGCTTACCTGTACAATTTACTAAATTTGGTTCAAGGGGGCCTTCTTTTCAAATTTCTAATTTTGTAAAAACTCATGGTTGCAAATATATTTTAGCTGAGACAATATTGGAGCTATGGTGGATGTATTAAGAACAAGTTGATTCTTGAATTTTTTGTTTGTAAAAGTAATTCTGAGAAGGATTCATGACATTTTATTTTTTACACATATTTTAACACAAGTTTTTAATGAGGTCTACTTTATATAAGATTTCAACGATACAAATTGTCCATTTTTTAGGACTTCATTAAAAGATAATCTTTGCAAAAAGTTAAGTAAATCGAAAACCATTTACTTACAAAAATTAAATGGTCAACATTTCATGTGTTTATTTTGTTGACCATTTAATCTTTGTAGGTAAATAGTTTCCAATTTATCTAATTTTTTGTAAGGATGATCTTTGAAGATCTAAAATATAGACGATTCAGATCGTTAAAATCCTATATGGAGTGAACTCCATTAAAAACTTGTGTCAAAAATATAATGTCACGGATCCGCCTCCTTCTAATTATGTAAATATGATTTTATTGTAATGAATGTCTTGAGAGAAATAATTATACATTCAAAAGAAGTTATTATACAACATTCTTAAAATTTGAATACTCATAAAAGAAAAAATATTATTAATCAACACTAAATATTTTGTGTGTTCAAAAAAGTTTATATAATGCCCCCCCTTGGATGAAGATCATGGCTCCACCATTGATAGATGTCCATCCCTTTAAAACAAAACAACTTGATCCACTTTTAAATGTTTTGATAATTTTTCGTTGAGATGATCTTTATAAATGTTTAAACGCTCGACAGTAATATTCAAGCGTTCATCATTATATTTATTGATTAATGAATCAAACAATTATATCAAAATAATAGTTAAGTAAATAGTTTTTTTGTTATAGGTTACTCATGACATCCAACATCATTTACCTAACGTAATGACATAAAATTTAGGGTGCTTTAATTAAAAACTCAAAATAAAAAAGAAAGTTAAGCCAAAGCTTAACCTGTTCAAAACTTAAGTAAAAACTCAAACTGTTCACCGAACGTTTGGCAAATGCATCTGCGTGCATCTGCAACCTAAAATATGTATTTACAACCTAAAACATGTCATCTGCAACCTAAAAAGATGCATCTGCAACCTAATTTTTCAAAAACTAAATTTATGAGTAATTTATTATAAAATTTAGATATGGTTTTTTTGTAAATAGTTGGGTTGAATATACAAGAATGGGTTGATAAGGAGTGAGTTGGGCCCATGCAGCGACAGACTCGACCCAATCTTCAACTGGGCCCAATCTTCACTCAGAGTCTACAGTGCACAACCCCATAAGAGATTATCGACAATTAGGGTTTCCTCTAACGTACGCCACCAGCAGTAACGCGCACACTTCAACACCCACTTCTCGTGCCAGCCGTTGATCCCGTGCGCAGTAAGCAAACAAACCCCCTCAAATCACGGGCCCAAAGCAAGCCCGTTCTAGCCCGTCTCAATCCAACGGCTAAGGACATCCCTGTGCGCTCGATAACCCCGTGCATCCATAAAGCGCACGATAGCTCACCTCTGCTTAAATGGGTATCGTTCTCCCTTGGATGCGCTCTGTTCTCCTCTCCACCTCCCCGCCACTTTCTTTCTTTTCACTCTCGCTCTTTAATTTTCAGTTAGTTATTGACCGTTACGTACACATTTCAGGTATATATATATATATGTGTATTTTTTTTCTTCTAATCTTTCATTTATTTATCAATTAAAATAAATTCTTTTTGGATTGATAAACATGTAGGAATTCATCTCATTTTTATACATTTGATTGATTTTTTATTGTTTGGTGGCTTTATTTGTAAGGGGTATTTTCTGGGATTTAGGTGGATGGAGATATGGTTTGGATGTTGAGGAGGTTGAAGATGTGCAGAGCAGATTGTATTTGTGGGATGAAGAATACATTTTGAAGAGACCCATATGAGATTCTTGAGAGTTTGGAGGACTCCAAATGAGTTGCAGATCATAGCTCTCCAAGTAAGTTTATATGGTACCATCAAATAGATTCTGATTGAATGTTAAATGCCCCAACATCATGCTACTTTGGCCTGTTAGGTGTTATATGATTGGATTGGCAATTTAGTTTGGTCAAGAGCATAAGGTTGTAATGCATATGTTTATGCTGAGTGATAATATCCTATTGAAGTTTTATCTCTTCTGGTATGCCATTTGAAATATATACTACCATTATTGGACTCTCCAATGCTGCATTTGCTAAGCTGTATCGAGCTTGTAAACTGAACTCATGCAGATTATAGCTGTTTAACCAATGGAATTATGAAAGGATTGAAGAAACAGTAATTGAGTACTCTGTTAGGTTTCTTGCCTCTTTATTCTCACCTCTAAGGTTGATATGATTGAATAAGTTGGCCAAAAAATAAAAGCATGGTATCATTACCCATTGATATTGCCTACACTTCTTGGGAGTAGAAGAATTTTGGGTAGCATGTCTTTGGACCCTTGGTTTTCTTTTCACAATTGTTTTAGATTACATCTTTTCTTTCTGTTAAGCAATTAAAGTTTTGTTGGCAGATTTATAACTGCAGTCCCATTCATCTATTGAGGAAAGAATGTCCGAAGGAACAAGTCTAGTGATGGAAGATTTATCCCAAGATGATATTGGCACGATAGAGGAAACAGCAGAAGACACAATTTTGTCACGACAGACCTCTGTGAATCTTGTTCCCTTTGTTGGCCAAAGATTTGTTTCTCAAGAAGCTGCGTATGAATTTTATTGCAGTTTTGCAAAACAATGTGGCTTTTCAATTAGACGTCATCGTACTCGAGGCAAGGATGGTGTTGGTCGGGGAGTGACAAGAAGAGATTTCACTTGTCATCGTGGTGGATATCCACAGATGAAGCCATCTGAAGATGGAAAGATGCAAAGAAATCGCAAATCATCACGCTGCGGTTGTCAAGCATATATGCGCATAGTTAAGCGGGCAGACTTTGATGTCCCTGAATGGCGTGTTACAGGCTTTAGCAACATTCATAACCATGAACTATTGAAATCAAATGAAGTGCGCCTCCTTCCCGCCTACTGTTCCATATCTCCTGATGACAAGAGTCGGATTTGCATGTTTGCAAAAGCTGGGATGTCAGTGCGACAAATGTTAAGATTGATGGAGATGGAGAAAGGTGTTAAACTAGGTTGCTTACCATTTACAGAGATAGATGTGAGAAACCTACTACAGTCTTTTAGAAACGTTAACAGAGATAATGATGCAATTGATCTTATAGCAATGTGCAAAAAGATGAAAGATGAAAACCCTAATTTCAAGTATGAATTTAAAATAGATGGTCATAACAGGCTGGAGCATATTGCATGGTCTTATGCTTCATCTATTCAATTGTATGAGGCATTTGGAGACACAGTGATTTTTGACACAACTCATCGTTTGGATGCCTATGATATGCTGTTGGGCATTTGGCTTGGAGTGGATAATCATGGAATGACGTGTTTCTTTGGGTGTGTGCTTCTGCGGGATGAAAATATGCAATCTTATTCCTGGGCACTGAAGGTAAGAAGGCTATTGGCATATTCCTGATGGAATTGTGCACCCTAATGTTTTCTTTCTGATTTTTTTTTTTTCCCACATAAGAGCCTCAATAATATTAGGCCTTTGTGTCCTAATTTATTATTTGAGGTACAAAACAAAATAATTTCATGCTTGGCATTTGCTTCTATCTCTAGTTTTATCTATAGATCAGGTAATTAATATATTGAGGTTGTTTACCAACAGAGAAAAAAAAACAAAGAGAGATTCTTTTATGGTCTTAATCTTAAATTTTTTATCACCCATTGATTTTGTGATATGTGACCTTGACTGGCTCATGTTATGATGAGGTCCAATGTAGGTAACCGAGCTTTCTGCCTTATGTTATGATGAGGTTGGGTGGTTGGTCTTAGTTCAAAGGATCCTTAACATAATTTCTTTGTAATATTTTTTAAAGTTTGCGGTTATTTTGACCCTCTTCTTGCTGAGTTTCGGTTTGTTTATGGTCTCTAATTTCTATGTGTTCCTAATACCTATATGATATTTAAACAGACATTTTTGGGGTTCATGAAAGGAAAGGCTCCACAGACAATGTTAACTGACCATAACATGTGGCTGAAGGAGGCTATTGCTATTGACACTCCTCAAACGAAACACGCCTTTTGCATTTGGCATATCGTTGCAAAGTTCTCAGATTGGTTTTCTGTACTTCTTGGATCACGTTATGATGATTGGAAAGCTGAGTTTCACCAGCTCTATAATCTGGACTTGGTGGAAGATTTTGAAGAAAGATGGGGGGAAATGGTTAATACATATGGACTGCATGCAAATAAGCATGTCATCAGCTTATATGCGCTGCGGACTTTTTGGGCTTTAGCTTTTTTGAGGAATTACTTTTTTGCAGGAATGATGAGTACAAGTCAGTCTGAGTCAATTAATGCTTTTATTCAACGTTTTTTGAGCACACAGTCACAACTAGATCGTTTTGTAGAGCAAGTGGGTAACCTCTTCATATATGTTTTTCTTTTTTAATTCTTGTTTGGCCTTTGGTTAGCTTATTAAATTTCTTAACCTTCTCACTTATTTCTTGTTCAGCCTTTGCTCTTATATTAAATAAACATGCCTACCATGTTGAACATCCTTTTTGCAGGTGGCTGATATTGTTGATTACAATGATCGGGCTGGGGCAAAGCAAAAGATGCAACAAAAACTGCAGAGAGTCTGCCTTAAAACGGGTTCACCAATTGAATCACATGCGGCCTCTGTCCTTACTCCTTATGCCTTTGGCAAACTTCAAGAGGAACTTGTATTGGCTCCACAATATGCATCGCTTCTGGTAGATGAAGGTTGTTTCCAGGTCAGACACCATACTCAGGCAGATGGAGGGTGCAAAGTGATTTGGGTTCCGTGTCAAGAGCACATTAGCTGTAGCTGCTGTCAGTTCGAGTTTTCAGGCATCCTTTGTAGGCATGTTCTTCGTGTCCTGTCAACTAATAATTGTTTTCATATTCCAGACCTATATCTACCCACCCGTTGGTGTAGTGTCAGTTCATCTTCTTCCACTAACACCTTTCAGACGGCTACTATGAAAGACAATTCAGAGAAGATTCATTTATTGGAGTCCATGGCCTCAACACTTTTTACAGAATCAATAGAAACAGAGGAGCGCCTTGATGCTGCTTGCGAGCAAATTTCGATGGTATTATCACGTATTAAAGACCTTCCTAGGACAACACAGAACGCAATTGACCTTGCCTATAATTGTCCATCTGATTCACTGATTCTACCAGAGGTGGAAGATGCTGAGGGAATTGTTCGTTTTACAATTGGAAATTCTCATGAATGTGCTGCTTTAGGAAAGCTTAAAGAACGAAGGCCAAGAGATACAGTTGAAATTACTAGAAAGCGACGGCATTGTTCAGGGCCTTGCTGTCTGAGTGTCCAATAGTGGGAGGTGATAATTTGAAGGAAGATGTACTAAGGAACATGCAGAGTAAAAGACTGGAAATAGTTGTAGATGTAACAAAGGAATAGCAGTACATTTTCATTTTCAATGTTGTCTTTGTCAATATTTCAATGTTCATTACGGTGGTGCAACTTTGTCCTTCCAAATTTGATTATACCAAACAAAAAGAATGAAAGAAAAACCTCCCTCCTGGAGCAAAGATCTGAGCTAGATTCTTATACATTCCAGTTTGGTATTTAGCTTGACTTATAAGATATAGTGAGTTCACATCCCACCTTTTTTGAATTAAGTGAACTCTGGAAATGAAATGCTTTGTGGCTTTAATTTCTTCAATCATGGCATTGGTAAACAAGTTGAGTTTGTGCAAAGTATTGATCAGTGTTGTAGCAAATGCCCTTTACATGTTGCACATCAACTTTCAGTTATTACTTTTTGGGGATCAGAACACCTTCCTGAATATCTGAGAATAGGCATTGGTTTGCTTCTAGAGAAGACTAAAATTTCATATTTGCTGATATTCCATCAAAGTACAGTAACAGGTGGAAGAGGGCCACTTTTATATCATGGGTTCAATCAGCCTATCTTGTATGTATAAAGTCACACACACAAGATGTTATCTAAAGGAATATGGTACGGAAACCAGTGCTAAGAGGGAGGAACCTTCTCTGCGAGTTGCAGAAGGAATGTCCTCCTCAAATTCTTACTCATAGAATATGTTTTTATTATTATTATTTTTTCTGTCTTCCATGTTAAGAAACCAAAGATGCACCAACGTATAGTCCCCTACACTGGTCGTATGCATGAAATTTAGTATTTGCAGCAGCCACTTTAGCAGTTGTAAACAAAATGTCACAAAAAAGGGTTTTTCTAAAAAATAAAAAATAATTTATTGTGATAGAAGACAGAAATAAGTGACAAACTTTTTTTTACTGTTTTCTTTTTTACTATCACAAAAGAAAAGCTTTCCGTTGTACGTACGTGGCCAATATAATGAAAACAAAGAAAAGCATGTGTGATTTAGTTTGGGATTGCTGGGAGAAAAAATAGCTGTGAAGTAAAGTAGCTGTGAAGTAAAGCAGTTGAGTGTTTGGTAAACTATATTTTCAAAAGTGTTGTGAGTACAAAAAGCAGTATGAAGGTGTTTGGTAAATTATAATGTAAAACTGCTGTGACTATTTATAATTACTAAAATGAGGGTATTATGGGTAAAATAAAATTTTCATTGTTACTGTGATTCACTGCAGCTTTCAAAAGCACCTACAAACTTGCTTTCTATTTTTGCTGTGGGGAGTTGAGAATTGTGGGGCAAAACACTTTTTCATTTCTTTACCAAACACCAAAACTGCTGTGGGCCAGTGATTGAGAATTGTCATCCACAGCAGCTTTTGGGCCTCCACAACAATCTCTACAATATCCCTATTATTAAACTAAAAAAAAAAAAAAGGAATCATTAAACCACTGCTTAATGCCAACCAACATCCCATATATTCTTCCTTGGTCGATAATTCAGCTGTATTTATTTGTTGTTTACTAGTTTGATTATGGCATTTTTTCACAACTGGGCTTGCTTTTGGAGTTTTGAATATGCCTTTCTTTGTCAACATTTGGAGGCTTTAAATCAAAGAATTTCAAAGGTCATGAAGAATAATTAATGGCCGTCCATCTCATCATGTTAGTAGGTCTATGTGGAAGCAATTATAACAAGGTTGGAAGAGCCAGTCGGTCTTTAATTAATTGTGGGCAAATTCCAAAAGCTGGGGATTCTACCATTTCAATGCTGATAGGCACCACTTTGATGATGCTGAACCATATAAAACGTCTTACTATGTATATACTTGAATGACCAACACTTGTTTTAAAGGTGACTTTGGGTAGTATAAAGAAATGAAACAAAATTATATGGCCAAGAATAAGTTCATCCAAACAGAAGCTCATTTTCGTTTCTTTTCTGGTAAAGAAGATATGGCTAGGTGTGTATGCATGGCTCATTGGCTCTTGTGCTTTTAGAAAAGAGAAATGCATTAATGTCTCGTTTTTGGACTTTTAGAAAAGATAAATTTTACTTTTGCAAAACTCTTCAGAAAATAAATTGGAATGCTGCATATGAATGAAGTTGATCGATGTTGCCATTTATATAACGAATTGAATATGATCCCATGCAAGTGTGTGATTTGCATATGTGGATTTACTTTTACTATATATAATACCAAAGGGCAAAGGCACCAAAAGCTTTCTCAAATTTTAATTACCAGAATGATAAAAGTGAAACCAAATAAGAATCAGTTCTAATATGAACAATTGAAGAAATGAGCAGAATACCTTTCTAGTTAAGTCTTTAAGAACCCACGAATCTTTAACTTTTAAGTTTTAAGCAACCTTTGCTCCAAGCAACTCTGCAATTCCCTCTCTCGTTTGCTCAGTCCAATTAAACCCTCCCCCTATTTCTCTTCTTCTTCTTCTTCTTCTTGAGTCTGCATGAATTCTAGCCGTTTTAGACTCCAAAATGCCAAAGGGAAAGGTAGTCACACATGCAGACCTTGCGCCAAGTTGTCCAAGCACCGGTTTGGGTAGCAAAACAGGCGCTTTCCTCACGGTCTTGACCATTCTCTGTGGCCTCTTTTGCTTCATTCTATGCCTAATTGCTGAAGCCACTCGTTCTCAGGTACTGCTTGGCAATTATGAAAATGTTTTTGCCAATTCCACTATGACACATTACAAATTTACAAAATCTAAAACTCTTTGTGGTTAATGATGATTGCATAGGTTACATGGCTGCAGAGCAGCAGTGATGAAGGGAATGGAGGAAAGTATGAATGTGTATATAGTAGTAGTGGGAAAACACCACTGTTATGTGCAGCCAGTGCATTTTTGGGGTTGGCAATTGTGATGCTGGTGGAACATATGTACATGTTGATTGCAATTAGTAACTCCCCACCATCAATATTCTTGCTTACTTGGGAGCCTCGTCATTCAGCTTCTGCAAAGACCTTGAAATGGCAAGCAGCCTTCTTCTTTCTCACAGCTTGGTATGCCAATCATTTCAGTCTCTCTCTCTTTAGCTGTAACCAGTCCATTGATTTTGCATCATAATATGCTCCACGTTTCACTTGTACCATGTTATGTTGTCAAACTGTAAATAGTACGAATTCATCTAATCAATAATTCAGATTGACAGACTAACAACATAACATTGTTATGGCGAATTAACCAAAAACTATTTGTGTGGGGTATTTAGGGTGTTTTTTGCTGTTGGGGAGATCTTGTTGCTGGTTGGGCTTAGTGTGGAGTCAGGCCATTTGAAGAAATGGTCAAGACCAAGACCCAGTTGCCTTGTGATCAGAGAAGGTGTGTTCTCTGCTGCAGGAGTGTTTGCCTTGACCACTGTGTTCCTTGCCGCTGGACTATACTTGACAGCACTGCGTGCACAGAGAATTTCCTTAGAGCAAGAAAATGTGAGGCAAGAGGTGCTTGAGGCCTCTGCACGTTATGTTGCATCTCCTCCACCAAGATCACCCACCATCACAACCATTCCACGAGAGAACCCCATTTTCAGAGAAACCCAGAGTGAGCAGCCATCACCAGTTGTACTTCCACCAGCTTTTAGCAAGTCCTCAAATTTGTAAAGCAGAGGATTGTTTTTGTGCCTCTAGCTAACCCAAATGAACAGGTTCCTTCTCCATCTCTTGCAAGTTGGTGATAGTGAAAACAAATGTAAAATTATACACAAATGGGAATAACATTTAATTTTGTTGATAACGTTTTTTTTCTCTTTCTTTTTTTTTTTTTGGTGAAATTCAAGATTGGTCAGACATAGGAAAGCTATTGTTGTATATAGTTCAATTGATATAGACAGGTCACTACAGGACACTAGGACAGTATATGAAATGCCTGATGAATACTCTACACCGCACCGCCTTGGTTCCCAATTACATTAATTGCCACTGTTGTCAATGAAATATCACCATCAAAATACAATTTGATTGTAATCAGATGAAATTTGGGAGGTCTTGGATAAAATAGTAATTTGATGATACTAACAAACATGAGGTCACATAATCCTACAATAATGCCTCTATTCCACAAATTGGTACTTTTTCATGTACAAATTTCTAGGGCTGGGTCGACCAACCGCTCAAACCGTTCCGCAACCGAAAACCGCAGCAACCGCTCCGACAATGGACCGTTCCAACGATATCGGTATGTCTATTGAACCGAAGGTGTCGGTGGCGGCAGCGGTCTGAGAATGCTTTACCCATCGGTGTAACCGAACCGACCGACACTTCTTCTTCTTCTCTTTCTCCTCCTCCTCCTTTAGTTTCTCCTCTTCTTCTTATTCTTAATCTTTTCTTCTCTTATTCTTCTTCTAATCTTTTCCTCGTGAGCATCTCGAAGGTGGATGGTGAGCTCTGGATTGGCAGCGGCGAAGCTCCGGGAGTGGGTGCACGTGTGCCACAGTGACGCTTGGGAGCTACACGCGGTGGTGTCTCCTAAGCGAAGCTCCGGGGCTGAGTGGTTGGACTAGCACCTTGTAGAGAGATAAAGGTGACTAGTCGGAGTTGCAGTAGGCGTTAGAGTTGGAGTTACAGCAGTTAGGTGACTGGTCGGAGTTGGAGTTGCAGAGAGATAGAGGGTAAAGTCTCAAGCACCGAAACCGATCACACCAACCCGAAAATACCGCATCCGAAGCCGTCGGTAGTGATTGCGGTTGCGAAGTTTGCCATTCCGTGGGGTGCGGTTCGGTGGTCGGTCGTGGGGTGGCGGTTCGGTTATCGATATCGACCCAGCCCTGCAAATTTCACATGTAGTGAGAAAAACATCTAAATTTGTGCCCGAAAAATATATCTAAACTATTATTCTTTCTTAAACTTTGCCTTATAATTCAAAATTTTCAATCATTTCATCTATAATTATAAGAAAAAACTTACACCTTCAATTATAGATACTTCACTCAAACAATTGAGAATATGTGGTACTTTTTTCAAAGATGTTGTATGTGGTTTTTTTGTTTATAAAATGAGAGGACTTGAATTCAAAATTTCAATTGGATTTCAAATGTAAGGATAAAGGTTCTTAATTAACCATAAGAGTTATAAGTTCGTAGTTGTTTGTGGTTCATCTCACTACTAAAGTTCTGTTGACCAAAAGATAATAACAAGTAAGAACAAAAAGGAAAAAAAAACCTCTTTCTTCTAAAACATTAAAAGAAAAAAACCTAAAAACCCCTAAATAGAACCAAAAAGGGTAAAGCAAGCGATTTTATTGGGATTTTTTTTCCCAACAAAAAAAAACTAAAAATCATCGCTTAACCGCGGTTATTATTAAAACTACCCCAGAATGAAAAATTTGTGAATTCCAAACACCCCTAAATATACAAACCCTCTGCCTCAGTAGTCCCTCTCTTTCGAATACTCAAACAAAATTCCATAATTCTTAGGGGTTTCTTCTTCTCTTCTCCGTCTCCGACCGATTGATTGGTCCCAAATCACAGAGCCACAACCAGTTGTTGTTTGAGACACACAGTCAAAGCCAAACAACATGTCGCTGAGGCCGAGCGCCAGGACCGAGGTCCGCCGGAACCGGTACAAGGTGACCGTGGACGCAGAGGAGGGCCGCCGCAGGAGAGAGGACAACATGGTCGAGATCCGAAAGAGCAAGCGCGAAGAGAGCTTGCTGAAGAAGCGTCGCGAAGGCCTCCAAGCTCAGCAATTCGCGCCCTCTGTTCAGTCCTCGAACCTCGAGAAGAAGGTGCAGTAGGGTTTACAATAGAGTTTGTCGCCGATCTTTTCGTTTGTGGCTTTGAATGGATCCGATTTTAGAGTCTTAGGGTTTGATTTAGGGTTTTGAACAATAGGGTTAGGGTGAGGTTTTTACTTAGTGTTACTTTTTTTGTTTGTCTTAAATCTTATTTATGGGTTTTGAATTTGGTTGCAGTTGGAGAGTCTACCTTCGATGATTGCTGGGGTTTGGTCTGACAACAATAATTTGCAGCTGGAGGCCACTACGCAGTTCCGAAAACTGCTTTCTATCGGTAATTTACATTTTAGGACCATTGTGTTGTCTTTGAGCTTCTCTTTTCGTTTGTTTGTTTAATTTTTGTGTTTAAATTGTAAATGGGTATTCGTAATTATAATCCGAATTTTAATTTTGTAGAACGAAGCCCTCCAATTGAAGAAGTTATTCAGTCTGGGGTAATTCCTCGCTTTGTTGAGTTCCTCGTCAGGGAGGATTTCCCGCAGCTTCAGGTTCGGATTTGATTCTATGTTGCATTGTTATTGTTGCTTGACTGGTGTGGTTTAATTTTTTTTGCTGAATTTTTTTTTCTTGTTGAATTTTGTCTAGTTTGAGGCTGCTTGGGCTCTTACAAACATAGCCTCAGGAACTTCAGAGAACACCAAGGTGGTGATTGATCATGGAGCGGTCCCAATCTTTGTAAAGCTTCTTGGTTCTCCGAGTGATGATGTTAGGGAGCAGGTATATTTTAAATACTTTTTTACCCTGTTTGTTTGTCCAAGCATACATTGTCTGATTTTTATTAAGAATAACCAAAGAGAGATTGAATATTTACACTGAACTCTTTCTGAAATTGTAGGCTGTGTGGGCATTGGGAAATGTTGCTGGTGATTCCCCTAAATGCCGTGATCTTGTCCTCAGCAACGGAGCCTTGATGCCATTGCTGGCTCAGTTGAATGAGCATGCAAAGCTTTCAATGCTGAGGAATGCCACATGGACACTATCTAACTTTTGCAGGGGAAAGCCACAGCCTCAGTTTGATCAGGTCTGTTTTCTGTACTCCCCACTGTTATGGCTTAAAGTAAATTTACTTTGATTATTGCTTTGGTGTTTTGTTAACTTTGTAGTTTCATTATCAGGTGAGGGCAGCACTTCCACCTCTTGAGCGCTTAGTTCATTCCAATGATGAAGAAGTCTTGACAGATGCCTGTTGGGCACTCTCGTATCTCTCTGATGGTACGAATGACAAAATTCAAGCTGTGATTGAGGCAGGTGTATGCACCCGGCTTGTGCAGCTCCTCTTGTGAGTGTTGCATTTTATTGATTCCTGTGCAATTGTTTTTTTTTTTCTTTTTTTTTTTTTATGTCCATGAAGTTGATGGCTTAAATTTTTTTTTTTGTTTGTTGCTTCAGGCATCCATCTCCTTCAGTTCTCATTCCTTCACTTCGCACTGTTGGTAATATTGTGACAGGAGATGATTTTCAGACTCAGGTATCAATCTTGATTTTGTTTTCTCCACTTAAATTTTCGTTTATTTGTTTGAGTTATCAATTTGCATATACTATCATATACTTTTTACATACGCAAAATGAAAAGCAATTGTCATGTTGAAACATATTGAAGCAAGATGCTAAGGTTGAGAATGGTTTTTAGCTCCATACTGATAACTGATTCTAATGACTTTGACATCTTGTAATGTCACCTTTTATGTGCTCTCAATCTGCTACCAATATTGTTTATGATTATGATGAGCAATCCTTTTCTCTAGTGTATTATCAACAATGGCGCACTCCCATGCCTTATGAGCCTCTTGACTCATAATCATAAAAAGAGCATCAAGAAAGAAGCATGCTGGACAATCTCAAACATCACAGCTGGAAACAAGGAACAGATACAGGTAATACTTTTAAATTAAGGTCTACCAAAAATAACAATGGTAAATTGTATTGCTTCTTGTCATGGCTCATGTTGGCCATGCATGTTTTTCCACTCTATTTGTTGTATGCGTTCAGAAATTTCTTGTTTATCAAGGATTTATGTATATTGCTGCAATGGTTCTCTGTGGAAACATTGGGGTTTCTGAAGTTATATCAGTTATGACATTCTTGCATTCATTCTTAATTCCTAACATGACATGTACCACCTAACATTGAAATGGATGGTTTGTTTTGCTAGTATCTAAGTATGCACCCAATTTTGGGGAAAAATCCATTTAACTAAATATGAGGTCTGATTTTATGTGCTGAACTTTAACTTTAAGCAGATGATTATCACTTTTGCTGCATGTATCCAAAGGTTGATCGTTTGAGTTAGCGTGTCTTAAAGAAGTGCTTCCTTTCAAAAATTATCACTTGCATACTATGTTCATGAAAGTTATTTATCCATGTTTATTAATTACATTTTTGATATAATGCAGTCTGTAATTGAAGCTGGTTTGTTTGGCCCTCTGGTCAATTTGCTCCAAAATGCTGAGTTTGACATAAAGAAAGAGGCTGCATGGGCAATCTCAAATGCTACTTCTGGCGGAACTAATGGGCAAATTAAGTAAGTCATCTTTGAAAATTCGTCTTCCGGCTCTCTTAGTTCTGTTGTTATAGAGGTGTACTTATCAAATTCACCTTTTCTTTTATGGGTGTCAGGTACCTGGTTAGTCAAGGCTGTATAAAACCATTGTGTGATCTTCTTCTATGCCCTGATCCAAGAATTGTGACCGTCTGTTTAGAAGGGTTGGAGAATATTTTAAAGGTAGGGGAAGCTGAAAAGAGTTTGGGTAACAGTGGAGAAGTTAACCTGTATGCCCAGATGATTGATGATGCTGAGGGTCTAGAAAAGATTGAAAATCTACAGAGTCACGACAACAATGAGATCTATGAGAAGGCAGTTAAAATTCTCGAGACATATTGGTTGGAAGAAGACGATGAGACAATTCCATCAGGAGATGGTTCCCAGCCAGGCTTCCAATTTGGAGGGAATGAGCTTCAAGTTCCATCCGGTGGATTCAACTTTAGCTGAAGGTAGGCAAACCCATTTGAGTTTGATGTGGTTCAGCATGTAATGATTGATGTTAAACCTAGATACAGCAACAACTTAAGAAGTAATTGGTTCCCTATTATTCACTGTTTTGGTTTTCTAAAATTGCAGGAACATTTAACTAGACGGAGCAGAAGTTCCTGATGAGGATTATGTTGGGGTCAAGTCGGGGTTGGGTCAGGGCATCTTGTGTGTCTGGTTTCGGTCTGGTCCAGTGTCCATTGTGGTCAGAGGTGCCAAGGTGGGTCAGTTTATTCTACAATGCCAAATAATAAGAGATGGATGGATTCAGTTATGGCATGGCATATGGCGTTTTGGTTGGTGGTCGGCAGGGATCATTATCACTGCCTTGTACCATGAAATTCTATGGAAGTGTCCTAGAGGCTCGCTGCATAAACAGGGCCCTTGAATGAATGTGCTAGTGAGGGTTTCTTGAATGCAGCTTTGGGTTGGTTCGATGTTTTATAATTTGGAGTCGTAGTCTGTATGAGTATTTTTCTGAAGAGTCGGGGATTTGTTTTGCCTTGTTGAGTGAATATAAAATTTGGAAAACTCATTCTCTGGTGTATTGCAAAGAAAAGAATTAGTGTTGTTTTGGTAATTACCCTCTGATTATTGTATTATATTTTTTATTCCGAGTATCTTTTATAGTCTGGAGCTTTGTTAAAAATTTCAGCTGAATTTAAGTGGTCATTTCGAATTTGTTTGTCAACAGAAACTGAAATGGTTCTTTGTAATTCTTGCTCAACATTTAAAAGAACCCGTGTAAATAACACTTTTATTTAAAGGAGGATTATTAGTGCCATTTTCCTTGTATAGTGAATGAATTTTGAATATCGAATGTCAATGACCCAACAAAGAATATTAATGGATGGTTGTTTTCTTAGGTGTGTTTAAAATTGAATTCGAACATGAAATCATAGTTTTCATAAAATTAAAAGCTGGCCAATCTTATTCAATTTGATGTGGTTTCATTTAGTTACTGACTAGATTGATTGTTTAAATTAATATTTTTAAGAGATAATTGGGCTTAAATTCTTTAGAAAAACCGTTTTTAGATAACCGAAGGTGTTTTAAAATTTATAAGAAAATCTTTTTAATTCATAATAATTTATAAAAAAATTATTTTAATTTATAATAAAGTCATTTTAATTTATAAGAAATTATTTTAATTTATAATAAAGTCCTTTCCCAATTTGAAAGGTATTTCCCTTTATTTGAAGAGTATTTTCCCTTTTAGGATGTAGAGTGAGCTTTGTCTGCCCAAAATTTCGAAATTAAAACCTAACATGCAGCCGTCAAAGAAGAAAAATAAAAGAACTTAATTAAAAATTCTAAATACTACCAGTATTAGTCTCAGAAAGACCGATAAAATTGACTGCACTTCTCTCTATTTTTAACGGAGGATCACCATTAACCAATAAATAATAATTTAATTTTGGTCTTAAAAGTTAAAACATCTTTACTTAGTGGGACTTTGTACTCCTGGTATGTCCTTATTGCTCCCCGATATCAGTACTTTTTTTCTCGTTCTGAACATCATGATTGTTGAGTTGCCTTAACAACTCTCTTTGCCAAAGCTGCTCTTTGTCAGGAGGTGTTTGATTGGTGAAATGTAATGGGATATGAATGAGAATGAAATCATTTCGTTATTTGATTGGAGATGAGAATAAGGAATGGAATGAAAAATCTATTTCATTATATTGCGCATCATTGTAATGGAATCAAATATAAATTATATAACAAAAAATTTGGGTCCGTGGTCCAACGTTGTGGGTCTAGAGTCCATGGTCGTGGCTCCAAATTTAGAATCTATGATTTGGGATTTTGAATCTCGAATCTCTCCGTTAGAAAGATAGTTTACTAAATGATGAGTTTTTTTTTTTTTTTTTTGAATAAAGCATATCATTACATTAAAACAGCCAAAAAGGCAGAAATAATACAAAATATGAGCCTAAAGGCTTACAAGAAAACCAAAACCCACAAAAATGGAGCAGAAAAGCCCACAGAAATTTCAAGATCTCATAACATCGGCATCGAGTTGATATTATAGCCACCAAACGGAGCCAGAGAGGCACTGTAAGAATTAGCGAACTAGTCGAGTTTGGGTTCATGATCCTACCAACATCTTTAAGTCAAGGTTGACAATAGCGCAAAGTGGCGGATCGGGCAATAATAATCGGTGAAAACATGACCTGTATTGGCAAAAAAAGTGACTTTCTAACACCTTTTGATGAGCGCCAGAGAAAACCTGAAAGCATCAAAACACAAAACAGACCAAATAGGAAAAACTCTCACGAAGGGAGGTGGAGAAACTCTCGCAAGAAGAGATGGAAACGCTCTCACTTATTTGGAGGAGAGTATCCCAAAGGACAAAAATAAAAACACAGAAAAAGAAAAACAAAAACAAAGGAGAGAGGGGCGAGGGGAGGAGCAGTCTGTGAAAACACAAGAGTCACCCCTCCCCCATGGATAGGTTGAGGAGAAGAAAGAGTTTTTTCTTTTGGGGTGGCGGCTAGGGTTTTTCTAGTGAGAAAATACTAGGTTACTAAATGATGAATGGAGATGGTAGAAACAATTTCACTAAATAATTTTATTTTTAATTAACTCAGCAGAACTGGGCACAAGTCTAAGATACAAATTCAGATTTCATGGACCATAATATTGCCCAAATGCCTCATGGTTCACTATAATCTCAATGTTTTTGGTTTTCTCAAGCCAGCGGAGGCAATATGATGATGTTAACATGTGGATGCGGTTTGGATATGGTCCAAGCTCATCAGCAATACATACGAGAGCAATATTAGAAGTGACAAATAGTTGCCTTGCCTAAGTTAACCAAATGCTTTTAATTGCTGCTATTCGGATCTAAATTTGTTACGAATTTAAAATTTAGGCATAAATTCAATTTAGACACATAACTATATAAGCTATTTCAACGGGGTCCATGAACTTTAAAATATTTCAAATATACACCCGATCTATTATCTAGATTGAAAAATGAATTTATATTCATTGATTCGTTGAGAGATCAGTTAAATGACAGCTTGGCTTTTGCTGACCGGGATTAATTGGCAACGTGACGCTATCTCAGCAAACATTTTCTGCCAAATGAGCGACATGAGCCCACAATTTAATAATAATAGAGAGAGAGAGTTTGTGGGCCCGTGTCAGGGGTTAGGTAGACCCGTGTCGCTCATTTCCCACCAAATGAGCGACACAAGTCCACCTAACCCCTAACACGGGTCCACAAACTCATCAACTCTTTCTCGCTCCTTGAACACAAGTGAGAGATTTATATTCGAATTTTGGGGAAAACATGATGTTTTTTGGAGACTAAATGGTCAGAAGAGCATTCGACGAGCGGGAAATAGGTGATGGGTGTGTGGACCCGTGTCAAGTGGACATGTGTTGCTTATTTGGTGGAAAATGTATGCTGAGTTGGTGCCACGTCGCCAATTAATCTCCGTTAGTAAAAGGCAAGCTGACATTTAACTGATCTCTCAATAAATTGATGGATGAAATTTTATTTTTCAATTTACATAATAAATCAGGTGTATATTTGAAATATTTGAAAGTTCGTGGACCCCGTTGAAATAGCATATATAGTTATGTGTCTAAATTGAATTTATGCCTAAAATTTATTTGTAACATTTTTTTTCTAAACCATCTTTACTGAAATCCAATTAAACCCAATATCACACCCAACAAATTATACTTACTATACCGAACAAACACACCCAACCCCAACAGCATCAGTCACCATCACCACCACCTCTCAAACCCAACACCATCACCACCACGTCCCAACCCCAACACCATCACCACCGAAAATCACCATCAACAGCAGCCACTATCCATCAGCCGCCGCCACTCAATGAATGATTAAAATATACTTTATAAAATTTTGGTGCAGTGGCCTCTCTCTCTCTCTCTCTCTCTCTCTCTCCAATCACGTTTAATTGTATTTTGGTGATGAATTTTCTATACTTGTATCAGGTGGAAAAAGATTGGTCTAAAAAGAATTATCCATTTGAAAGTTCAATGAAGAAATTGATCAATGAGGAAATATCCAAACATTCAAGTACCAGACAAAATACACCAAGCATTGTGGCCCGGCTGATGGGGATGGATACATTGCCATTGGATACAAAACCTTATGTTCAGCCAATTGAAGAAAAAAAATGTAAATAGGAGAATGAAGTCTTCGAAGAAGGAAATGAATGGAAGGAGCTCAGTTGGTCATGTCTCTTCTAACTTAAAGTCCTCCAGGCAGATGGATTCTGATTCTTTTGGGGTTACAATATGAGAGATCGTGGTCGAATGGAAGGAGCTTGCCATTTGCCATTTGCCATTTGCCATTTGCCATTTGCCACTAGGCTCAGTTTTCAATTAAACGTCTGTGAATTTCTCTCAAGGGTAAATATGGCATGGTGGGGAGTGTGACTGTCACACTGTCTCTCCATGTGAGGGAGAGCTACAAGTGAAGTGATCAAATCTTGTAGCCCAACACCAACAACAATGATATTAACATCATTGAAATGTTCCAATATTCAAATCTTCTTTCTTTAATATTCCAACATTCTATCACATCTCGTATTAGTATTTTACATTAGACTAGAGGAAACCCCTTTATGTAATATATGCATGCTTGTTTTACGCACGGTTAATTGGCAACAATAACACGTTGAAACAAATAACAAATGGATGAAAGTTGAAAGTAAAAAAGACCTTGTGGTCCATTAATACCATCTGTCCTGAAAGATAAACAAAGGTGCCCCATCAGCTTTCATTTTCCTTTACTACCTGGCAAATTTTTGTCTCTTCTATTCTATCCCCCCCCTATGCCTATCTAATGGCTAAGCCTCTCTTTAGTTTTTTCTTCACTCACGCTCATCTCATTGCATGTTTTAATTCGTTCTTTCGATTACCGCATTCAGTTCGAACACTGCTATTTGTACCAACTCAATCTATAATTGCATGTTTTCTCTTAATTTCTTTAATAAAAATGAGATTCAAACAAATAGGTTCATTCTTTAGTAAAACTTCATTGTAACATAAATAGTCGATGTAGCATCACTAACTGAGAAGATGATTAGTCCTAAACTTTGATGTCCCCAATCTCCTTCCTCTTTGTTAGTCATACTACATCAACTATCCATGTTAAAGAAAAGTTTATTAAATTAAATTTTCTTTTAATTATGGTAGCTTAATTTTTCTTGTTTTCAAACAAAGAAGTAGAAGTTGGGTGATTATATGTGTTAAATAAGAGGAGGATAACCTAATCTTTCAGATGTGGTTTTGAGAGAGCTACTTGGGTTATGGAATGCCACTCGCCGCCTTTGTTCAGTAGTGGTCATCCTTTAGACTTTAGAGTTCTACTTCTGGATATATACAACCTTCTCTCTTTTTTTTTTCCCTTTTTTTTTTCCTTCCAGTTTTTGTTTCGGTTGTGCAGTTGTACTTTGACTCATCTTGATAAGATCAAAATCTTCTACCTTTTTCTTTTTAACAAGAAAAAAGATGAATACATTTATTGATTTAAAAAATAGTTTTATTTTCATCATTCTTATCTCTGTAGTTCGGTTAATTTGCAATTCAAGAATAAAAGTCCAGTTTTGTCAAACTAATTGACAAGACAATCATGTGTCGCAAGTGTACAAGGCAAAATAGCCATTTCTTGTTATTTTCACTAACACAACTACCCAGCCTGTGAGATGTAACAAAGTTGGGATCGTGAAAATGAACACATATATAAGGGCTATTTTTGCCCTTGTACACTTGCGAAACATGATTGTTATATCAACAAATTTGACATAAAATGAATTTTGTAACTAAATTGCAAATGGCTCAAACTATGTTAAAGTTGAAAGTAAAGGGACGACATGAAAATTAGTGTCCAAAACAGAAGAACGAAATTGATCATTTGGCCTCAAAAGAACTATAAAATCAAAACAAATTTATTTAAGAGCGTAAAATGGTAAAAAAAAAAAAAAAAAAAAAAACACCCTCTAGCAATAACATTTCTATCTCTTTACCATTTTGATATTTTTATTAACTATTTTTATTTTATTTACATATGAAAAGTCTATTTATGCGAAGAGCGGAATAAGATAATTATATTTAAGAGTGCTGCTATTTACACACTTTTTTTTTTCTTTTTGCACACCCCACTTAAAAAAAAATCAAAGAGAAAAAACCAAACACACCCCTCTCTCTCTTTCCCACTCTCATTTTCTCTGTCAACACACACCCTTCCAACCTTCTCCCTTTCTCTCCCCTTCTCTGCATGGCGCGCAACACCACCTTCCTTTCCCTCTCTTTTTCTCCTCTTCTTTGAATGGCGTGCAGCCACTACTGCGTGCAACACTACACCCTCCCCGCACCACTCTCATCTCTTTCTCTCTCTCTTCTCCCCACAACACCACTTTCCCCGCGCGCATCATCATGCACCACCATGCCACGCTTGCATATCCAAGAAGCCTCAACGCCCAACCACGCCGCTGACGCAAATGAGCTCTCGCCCGACCAGCTTTACCTAGCTCACGCATGACCACGCCGCCATGTCAGCCAAGAAGATGAGCTTCGCATGTAGTTCGACAGTCTTCCGCTAAAACCGATGGGTTCGTTTGGAAGCCATCTGCGGAAATCGGTGGGTTCGTTCGGCAGTCATCTACCAAAATCGTTAGTTTCGTTTGGTGGCTATCTACTGAACCAGCTGCAGCGATAGAGAAATGGAGGGAGAAGATAAGGGTTTAGGGAATAAGAGTAAGAAATAGAGAGAGAGAGAGAGAGAGAGAGAGAGAAGGAGAAAGAAAGGGAAGAGATGTGCGGTGCATCGAAGAGGGAAGGAGACAGAGAAATGGAGAAAGGTGAGGAGGAAGGAGAGAGAAAAAGGAGGGGGAGGAGGGGCTGCAGAAAGGGAGGGAGGGAGGTGGTCGGTGGGGGAGAAATAGGGGTGGGGTGGGTGGGCCGGGGTTGTCGTCGAAGCTAGAGAGAGACAATAAGGGAGGGAAAGAGGTGGTCGGAGTGAGGGAGAATGAGGGGCTAGGTGTGTGTGTGGTTTTTTTTTTTTTTTTGAGTTGATGGGGTGTGTTATGGTGAAAAATTTTGGAAAATGGATAAAATAAGGGCATTAGGGTAATTGGAGGTGTGTTTTAAGAGAATTTTAAATTTTAGAAGAGGGTAGAGAGTGTCTAGGAGAAAAAAAAAAGTGTGCAAATAGCAGCACTCATATTTAAATAGGTTCGAATGGTATAAACAAGAAAAATTGACCTATTATGGGTGTATCCACTCATTGTCTTTATCACTCATCACATGAAATGTCATGTGATGAGAGAGATAGAGATAGTAGAAATA
The DNA here is from genome assembly GCF_963921425.1 of Dryas octopetala. Lineage (NCBI taxonomy): Eukaryota > Viridiplantae > Streptophyta > Magnoliopsida > Rosales > Rosaceae > Dryas > Dryas octopetala. The sequence continues at coordinate 23,744,528 of NC_141367.1, read as the reverse complement.
TACATCCATTATATGACACTTTGAATTCAACATAGACTATAGATTTGAATTTTAAATTAATGAAAGAAATTATCGAGGAAGAGTGAAAAAGGAAAGGATCCTCTATAAATAGGTAATCATGAATTTTGGTTGATTACATTGCAATAATTGGTAATCATTGACTTCATACAATATTTGATTCACTGAATCCAAATATATGATTATTTTCATTTGGTTTCTATATAAACAAACATTGAAGATTTTAATAAATCTTCCCTTATAAGTTCGAAAATAGATCACTTGGTAAGGACAATAAATTTTCTCGTCAAATTGAGGTCTCGCAAGATTCAAATATTAGCAAAACAAAGAGAAATTTTTCTACTAGTACAAAATTAAGTTACTTGTACTTGACATTAACTTATTGGAGTATTACTTGTGTTAATATATGGTCTCATATTCATGTGAATGTCAAATAATAACTTACTCAAATTTTGATTTCATATTGATTCAAGTCATATAATCATATTGTGATGTTGTATATTGAAAAGTTAAAATGCTTCTAATTGTAGAAATATAATATTATTAGCTCTCCAAATTTAGGTTTCAATACTTCAAATTTGTATGGTAAATACTCACAATAATAATAATAATAATATATAAGGAATCTATAAAATTTGAGGATTGAGCCAGTTACCTTATTTGCCTACCCTTAGGATCGACTATGCAAGATAGGTTAATTAGTTGCACAATTATATAAAATTTAGGGACCGAGCCAATTACTTCATTTGCATACCATTAAGATCGACTTTGCTAGGTAGGTTAATTAGTTGCGCAATTCAATATACAATTTTGGAATCGAGCCGATTACCTCATTTGTCTACCCTTAAGACCGGCTTTACTAAATAAGTTAATTAGTTGTGCAATTACAATAAAAAAAATTATGAATCGGGCCGGTTACCTCATTTGCCTATCCTTAAACTGGCTCCACTAGGTAGGTTACTTATTTGTGCAATGAGAATGATTAACCTTAACCAAAAAAAAAAAAAAAGAATGATTAACCTTATCTTCTATTTTTCTTTTTTAATAAAGGGCATGAATAGCCCATTAAAAAGACCTAAATATTGGATAATAGACAAATAGAAGTTGATTTTGGTTTTGGTTTTGCCGCCAATGCAAAACATGTTGAGCCCCAAAAGCCCAAAAGTGGTGCCAAGGGGTTTGACCTATCAAACGGTGCACAAGTGACAATCTCTGACCAAAACCACCACCTCATCCATTCCTGTCTTTCCTTTTTAGCTTTTTCTCGTTCATTACCAATAACCAATTACCCATCAATAATTAAAAATATTACTAAAATCCGAATCAAATTGAATTTGTAAAGAAAACAAAGCCCCACCCACCTATTCAGATACATGGCGCCCTTTTTGTTCATTTCACCAACCTTTTGGCGGGGTTGGCTCTGTTGGATCAAAATGTATGTATTGGGAATGGAGGGTACTTTCGACATTTCACTAGAACCAGGGCTAGGGTTTCGCGTCCCATTTATATAAGGAGGCAAATTTTTAGATCTGCTGCGGCTGGTGCGTGTGTGTCGGTTTGATTCCTCATTTTGCTTCTTTTTCTCTTCGCAGCCACAGTACTGTGCTGCTCACACACATTCACAGTTACAGACACTCTCTCTTCCCTCTCTCACCGCTTGTCGGTTTATTTTCATATTTAGGCTCATCATCTCAATCGACACAAGCTCCATTGCTTCATTCTCTCACAAAATCTTTCTTTTCAGGAGAGATATCTGTTACTCTCTTTGTTATCTCACTCTGATTTGTGTCTAATCGCTTCCTTAAATCTTTCCCACAAACCCAACCGATCTATTTCTCTCTGATTGCTCTGTTTTTATAGCTAGGGTTTTCTGAGTTACGCAGCCACCCCTAGTTCAGCTCGAGCTAATTGGTCAAATAAGTGTATACCCAGTTTTATTTTCGGTGTTTTCTCTTCTGGGTTTGTCTCAGATCTTCCAAATATCTGATAGTAATGATGGATCCGAGCGATAAAGTGAGTGATCAGATTCAGACCTTTGCTTCCTTGATCTCTGTTTTTTATTTTGATCCAACTAGTTGCTGATCGGATCGTTTTTTTGTGATGTGGTGCAGGGATCAGAGTCCGAAGACATGAATATCAAAAACCCAAATGGGGCTTCATCATCCGAAGAAGGCCACAAGAAGACCTGTGCTGACTGTGGAACCTCCAAGACCCCTCTATGGCGTGGAGGTCCAGCAGGGCCTAAGGTAATTTTTCAGCTCCCCAAAGCCCTTATCTTTTTTTCAAAAATGTCTAAGTGGGTTTTGATCTGATTTTGAATTTTTGTTATTGTGTTTTGCAGTCTCTATGCAATGCGTGCGGGATCAGAAGCAGGAAGAAAAGGAGGGCTATTTTGGGGTTGAACAAAGGAGGCTCAGAGGATAGGAAGGGCAAGAAAAGCAAGCAGCTGGGTGATGGGTTGAAGCAGAGGCTATTGGCTTTGGGAAGAGAGGTTTTGATGCAGAGATCGACGGTGGAGAGGCAGCGGAGGAAGTTGGGCGAAGAAGAACAAGCGGCTGTGCTACTCATGGCTCTTTCATATGGCTCTGTCTATGCTTAGTCTCTATTGGATTAATAATAATTACTTATTATAAATAATAAGATATAGTTTTTAGGAGAATCGCAATTCTAACCTCTATTTTTAAGAAGTGTAAACTTCCCTTCATCCCCCTCTATTATCTGTCTCTTTCATTAGTGAAATTTACTTTGTTCTTTATTTTTGGTAGCTGTCCCTTTTAAGCCTCCTGTTTAGTACTAATCTTGGGCTTTGGAGAGTAATTTGAGCAAGTGTAAGAGATCTTGTTCTATTTTTGCTGACATAATATTCTACTAGTAATTGGATGTTGTTTCTCTCTTCTATGTGCATTGTGGCCTCTCTCTCTCTCTCTCTCTCTCTCTCTCTCTCTCTCTCTCTCTCTCTCTCTCTCTCTCTCAATGTGCGTGTGTGGTGTGTGAAAGAATTTTTGGTCACGATCAATGAATTAGGCAGCCTTGCTGAAATTTCCTTTTATGGCCCATTACCATATACCAACCCCTCCACGCAAAAAAGGAGGAAAAAAAATCTAGTATCTGGCTCTTGTACTAGCTTATAATTGGTTACGGTTTTTTCGTTTTTGTTTTGTTTGGCAACTGAGAAAATGGAAGAAGACTATAGTGTTAGAAGGTTAATTGCAGAAATCATTAGCAAATAAACCATCGCTTTGTTATGTTTTGTAGTATTAGTTTTTCTATGTTGGGTTTTTAAGAGTGAAAATGGGATAAGCAAAAGGTGAGAGAATGTTCAAGTGAATTTGGCCTTGCCAGTTTTCAACATTTAAATGATGTCCATAGAGGGAAATTCAAAAGAGCGAGTATTTTAGCCGGTGTTGACTGTTGAGGAAATTCTATTTGACTTTGAGAAATATTGAGCTCATGATTTTAGCATGAAGTATAAACATGACTTGAACAAAGAATTCAGTGTCCCGGCATATTAATCATCTCAAACTAGTCTTGAATCCAATCATTAAAATCTAATTACAAAATTAATTAGGGAAAAGTGAAAAACAAAAGCAACAAGTCTGATTGGATTTAATAATTAAACACTTGGCATGCATCCATTTTCAGAATTGATGATGATTACTGTATCATGAACAACCCTAGGACTTAATCAAAGTCTATCATTTTTCTTCCGAAAAGGTAATGCCAATCATAACTTCTAATATTTGTTCCAAGAACATTTATGGTGTAGTCATTTTGTTAATTTAAAGATAAAATTATAGTAAGAAATATATAAAGTTGTGAATATTTAAAATTAAAAGTATGACCGCATGATATGAAATACTATATTATAAATATTTTTTTATGTGTTACTTAACTTACTTGTTAGCTCAAGTAATGAGATTGAATTTGGTAATAAATTAGGATTAAAATATACGTAAGGTTTGATTTCCTCCCACATGATCTATAAGCAATATTTGCGTACTGGGTACACCGTGAGCGAGAGCCACCCTATGTTCACCCTAGAAACTAGGTAGCTAGCTCTAAGCTCTAGCAGTGGCGCCGTCACTACCAGGCAGAAGCTACTGGCATGTACTACGCACGTGTGTGTGCAATTCACTGTGGGATACGAGCATGACAAGTGTTTAATTATGGCCCCTCCTCGGTGATATCAACTTTACCCATATTAACTCATTGTACGATTTGAAGAGAAAACCATGAATATATACGTAGAATGCATAAAAATTCATAATGAATAGCCTTATTTGTATGATCGTATTAATGCCCCTTATAAGATATGATTTTTCTCAATTTGTCATTTGAAACTTGAATTTTCTTACTCTGTCATTCGAACTTCACAACATTATTGCAAAAATTCATATTTCATTAACATTCTAATATTTGTTAAAAGAACTGACGTTGCTCCTACGTGGAATGATATTTTAGTCTTTGGGCATGATTTGGACTAACACTCGTCCAACTGGTTTCCACTTGTCTTTCGGCGAGAAATGTTGACATGAAAGCCAGTTGGAAAAGTGTCAGTTTGAGTCATGCCCAAAGACAAGGAAACACTAAAATACCCTTCTACGTAGGCGCTACGTAAGCTTTTTTAATGGATTATTGGATGAGTTGACGAAATAAGAGTTTTTGCAATAATGTTGTGAAGTTTGGGTCACAAAATAAAAGATTTAAATTTTAAGTGAAAAAGTAAGAAAAAATTTATTTTATAAAAGGTATCGGTGCGAATAAGACTAATTTATAAATTAGTTTTACTTTAGAATATATGCACGGTAATGGATAAAACTTTTGGTCTTGGACTCTTGGTACGGTTTGTTTTGTTTTGTTTTGTTGAGTTTGTCATAAAATTTCTCAACGTTTACCAACTATATTATTTCCTTGTTTTGTGACTCATGTCCTGTCTTGGATGCCCAAGACTAAACCCATCAAACATTACTAATAATATATTGAAAAGTTAGAACCCATTTGTCACCTTAAAGCTAAGCGCAATACACAATATTGCTCTTTTCTAATCTGCTTGGTTTTTCCTCTTTTATATGAAAAGTATTATTTTATACTACATTTGTAGATGGTGCATGGTCGTTGAATGCCCAAACTTATATTCTTTTGGTAGGTTATTGTGTGTGCTACATATATTGGACACATTCAGGTTAAATGATTTGAATAGTAAACTCACATATCTCCCGATTCAAAAAGTCCCTCATACTAATACCCTTGTAACTTTTAGATATAACAAAAAAGGAGTTGGATTCTCAACTTTCCTTTAAACCTTCCCTAAAACTAAAAGGGCGGTAGATCCATTCCATAAATATTCATACAGTACCAAAAAGAAAGAAACCATACTTTTTTTCTTTTTTTTTTTTTCATTCAAACCATTTCAACATGTATTTCGTGTCAAAATCATGTTATTATGCTTTACAGTAACTCGACCTATTTTTGATCGTGTTAACATATATAGTTTTGTCAAGTAATGATAATTAACTGTCACTTGCTGACTTATTTTGTTTTGGGTATTATCATACATACATACCCGCTGGTAACTATCACCCTATCTTTTGTATCAAGTCATGAAACAACCCAAACCACACATGTTAGTGCTGTGTGATACTCATCTAAGCTACACGATGGTATGAATTTACTGAGGTATTGATTTCTTATAATTGAATTTACTGAACACTTAAGCAGAAGGACCAGAAGCACCAGACCAAAGAATTTCCTCTTCTTGGTTTGTGTTTGTTTTTCCAGGAATGGTGTTCCTAAATAAACCATTCAGGTCCAAACCATGATATGTAAGTCTTTCTTTTTTTGGGTCGAAATCCATGATATATAAGTCAAAAGCTTTACAAATCCCCAACTGTTGAGCCCAACTAAACAAGACTGCAACATTGAAAGTAGACACAGCCCAGAAACCGTAATATCTTGGACTTGACTAATAAGTTGAATACCTCCATGATGGGCCTGTGGGATATAACTTGGGGCCCCCGCCTCTGATCGAAATAAGATGGGGTCCACAAAATTTTCTCTGTCCCGTCCCCAAATTGTGAGGGTGGGAATACAAGCGGCAATTTTTGACATAACATGAATTAGAAACAAACACGAATACGACACGACACCCTAAATAAGAAAATAAATAAGTTAAGCTAATATTAAATATGTGTAACATGGTAAACATGTTTAACTAGTAATGAGTAACTTTTCTCATTTTTAATATGAATTGTATGAGTCATATATAATTATAAAGCTAATTTTTTATGGTTTTGTTAGTATCATGATTGAATAGAGTTTTGTTTTATAAGTGATGCGTAAATGATAGTTTTAGTTTAAAAATAAAAGAAATTATGTTTGAATTTTTTTTATCACAAAATATGTGTCAACTCGAATACAATACGATTATAAACGATTTGGATTAGAGTTGAGCTATTCAACACAAGTAACTAACATGTCGAATTTGAATTGATTAATATTTAACATAAACACAAAATGATACGACACAAACACAATCTACTAACATGAAGAAATGGGCCCTTGGTGATTAAGAGGCCCAAAACTAACTTATATTAGAAATTTTTATTTTATTTTAATGAACTTGTGTTAGATTTGGTCATATAAATAAATCCTCAATTGAATGAAGTCTCTAGTCTCTGTCTTGTGACTTGTGAGTGCATGTACCTAGGATGCCATGCCAACTTGAATGGACCCCCAACCCATTAGAATACGTGCCATCCAGCTAATTATCTTTAGCCACGAAATCAGCCACATTTGTTTGCAGACTCGCTTTAAAATTCAGCCGTTTGTTTCTGGATTATCAATTTCATTCACTCTAAAAATAAAAAAATAAAAAAAGGAAGAAATTCAGCCAACATGGTCGGTGGATCTAAAAGAGTTCGCCATAGAATTAATGTCTAAAATGGGTTGATTTTTTGCTAGAAAAGAAGAATGCATGCACTTTCCTCTTGTTGTTTTTGTTATAAAGAGGGCTTGGCAAGGCAAGCATGATGCAACTTTTGGCACATGGAACTGAATTATGAGAAAGGACGATTATGAATAATGAATATTGGTACGTAGTCCACCATAATATATATCCATTCATCAAAGCACACACAATGAAAAGAGATGTATACAATCCAGCCCAAAGTTTCTGTCAAACTCTATTCTATTCCTGTGTGTACTAGAGAAAATGGGTGCCTCATATTTTGGTTGAGATGAGAAATTATTTAGGCCACGTTGGTGTGAGTCATGAATGACTCGAAAGTTATTAGCTAGCTACTTTTACTGAATTGAGGATCTTGTACGTGTCAGAACAACATAGCATCTTCCAGATCTTTCGCATACCATTTAAGGGACCTAAATGGTCTGTAACACTTTTGGAGGTCCTAAGTATTAGTTTTTAATGACATGAAAATGAAGCAAGCATCAGTTTTGAGCTCTCTGCGATTGACTACTCTTTAAAGGCACAACTTTACTAATGAATTCTATTCTCTGTGGAAATGGGAAGTTTTTGCAGTGAAACTAGTCTGTAGTTTTTAGTCTTTACCCAGCAAACAGAGAATCATATCATCATCGCCAAATTTACCCAGATTTCATGCAAAAGCTGAAGGGCTACAGCAAAGCATGGCATCTTTATCATATATACAAGGATATATAGCCCCAAACGTGCATAGGGAAGGAAGCTGGCTTTAGACACTTGGGAAGGTGCCCATCAATTATGGCATTATGGGGTCCCCCAAAGAGCCTATGTTTTGTGCCCCAATAACTATATTCTATATAAAAATTGTTATGTCAATTCGTTTGACATGATCAGGAACTCTTCTGGGACCCAAACCCAATTAATAATTAACAAAAATGCAGTAAATTTTTCACTTTATTTTCATGATCATATTATAAACCAAATAACAATACGTACGAATTGTCAGAAAAATTACAGATTCAACAACCTACAGGTTACAACATGATGCAGATCACAGAGAATAAGAAAAAAGAGAGAGATAGAGATAGAGGGATTACTTCACATCTGTAATCATTCCTTCCAGCTTAATTGTCAGGCAAAGCTCTGTTCCACAAGGGCATTTTCATAACTTTCAAACAGAACTGAAGAAGCCAGCCAGCTCCCAAGTCCCCAACTCTCTCTGTTTTTTCATTTTCCTCTTCTTTAATTCACTTGTTTGCAAGATGAGGAATTGAAGAGCTTCCTCTCTTTCTCTGATCACTCTGCTCATTCGGTAGATCTATGAGTCTGCCTCATTATTGATTCCACCGGTTCTTTTCTTTCCCATCAAAACAAACAACGCAAAAGAGAAAACACAGAAACACTAACAACACTGTAAACAAATGGGTAACTACTCAGCTGGACTGAGCTGGAGGACACAGACCCAGGTGGAGGGTTATAATAGTAAAATGGGAAGTAGGGCACAATAGGGTTCGGTGGCGGCGGCACAGGGTAGTTCTTGCCCGTCGGAGGCGCATAATATACTCCACCGCCGCCGCCGCCTTGCGGTGGTGGGTAGTAACTGTATGCGGGCTGGGCGGGCGGCGGCGGAGAGTAGTAGGACCCGCCTCCGCCGGAGCTGGGCGGTGATGGTGGTGGTGGACAGTTTGGGGTTGAAGATGGCGTACGGGGTGATGGTGGCGGCGGTGAAGGTGAAGGTGGCGGCGGCGATGGGACTTGGTAACATGGGTTTTCGCAGGCTGAGCACATTGTGCATTCGATCTGGTACTTTGAGGTGGCCTCTACCGGCTTTGATGCCGGAAACGACACCGTTTTGGTTAAGATCATGAGTAGAGCTGCCATGAGAAAGAGTGGGAGATTCGTTGGTATTTTCATTGCTAAGAATGAAACTAGTGAATGGATGAGAGATCTTGGAAAGTTGTAGTCAGAAAAATCAACAAGAAGAAGAAAAGGAAGAAACTTTTTTTTTTGTGGGTATTAAAAGTTTTGGGTTTTGGGGTGGTGAATTACTGAATTTGAAGGCTGACAAGTGGGTATGGAGTGGAGTGGACTAGTGGAGTGGACTGAGGAGGGTATCTAGGGAAGGTAGTGAGAGTTTAAGAAGGTGGTGTGGCAATGTGTCTTGTCAATGAAGCTATACACACCACATGTTTTGAATTTGGAATTTGGAATTTGGAGAATAGTGAGTTAAATAAGGGTGAAGTGAGTGTGTGTAAAGTGTGTTGAGGGGAGGCTTAAAGTTGTGAAAAAAGAGGGCACCGACGGTACGCGTTTTACTTTCACAGAAAGTGCTCATATTACTTGAGAGTTGGAGATGGAACACATTAGGCCAGGAATTAGAGGTTAAGCTATAGCTGGCTAGCTAGATTTGTGCATCATAGGGGAAATTAGCTTTTTTGGGTATGCTATGGAACTCCCGCAATTTCAGCTTAAGCTTAGGAAAAGTGACGTATAACATTACTTCCAAGTCTTCAATTGCATATGGCATGTTGAATTGTTGATCCATATGTATGCTTATGTCAGGAAAAGCTCACATTGCCCAATGTACTATATATGCAATGTTGAGTTAGATAAACTAGTGGTTATGTGTAACTTTAATCTTAACGTAAATGTACTTCATAATATGAAGTATATGATTTATATCTCAGCATGGGTGTAATTACACTCTAATGTAATCAACCAAGGAAATAGCCAAATAGGATACCAAATCTCAATTTTAGCAAATATATATTTTCAAAATTTAACCCTCGATCATAATCTATACAGACTATACATGGGGTTAAAAAGTTGAAAGAAAAGGGTGAAAGTTTGAGGATGATGTGCACAGTCATGGTTGTTGGGCTTGACTAATGTACAGAGGTGTTCATACGTGGAAGGATAAAATTTGCTTGTAATTATGGGGATGTAGACGTTAAGAAGACGCAACCTCCACGTGGTCATTGTTGGTGACTCCGGTTGTACTCTTGTGGTTAATTTACTCCAATACTGAACTGGATGAATCGATCAACTTGGCCTCTTGGTTTACCAACAGCAAAGCCTGCATAATTTATATGCCAAAAATATTATACATTAAATATAAAATAAATACAGATTAGTTTTCTTAAAGGTGTTCATAAAAATTCGTCAAAAAAGTGAGGGAGAAATGAGTTGTTAAAGAAGCCATGGATATGTGCCCAGCTGGCTTGCCATCAAATAAAAGATCCGCTGGTCCTGGTTACAAAATTAATAAAACTCGTGGTTTTTATTTGTTAATTGTTTCTTTATTAACGGCTCAAATGTTTGTATGTTTGAATAGACAAAATACGTACGCAGATTTAATTATTGTCTTTAATCTACTTAATCACTTACTTACAAGCTTAGATTTTTGTCGTAATTAAACTCATTAGTAATTAATTGGTATGTCAAAATGACACTGATCGATGTGGTCGGTGGTGTGTTGTTTGCGAAACTAAGACTCTTTATGTTTATAAAGAGTGATTGAAGAGGCTTAACTAAAGTGGCACACACGTACATAAATTATGTATGCAGAACATGGGCCACATGGCACACATGCATAAGCAAGGCATTTAAGAGCCCATATATATTATTGCATAGTGTCACATGGCTATGAGGAATGATGCATTTTTCACCCATGCATGTATATATGGCACAGAAAAAAAAGAAACAGAGGGGAACCGGATTCAAGAGTTTTAACTTGTTTCGAAACAAGAGTTAGTACTTTCAAACTTAAAATCTCAAATAAATAACTTTTTTGTTGGTTTAAAGAGTACGTAAATCGCCAAAAAAAAAAAAAAAAAAGTCTACGTAAGATGGAGTTGAAAACTATATGCTTGTCTCTCTTCCTTCACCTATATGCTTGTCTCTTTTTCTTCACTTGTTGACCAATTTGTGTATAAAACGAGGCTGCGCACACATGAGAGATGATGTAATTTTGATATGTACATAATTGGTCAATTTTTTAATAATTTAAGATTTTGATATTTAGTAGTTCAGATAATATTATTAGTTGACTACATGATGTGATAATTAATATGTACTTATTATCTCAATTAATAATCAATTGTAATATTACTTGGTATGACTCACATAATCCAGCTAGTAGAAATTTGTTCCCCACTTCAAATTCTGCAAAATTGGGGTTAATTGATGATTTTCAATGGTCTATCATAATTAATGAAGCTCATAGAATATTTTGTACCATGTAATCTGTGTTGGATATATGATGAGACGAGCACATCACCTTCCACATTCCACAGGAGCCTTTCCAGGCTGTTTCGGTGGCCACATTTGGATACTACGATCTGCTGAGTGCTGACCAATCAACTAATAATGCACTCTCCTTTACCAAATCATTCTTTTTAGGCCAAGGACTATTCAAAAAGAGCTTTGAAAGGTGTCCCTCCTTTTTCCCGTTTCATTTCTCTCCCAACATATTAAACTAAAATAATCAATTAATTATGGTTTTTCGTTTCATTGCTAATTAATGATTTGTAATACTTACAAGTTACAACTATATGGGATCTGAAGTCTTTTTTTTACAATCAACGTTCAAATGAAGAGGAATATATGTTAGTTCATATTTGGTTTTATAGAGGTTTCAAAGTAATTTAGGTATTTATCTCAAAATTAATTAATAATAAGAGGAGTAACTCAAACCCTTATAAGTTATTATGTAAGTCTTTACATTTTTAATGTGAGATCTCTCTCAATATAATTAATTTGAAATTAAAAGTGATACGGTTACCAAAAGCTCCAAATATAAAACCAGAAGAATCTTGAACTTTACTCATCTTTTTGCTTTTTTTTTTTTTTCTTTCTGGGTGTCCAAGGGAGCTTCTACATGCACGGCTCAAAAGTCATGAATCATGATATATGTAACCTAGCTTTTTCTATGTTCTTTGAAGAACCATAGCTAGCTAGCTTAGATGCAAAATCCAAAATCCTTGAACTGGGTTTGTTCATACTTCTCAAAAGCTAATAATATATAATACGTAGACATTATGCCTTATATAATGGTGATTTTCAAATACCCAATATCCAAATCAATTTTGGATATCAAAAAGTGTAAAACTATAGATTTTGGAGATCACCAATACAATAGTGTTGAGGCCCAAATATGAAGATATTAATATTTAACTTATTTATTTATTGGTGGGCCAGCCATTTAATTTGATTTTGGGTATAAACTATACCCAAAACTAGGAATAGCTATTGGATCTCAAAAAATTATGGGGATCGCATTAATTCCGGCCCATTGTAGCTAGACTATACCTATTTTATATCCAAAAAATGAATTTGAGGATCATATTCAAATTGCATTGTGGAAGGCCTTATGTAATTAATTTGAGAGTATGAAAATGAAATTATGATCCTAAAAGAAAGAATGTGATAGATTGGCCGGGACTGGTTTAATTAAGTCCGAATCACCTGCTTTTCCTAAAAAAACGACAGAACGCAAACAGGTGTCTGGTCCCTTTTATTCCATTAGTTGGCCCATCGACCTTGACATTGCTCAAGTAGGATCACATAAGGCATCAATCCCTCCAAACAAAAAATTGTGACCCTGATCTCCAACATACTTGTGTTTAGGGTTTAGGCACTACTGTTCATTTGGATATATAAATTCTCAGCCCCTTATGATTTTTCTGTCGAGAATTTCAATGCGTTTTGTTCGCATGGCATATTGGCATGTATAGCGACCTCAGTTTCCTTTATAATCTATATTATAAAATATAAGGTGAATTTATCTGGATCCAAATGTCTTCGGTATGTCGGCATACTATATATATCCGCACCATAGCACCGGTGTGTTGACTGATTATAATCATTCATTCATGAGTACATGAAGAATTGACAATTGTTGATTGATGTTACTCAATCCTTCATGTCTGTATAAGTGATTGATAGATATTAATTGATGTTAATTAATCCTCCATGCATACATTAATAATTGTCAGCCATTGATAGATAGCAATCACAAGCATACGAGTAATAAATCACAACCATCAATGTATGTAGTAATGTGAAATGTATTGACATAACCTACCGAAAGCAATTAGTGTTTAGGGTCGCTTCTCATTATATCATACTGATCATCATTGTCCTTGTCGAAGCAGAGGTCTATTAATGAAGGTTGATTTGTCCCTAATCATGATCAGTATCATTGTCCTCGTTCAAAGTTGAACAATTGATGTCCATTTTTGTGCTAAAAGTACTTCAAGGTGGATCGTCTCTCATACTATTTGATGTAATGTCTCACTCTCTCTGTGTCTATATCTCTTCACATTTGTAAACGCTATAACATAAGATTTCATATCATATCCTATATACCAATTTGCAATAGATTTAGTATAAACTTCACAGTTTAGTGGATGATCTAAAACTATAAAGAAAGTAACATGACTAATTAACTACACCAACCAACTAATACCTTTTAGATAATTTCAACTAATAAGTTATGATTTTTTTTAGGCAACCAGAAAAACCTTTACACTCATTTTCTGATTGGATAAAAAAATCTTAATCAAGGTAAATTCTCCATTTAAATATATTCACATAAAAAAATGTAAAGAAATTTCATCACATTGAGAAATTTGTATGTCTTCGGTTTGGAGAGATGTTCTCTTATAAGCATACATAAGTATGTAAAGTTTGAGCCATTGATTATCTATCGACTATTTTATTTAATTTAAAATTTTGCAATTCAATAACTCAAAACCCTACATATTTATGTATACTTGCATACTATAGGGTTCCGGTGTAGAGGCCTTTTCAAATTGGGCCCATGTGGATGGCTATCCATGGTCAGACTGTGCAAATTGGGCCAGCTTTTCACTCCGAGCCCATGAACAAAATATTGGGCCCAATGGAAGGAGAGAGAAACGTTTTGGTATCTCCAACCCAATACTCTCATTCCATGCAAAAGACATTATTGCATGATTTGCATCCAATGGATTCAATTCAAATATAGAGAGAGGGGAAGGGTTCCCGTTTCACATTCAAAAACACATAAAACTGTTTTTAAAAAACACTTTCTTCATTTCTTCCTTCTGTTTTCCTGATTACCAAATCAGCGAACCTTCATTGAACCACTCAAAGACGGCAACGCCAATAACAAAAATATTAATAATAAAAAAAACATGTTTTGAAAAATACAGCTCCCACTAAGCTGTTTTTGGCATATCATTTGACATTTGATTTGATAATACAATTACAAACTCTACGCGTTTCTCTCTCTAAAAAACACATATACAGACACAGACAACACACAGAAGCAGTCGCACGTATAAAAACCAAAAGTGAGTTGAAGTTCAAAATCCAAACTTTGAAACCAAAAGTGAGTTCAAGTTCAAGCCATGGCCTTCAACTTGAAGAAGCGGACTTTGATCTTCGCCCTCAATCTTGTCCTTATTTTCGGGGCTGTGCCCCTGTCAGTCTCTCAAACACCGGCAGCTCCAGCACCCGCCTCCGATGCCTGCAACGGCGTGTTCATATCGTACGCCTACACCACCGGAGCGCGGATCGCGCCCATTCTCAAGTCTGACCCGACCCACCAGGCCTACCGGTTCGAGTCCGTGCTCACAGTGCTCAACAACGGCGCCGACGACCTCAAGTCCTGGAGGGTCTTCGTGGGCTTCAAGCACCGCGAGTACTTGGTCTCCGCCTCCAATGCTGTGCTCGCCGACGGGACTAGCTTGCCCGGGGGTGTCGAAAACGGCACCGTTTTTGCTGGTTTTCCGATGACCGATCTGAAAACGGCGATTGAGACCGCGGGGGACTTGACCCAGATGCAGGTTCAGGTCAATTTGGTTGGGACCCAGTTCGGTTTGGCCCCACCTGGGGTGCCTTTGCCGTCGAATATCTCTTTGGCCAATGATGGGTTTGTTTGCCCCACGGCTAAGATTCAAGGTGAGTCGGCTCATCATTTTGGTTGCCTTTGTTTTGGGTACTTAGTGGATTTGTGCTTGCATTTTTGGATGTTTGCTGGTATTTGATCATCTTTGATTTGGAGTTTAGTTCGTTGTGAATTCTTTTCATTGCTCATATGTTTTTGGGTTTCAGTCATTTTGTTTGAATGTTTAGTGTAAATAACTCTATATTTTTTTGGGGTTGAAAATTGAAATGAATGGAAATTACAATTAGGATGTACCCTTTTGAAATAAAGTGACTCCTTGGAGAAAATTCAATTACTAAGGACCAAGTTTGGTTCTCGTTGAGCTGTTCCTTTAGAAAGTCTTCCAGAATATGTCTATACTCTGGTCGTCCAAATAATGAGATATTTGGGAGTGAACGTCACTGAGTTATATCAGTCTTGAAATACTTCCAATATGAGGTTGACCGTATCAGTCTCATTAGTATAGGTATACGTATTATGCAATTTGCCTCAATTTGTTAGTCTTGGAGCCATAGTTACAATAGAGAATTACTTGAAACATATCTGCAAGGGTCAGTTGCTTTTGCTCATAGTCAGAGTCATTGGTTTCCATGTTTTCTCCATATATTGCACAAACCATATTTAGTGCATTCTTTTCTCTGTAGACCAATTTGTTGATAGTAACTTGATGCCATCATAATATTATACATTCTATAGCAAGTTTGGTTTTTGGTTTTGGCTTCTAATTGTCCATGTTAATGAGCATACTCTTACACTGCTCTGATAATGTTTGTTCCAGGGACGAATGAAATGCAAGTCTGTTGCACCGTAGACGAAAAAGTTAAAACGAACATAACTGTAGATGAAGAGTTCCTGCCCCGCCAAAAAGGAGATCTTACAATTATGTATGATGTGACCAGAACATATGAATCAAATTACTGGGCACAAGTTACAATCGCCAACCATAACTCTCTAGGCCGTCTTGATAATTGGAAGTTGAGCTGGCACTGGATGGCAGATGAATTTATCTTTGCAATGAAAGGGGCTTATCCATCTGTTGTCGATTCTTCTGACTGTATATTCGGCAAACAAGGTACATACTACCAGGCTCTAGACTTCTCCACTGTGTTGAATTGTGAAAGAAGGCCAACCATAATTGACCTGCCTCCAACAAAGGCCAATGACACAATCCTTGGTCTGGTCCCTAATTGTTGCCGAAATGGTACTATCTTGCCACCATCAATGGATCCGAGCAAATCAATTTCATCATTCCAGATTCAAGTCTTTAAAATGCCTCCAGATCTGAATCGGTCACAGCTCACACCACCACAAAACTGGGGAATCAATGGCACACTCAACCCTGATTATAAGTGTGGACCTCCTGTGAGGGTGAGTCCTAGTCAATTCCCTGATGCAAGTGGCTTACCATTGAATTCATCTGCAGTAGCCAGCTGGCAGGTTGTGTGTAATATTACACAGCCCAAGGGAGCAAACCCTAAATGTTGTGTTTCATTTTCTGCTTACTACAACGAGTCTGTCATCCCATGCAAAACTTGTGCATGTGGGTGCCCGAGTAATACAGTGCGAACTTGTAGCACAACTGCACCAGCTATGCTTCTTCCGCCGGACTCGCTTCTTGTTCCCTTTGAGAACCGAACTGTCAAGGCAAAAGCTTGGGCTGAACTTTATCATCTTCCAGATCCAAACCCGACGCCTTGTGGTGATAACTGTGGGGTCAGCATTAACTGGCATTTGTATACAGACTACACTCGTGGATGGAGTGCAAGGGTCACACTCTTCAACTGGGATGAAACTTCTTTTGCTGATTGGTTTGCTGCAGTACAACTGGATAAAGCAGCCCCTGGTTTTGAAAAGATGTACTCTTTCAACGGAACTTCCTTGGAATTGAATGGTGTCAACAATACCGTATTCATGCAGGGTCTTGAAGGATTGAACTACCTTGTCGCAGAAACAGATGGAGCCAACCTACAGAAGGATCCTAGGGTGCCTGGGAAACAACAGTCAGTGATATCATTTACAAAGAAGACTACTCCTGGAATCAATGTGGCTGGTGGAGATGGGTTTCCAACAAGAGTATACTTTAATGGGGAGGAGTGCTCACTTCCTTCAATATATCCGAGTAGTGGTTACAGAAAGAGCTCGGCCACAATTTTTTCAGCCCTCCTAATGGTCGTAGTAGTGCTCATGTTGATGCAGCAATAGATGAGGGATGATAAATATTGCAAGTGTGACAGCATTCATATGTAGCTAATATTCTTACATTTTGTATAAACATCATTGAACTAGTTGCTTGGATTTATTCTTTTTTCACTATATGTATACCTTTGTTAGATGTTGGAACGATTCTTAATATCCAATGTGATATCTTTTTGGAGTGACTGAAATTAGGACAACTAGTTTGTGTGCCTGTAGGAATACTGTGCTCTGTGAATTTGTGTGTGTTCTCTTTGCTTGTTTTCATAGGTGGGTAAGCTGCTTGCACTGATACTAAACTCAGTTTTCCATTACTCATTGTCATAATGTCATGAAAACTCTTGCTTTTGGATAAAAGCAGCATAATACTGGAGGAGCAGGAGCTGAGTGTTCAAAAAAAAAAGAAATTTTAAATTCAAAAATTTTTCTTTTAAATTGAACACGAGCAGTGCCTTTATAGATGAAATTCGCAGGTAGAACTGGTCTTTTCTTTCTGGGACTGGTAAATACTAAATTAGAATCCTTCTACTTGTTTATAAATGTATGTGTAAATCAACTTTTATACTTGTTCAACTGAAATGATTCTATTCTGCGGGTTGTTCCTTTTTGCTTTTTACTGTGGTTATTTCAACTAATGTGGACCACGACCAATTGGTGTTGGTTGCATTATTCCCATTTGGCACTATCGCCGAAATCCTTGTAATGCCTCGAAATAGTGGAGATTTACTGATTTGTGCTGCAAAAAAACTCATCCGTTTAGTATCCTAATCAAATTTTTTTCAAAAATTAAGATTTTTTTTTTTTAATATGAATTTTCAAAATCAATTTTTAAAATTTTAAAATTTGAAAACTTATTTAGTATGAAATTTGAAAATAATTTTTAAATTTAAAAAGAGAACAGCTATTTGCACACCATTTTTTTTCTTTTTGCACACTTTTCTCCTACACACTTCCTATTATCTTTTAAAACGTAAAGTTTCTCTTTAACACACCCCTCTCATTACCAAAATACCCTAAATCTCATTAATCTTACCAAATTTCTCTTACACACCCCACTCAATCCATTCAAACAATACACACACACTCAACCTTTTGAGACAATACACACCCCCACCCCTAACCTCACGCCCACCCAATCCTAGCCAAGAACACACCCCTGTATACCAACATCATCATCGGAGCCGTCATTATCGCCGTTAACTCAACCGTCGAAGTCGCTGTCAACTCATTACTGTCAATCCGCCGTTGGTGGTCTCACCACCTTACTACAACATCATAGTCATTTTTTTCAACCCATAGTTATGCCTTAAGCTAAATTATTTTGATTCATATGCAAATCTAGGTTTTTTTATCAAATTTAAATTGGTTAATCCTTCTCCAGACCTTTTTTTTTTTTTTTTTTTTTAGATAATTTGGAGTGTGGATTTTTTGGGTTTCAAGATTGAAATTTCAGGTTTGGGTTGTAGGGTTTCGCAAGTCGTTCGGCACTGGTCTACCGAACATTTCGGTTTCGTTCAGTAGTAAGCTACCGAACATTTCAGTTTCGTTCAGTAGTAAGTTGTCGAACCTTTCAGTTTCGTTTGACAGCTTACTACCGAACGAAATTGAAAGGTTCGACAGCTTACTACCGAACGAAACCGAAATATTCAGCAGACCAGTGTCGAACGACCTGCGAATCCGAAAATGAATAACCAGAAAATTCACTCTTACACTCTAAAAAACCTCACTCCAAATCATCGCAAACAGACGAAAAAGATAATGGAATTGATTAACCAATTAAAATTAGATAAGAAAACATTAGATTTACATTCAAATCCAAAAATTTTAGGTTAGGGCATGCCTCCAACTTCTAATGGCTATGGTGGAGATATGATGCATAGCGGTGATGAAGGCGAGTTGACGGCAGGAGATGAGTGTTGGGAATTTTTGGATAGAGGTGGGGTCACGGGTGGGGTGTGTTTTGGTTGTGGTTGGAGGTGAGGTTGAGGGTGGAGTGTGTAGTTGTGGTTTAGGAGTGTTAAGTTTGGAGTGTGTAAAGAGAGTTTTTTTTTTTTCAAATGATGTGGGTTATCCTTTAAAGTAATTTGCTTTTGTGTCAATTAAGTAATTTTACAAAATAAATTGGTGGGGGTATGCAAAAAAAAAAAAAACAAAAAAGATGTGCAAATAGCAACACTCTTTAAAAAATAATGACATTTAAAAAAGAAAGAAGTGTAAAAAAAATGAAAAAAATGATATTTTATCATTTTTTAAAAAAATACATGTTTTTAAATTTTTTTAAAAAAATTGTTTTTAAAAATAATCTACCAAACACGTTTTATTGACTAAAACATACTTTTTTGTTTTTGAAAAAAACAAATAATTATTTTTTAATAAAATACCATACAGGCCCTAATATTTCCTCCATTTTCAAGGTTGACAAAGTAATTATACAATCATAAGACTACTATTGAATTGCTTGTTCATCAATGGGCCCTCCATGTAATCAATACACATGTACATAATATGGGAGAAACATTGTGAAGAACAAGAGGTCACATAAGAATTGGTTTACACCAAAATTAAAGCATAAATGAGACTGCCTAGAAATTTAAGTACATGAAAACAGCCAGAAAAGAATACCCAGACTTATGTCTTGAGGAATCAAATGAAATTTATGTACATCAAAGTCACTTCCTTTAACAAGAAAGAAAAGTAAGAGGGGAAAAAAATAAGAAAATAAGAAGAAAACAGAAGGCAAACTTAATGTGTTATTAGAGTTAGAAAGGCTCCTACAAAGCCTGCAGACGTATTATCAAAACCTACTCTTGAATACTTAATGTGCGCCCAAACCAAGGACGTGTTCACCAGCACCCCAGAAATAGTAGAGCTTCTTGCTAGCCACTCAAAACTTTGCATGTATGCCTTTGCATGTCATGCATAACAAATATCTTTTGACATATGATTGATCCACCTCGATTGTCCATCAGTCTGGTCGTTAATCTCCTAAAACCAGCAAAGTATGCTGTTCACAAAGAAAGATATGATTTGTGAAATGCCGCACTCTGGCTTCTTGAAGTAGAAATAAACTTGAACATCCACCTTCTGATTGCAGAAGAAACAGACTTCTATTGCAGCAATTATATACACCAGAGCTGCAATCATACTGAATATTGTAGGGAGCACATTCTACACAGGAATATTATCCATGGAATACCCATCAAAGTCAAACTCATTTTCAGTGGGTCCAAGTCCCTCTTGCTGCTGGAAAACAGAAGACATTTGATATGAGTAAATAAAAACCTTGATAAATTGGAACTCTTACAAAACAATCTACAGAAGGTAAAAAGAATAGAGGCAGAAAAGCTGACCTGTTTGAGAAGTGCACTCATTAGATCCTCCTGGCCAAATTGTTCATGAAAGAAGCTAGTTTGAGAAGTTGCATCAGGAATTCTTTCAGCTTTAATCCTAACTGTATTGTCAACCATAAGACTGTTAAGGTGTTGACCTGTATTTTGTGCATTCCCATGATTATTGCCTTCACCTATTGAGAACATAGCTTTTCCAACATTCGATGGATTCCTGCCTTGTGCACTCCTTTGGCTAGAGGGAAACCCTTGATGAACTAAAATTGAGGATTCGAAGCTACCATGTCTGGAGTTTGCATGTTGAGAGGCATCAAAGGTCAAGCCTACATTCTGTAAGTCCCAATCATTGGATTTGTGCTGATGTAACTCGTTAAAAATATCATAACTTGGCACAAATCCACCAGATCTTTTTATTTCAGAGTTAACCTCTTCTGGAAATGCCCCTTTTGATGTGAGGTTGGACAATCCTGGCGTACTTCCAAGAGTAAAATTATTGCCTGGCAGTTCTGCAGTGTTGTTCAGGGGAAAATTCAGCATTGAAGAGTTATGCGGAACTGGATTGTATCCTCCTCCCCTGCCATTATCAGCAATCCCATTTCTTCCTAAAACTCCACTCCCCATCCCATTTGACATGATTGGCTGCCCCATTGATGATGGATGCCTTGGAACATGAGTTGCAGTAGTTTCATTCAGGATCTGCCCTCTTGACTGTGGTTGACCCATCTGCATAAGTAAAGAGTTGTTCTGGACTCCATGGGCATTGACTTGCATATTCACAGACCCAAGAGATTGTGCAGACTGGTGCAAGTTGGCAAGCTGCTTTGCCTCCATAGTTGTTGGAATTCCATGAAGTAAGTTCATTGGTTTGCTACTGCTCATATGCTGTTGCCCCTCTGCAAACCTCAACTTTGGATTTTCAAAGCTGAATAAGTTCCTTTGATCAACAAGGGGCATAGGTATGCCAGATTTTACTGTTGACCTACCAAGTCCGGCTGCTTGGAGTGTGGCAAGGCTTTGAGCAGGGAGTTGGCCTGTGACAGCTAGCGTCTGAAGATCAAGCCCATTGAGTGATGACATTGCTCCAAAAGATGGGTCTTGGGTATTGATGAATGAGTTATTCAAATTACTTTGGTGCTGTGACACCCCACTCAACCTTCTAAGGTACAACCGATATTTCTGTCCCATAAGTTCACATTGTGAGTTTTTTCTCAAATAGGGAATATATTTAGTCACATAAAAACTATATTGCAGAAAAAAAAAATAATAATAAGGGCATGTATGCATTAACTCTTGACTTCAAACCATGCAGACCAACTTCATAATGTTCAATATCAAACACAATTATACCATACCTGAAGATGGCTAGCAACATTTTCTCTGGTGAGCCCAGGAACATTCATCAACTCCAAAATTTTCTTAGGAACAGCCTCTGTATCATTTTATTAAGTTTGAATAACATAAGGGAGATATTTGCAATAGGGAATGAAACAGATACTGTTCACAAATGCGCAACACTCAAAGGATCCTTATTCCCGGTATCCATAAATAAGAGTATTAAAGACCAGTATATATGGCTAGGTTGCAATTAGTAAATATAAAATTGAAATATATGGGGAAGAAAACATACTATCAATGCCTAGTTGATTAACAGCACCCACAAACTGTTGATGGAGCTCAACTGACCAAACCACCCGTGGCTTCTTTAATGTGGATGTATCATCCCTCTCGTCCGTCTCTTCTTCCTCATCCTTCCTCTTTTTTGAGTTCTTCCAAGTCCCTTCATTTGCTGAGGATGAGTAATCTGCATCTTCAGATTGTTTAGGCTGTCGATCTCCTTCTTCCACACTTCCGGATTGCTCTAATTCCTTCCACTCATTCTTTTTCTTCCGAACTACATGCTGCCATATGTTCTTCAGAGCCTCAATGCGAACTGGTTTGATTAGGTAATCACAAGCGCCGTGAGTCACACCCTTCATAACAACACTTTTTCCATCATCAGCAGACATCACTGTGGAATTACATGTATCACATATCAGCTCCAAATTCATATGTACTATATGGGTTAACAGCTGTTAAATCCATATGAAACTATTAAAACAGGGTACTCACTGATAACAGGCAGGTCCATCTCCAGTCCAATGTGCTCCAGGAGTTTGAATCCATCCATGTCCGGCATGTGGACATCACTGATGACAATATCAAATCCGTTTTTGTTCTCTCGAAGCAGGGACAGTGCGATCTCCGCTCGATTGCATTTGGTTACTAAACAATCCCACACAAACTAAATCAATTACTCAACAAATTGAGTACATAAACTATAGAACAAAATACATAAACATGGTTATGGATCTACAAAGGCGCAAATCAAAACTCAAGCTTATCTTTGGAACAATATGATTAACTTTTGAAAAGAAAAAACAAAAATTAATACTGTACAAAGTACTACAAACCATGGAAAACAAGTCATAAACGTTAGCACAACCCATGATTTGAATCTATAGAGAATTATAATTGAAAGTGCAAAACATGTCAAACTATGGCCAAATCTTAAAGGGGTTGGCTTCATTCCCTTTTCTACCACAAGTTCTCAATCCCCAAAGAAGAGCTTGAGAA
Organism: Dryas octopetala; assembly: GCF_963921425.1. NCBI lineage: Eukaryota > Viridiplantae > Streptophyta > Magnoliopsida > Rosales > Rosaceae > Dryas > Dryas octopetala. The sequence continues at coordinate 23,721,484 of NC_141367.1, read as the reverse complement.
ACACAAGAAAGGATCACCCCAACTGGTAAAAACTTGCATTAAATCAACCATAAAGAAAACAAGTCATATGCTTTGAAACAGAAGCATGAAATCTCTAAAAGGGTATCCAAGAACACTCATGAAGCAAAACCAGAAGAAAGAGAGAATTACAATTGAAGAGACTCAAAAAGAAAGTACCTTCATAGAGACAAGTCCTTAACATCTTCTCCAAGATCATGAGGCAAGTAGGGTCATCATCGACCACCAAGACTCGTAAACCCGCAGGAAACTGGTCAGGAACCACATCCACAGCTTTCCAAGCACCACTTGAACTAGCCGTTGACATCGATCCCTTACCGTTACTCAGATTCATAGCTGAAAAATCCCAAATCCCGGAACGAGAAAAACGGAGAGATGAAGCTAAAAAACACAACCAGATAAACCGAATTACATGCTTAAGCTTCGGTTTTGATCCATACCCACTTCGAAATTCAGAGAACCAGGTTGAGCTAAGTAACAAACTGAAACAGATTTTGATTTTCTGGTGAGGAGAGAGAGAGAGAGAGAGAGAGAGAGAGAGAGAAATTTATGCAAAAATATATATTTATTCTCAGATTGAAGTTGAAAGAGCTGGACTTGTCTCTCTCTCTCTGCTTCAAGCTCAAATTGTCTGTGTTTTGGTTTTATTTTATGAATATTTAGTTGTTAATTATTTGATTAATATTTAATATTTTGAATATTTTATTCAGAGGTGGGTCAGTCTTGGAAGAGTGGATCCAGCTCATATATAAAATTAACTTAATTAACTAACCTCATCCTTCCTATATTTACTGTCCAATATTTGTGGCTTGTTACTCTGCTTTGGTTTTACAGTCTCACTATTTTCACAAAATTTTCTTTTAATTTGACCATTTTTTTTGGTTTTATCTGTTTACCCTCTTACTAGATCAACAGGAAATAAGGAGGTTAAGGTTGACTACTTCAGTAATCAATTCTTAATCAAAGTCAAACCATTTAATCTTAAGTTTCTCAAAATTTTAAATTTGTTGACAGCAAATTCACAAAATTAATTGTCTTACATTTGAGTAAAAATAAATTTTGAAAAGTTGATGAAAAATAATAAAGGCCTCCCATTATTGATATACATTAACGTCCATAACTGTGGCATCTTTCTTTTTTTGTTTATATGTTTTTATTTTGTAAATGCTTCAAATGAAAACAATGCCTTTTGGGGTAACTCATATGCTTGATTGGTTTATGTCATTTATAGTAAATCGCACGGTACCAATACAATGAATTGGGATTTTACTTTTTGGTTTCATTTATTTGATTGAAGGAATGAAGGGGGCTGAATTTTTGTCAACTAGCAGTCCAGCATTAGAAAATTAAGGATACGAAATGAAAAATAGACAACCTTAACATATTTACACATATATAAATATACAAAAAGAGAAGCCCTTTTATGAAAATATATAGTTGAGTTGGAGATAATTTTTGTTTGGTATTCGGATTATTAATGCTATGTTACCAAAAACATAATATTCATTTCTTCAAACTTGAACCATGCTGCTAATGTAACAACCGCTTCCATATATTGTGGGGTAGTCATAACAATTCAGCTACTTGCCATTTTATATTACATTGCCCACAATTCAAAAAGATTAAATAAATTAAACCACAAAATAAATTTGTTTTCAAGAAAAGTAAATAAATAAAAAGGAAAGGAAATTAGGGCCCGAGTCCTTTAGTCCACATACAGCCAGCATGTTTTCAATTTTGTGATGATAAAATTTGATATGTTATGAGAAATTATTGTATGTGATTATAACACAATGTGACGTGTTGATACATAAAAATAATAATTTAAACCCTAAATTCTAACCAATATCCTTTAAAAATTGTTTACGTGTTATAATTTGAGTGTTTTGATAAAATTACGTTAGCATGTCACATAATATTATAATTATACAAAATAATTTTTCACAAAATAGATATAAATAAATGGATTGTAGTTAATTACTTAGGAAATTTTTTTGAATGTAAACGTCATAATGTGATTTAACTTATCCACATATTTTCATATGGATAAATTACAAATTCATATTTTAAATGATAATATTAATAAACATAAACATATTATAACATATATGAAAATAAAAAATTAGGATTCAATATCAAATATCAATAGTTCTTTAGTAAAAGAATAAGTCACTAATTTTGTTTAGTTTAGATACTAAACTAGAGTAAGACATTTTGGATTATATCATAAATCTGTACAAAACGTTAATTTTTTGACACCAAGAGCAGCTAGTGGTTTTTCGTTGTTTTTTTTTTTCAGTTTGCTATACATGTTTGTTTGAAATTCATATAAATTTTAAATTTATAAAAATTTAATGTTTTGATTTAAGCTTGGAAAATGAAGTCTTATAACCTAATAACTAAAGATTAAAGTTTAACCTTGGCAAACACTAAAAAAAGGGTTATAACCTAATAAGCTTGGAAAATGAAGTCTTATAACCTAATAACTAAAGATTAAAGTTTAACCTTGGCAAACACTAAAAAAAGGGTTAATTACATATATATACCTCAACTATACATCACTTATCAGTTGGGTACCTCTGGTTTAAAAACTTTCATTAGGGTACATCAACTTATGTTTTTTGTCAATTGAATACCTCCGTTAGTCTGACCGTTAGGAAGACCGTTAAATGCTTATGTGGCGCTGACGTGGCACACGCGGACCCCATAATTAAATATTAATTTAGAATTTAAAAATAGCCACTAAACCAAAATTAATAAAAAAATCATTAAAATTATATAAAATTGAAAGAAAAAAAAAGCCAACCCCCACCTAGCACCCTCCCTCCCCTTCCTCCCCCACCCTTTCCTCACCCAAGCCACCGCCCCTCCCCCCCAAACCCAAGCCACCCCCCACCTCCCCCGCAAACTCAGGCCACCCCCTCCACCTCCCTCGCCCCTCCCCCCCCAAACCCCTAAACAATTCTCTCCCAATCCATTCTCTCAAGCCTCTCTATCTGCAGCACCAAGATAAGTTCTTAACAAACAAAGCCAGAAAAGTTTGAGGAACTCTCCAACAGTTGGAATCATTCAGCCACAAATTGATTCCAACTTACCTGGTTCTAGTGTTCCCAAGAGTAAGTTCAAGATCATCCGATACACATTCCTCAATCCTCTCACCTTCCTTTCCCATGGTTTCACTAACCCTGATGTGTTACTTCCAAATGCAAACTCAGCTGCCATCCCATATGACATTGGAACATCTACTTCTGTTTGTTTGTTATGAGGTTCGGGCCAATCCCCAACATACTCTGTGCTGAAATCTTCCCCACCCGAGTTCAAGGCCTCTGCATTGCCATTTCTGCCCTTACGTTTTGGATTTGCGACATCATTGTCACTTACTCCCTTCCGGTGATGCTCAAATCTGTTGGGCTTGGTGGCGTTTTTGGCATGTACGCGGTTGTGTGCGTCATGTCTTGGATATTTGTTTTCGTTGACGGCGGCGGCGGCTGCGCTGGCCGCACTGGATCCCAGCCCACTTCCCAGTGGCAGGCCCTTTTCTAGAAAGAGGGAGAGGCCGACGGAGCGCACACCGAGCATCTTCATGACCTCGATGGCGGTGATGCCGGCGCAGTTCCAAATCGGATTCTTGCTGAGCTTCTTGGAATGGTTGCCGGAGATCTCGGAGATGGAGATCTCTCCCGGGAAGACCTGCGGGTCGAGAGTGATGGAGACGAAGTCGCCGAGGCCGTCGACGGCACAGCCCAGGAAGTCGAAGCCCCGGCTGAGGTTTGCCACGATGGCGGGCGTGAAGGCCTTGACGGAGGTGTAGACGGGTTCGGGTTCGGTGCTGGTCAGTGAGGGTCTGGAGGGGAGGGATATTTTTGATTTTTTTATTAATTTTGGTTTAGTCGCTTGGCCTGGGTTTACGGGGGAGGTGGGGGGTGGCTTGGGTTTGGGGGGGAGGGGCGGTGGCCTGGGTGGGGAAAGGGTGGGGGAGGAAGGGGAGGGAGGGTGCTAGGTGGGAGTTGGTTTTTTTTTTTTTTCAATTTTATATAATTTTAATGGTTTTTTTGATTTTTTTTATTAATTTTGGTTTAGTGGCTATTTTTAAATACTAAATTAATATTTAATGGTGGGGTCCGCGTGTGTCACGTCAGCGCCACGTAAGCATTTAACGGTCAGACTAACGGAGGTATTCAATTGACAAAAAACATAAGTTGATGTACCCTAATGAAAGTTTTTAAACCAGAAGTACCCAACTGATAAGTGATGTATAATTGAGGTATATATATGTAATTAACCCCTAAAAAAACAATAAATCAGTAAAAATGTTATGACTATTAGACAATCACAATTGAGTTTGTAAAAAAAAAAAAAAAGTTTTATGGGTGCTCGTCACTATACACCAAATGTTCGGTCGAACTATATTTTTAAAAATTAATATTTAGTATATAAAATAAAATAATATAAATATTTGGATAATTAAAGTGAATGAGACGTATATGAAATAAAAAATTACTGAGTAGTTTGAATATCTTGTTTTAAAGCTGACTGCGTCCCCGTCGAGTGTCGATTGTCGAGGAAGGAGTTGTTGTTCTCTGTGTCTGTGTTATGTTGTGTTGGGGTTGTTGTGGTGTCTGAGCAGCTTTTACTTTCCCACCAGTGCAGTTACTACCTTCCCACCCACTTCCCCCCATTCGACACGTGTCATTTGGCGCCGCTTCATAGGATAAGGCTTCCTTGGCCTATATTGTTTGCTTCCTAGTTCCTACTCATCCTTTGCATGCATTGCTTTACTTTTGTTATCTTGTTTTCTTATTTTTTACTCCAACTAAAATACATTAGGCAACAAAATTAAACATATATAACATTAATTTACTATATTTGTATTTTATTGTTTCAGTTTTAGGCTTTTAGCTATGCATATACAAACTTAGGGATTATGATTCTATAAATAGAATCACATTCTCACACTAAAAGTCATATAAATTTATTTTTTATTTTACTAAGAAACTATTGAATTTATAATATATAGAAACACAAACACAAATAGGAGATACAAATTTGATACCATTAATAAGGAATTTTATTTTGGACGCATCATTAATAAAATTATTTATTATTCTAATGTGTAGCATCATATTAAACAATTTAACAATACAACAATTTAAAATGTCTAACAAAAGAATAAATACAAATTATTTTTTTTAGTAACGTGTAAAACCCTCACATTAATCGACCGGCTTTCTTATTAAGTACATACAAGGTTATAAGGTAGAGTTTAAAGATGTGCATTAATTGCCTATAAACTACATGGGTTAAGCGAAAAAATCAAGTGTTTTATAATTTAGAGCGCTTTTCGCATAACGTTATAAGTTTATAATCCATCTTAATTATGTTTGTTCTATTACCCTTCCACACATGTGTGTTTTAGAAATTTTAATCCAAAACCAAAAAGAAAAAAAAAAAGTAGTTTTAATCCCTATTTAATCAACTAATAAGCATGTTACCTAGGAATAGATTTATCTTTTGCTAGGTTCCCCAGTCCCACTGCAAGAAAAGCTGTGACAACCTTGCCAAAGTAGCTTAGCAATACTGCAACCGTATATTCCCTGTGTAGGGTACTGCATGTGTAGACTTTTCTCTATTACGAATTTACGATGATATGAAATTATGAATATATATATACACACACACACAATGACACAACTACAAGTCTACACGTCCATATCTCTTGCTTGCCTTTTCATTTCTCACGTACCCTCTAGAAAAGAAAACCATGTTAATTAATCTGTGAGCTAATTAAGCTAAACACAATAGGCCAGTCATTGAATCCCCGTGAATGTGAGGGTCCAAAGTCCAAGAAAAACCAGCAAATGAATTAAATACAAAAATGCAGTGATGGAAGTGTGTGACTGTGAGTGGTTGCTTTTATGGTAGCTTTAGCTGTGCCTCTGGGCTTTCCAACAGATTTAAATCCTTAAAGTTAATCATTTAATAATAATTGTTTATTGTTTCCTGTTTTAGCTTTTGATGGGTCCGCCTTTGGGGTTGGAATATATATTCTAGATGGAGTGAGAGAATACAGAGATGAGATGCTTTTAAGGAAAATGGAATATTATGTGTAACAGCGAGCTTGATATCACGCGCGCCATTAAACAATTCTCAATGCATGCCCTCCTTCTCCTTTGGGTGGCTTTCACTTCATTGGAAGCTCCGCCACGTGGCGTCTCATGGAACCTGGACAAAAAGTCCAAGCAACTTTTAAGTTTTTACCCACTTTTCCTTTCTCTCTTTTATTTCTAATTAAGTAATTAATTTGCCAATTCCCACTTGAATAATCATGAATGAATGCATGTCATCCCAATTCCCAAGCAACATGACACCCACCCTCACACCCTGCATGCCATGCGCAAATTCGATCTCAAATTATTTGCTTCAAATTTTGATTCTTGATTGCATGCAATCTCTTTGCCAACCTTAGATTATGATTTTTGGATTTGCCAAGATGGTGTATATTATGAAAATTCTGTCTTTGATATCATTTTCCTTTTTGTTTTTGGGTTGTTAACAGTCATTATCATTTTTTGTGACAAAAAAGGTCTTGTTCTCTCTAGCTTGCTGCCTACCCATTCCATCACATGTTCTCTAGTTGCTGCATTAACATCACTTGCATGTGACCGCTATCAAAATCACTTGTGGCCAAGCCTTTCCCAACATCATTGAATTTGAGACCATTTTGGTGTTGTTACTACTTTTAATTAAGAGCTAGTTTGACTGTTGGAAAAAATCCCCACTTGTACCCTAGTAAGGAGTAATCTTCATATCATGTTAGGCCAACCTAAACTATAGGTCATATAAAAAGGAGAACAATCGTATTTTTGTTTTTAATGTTTTAAAACTAATTACTCCTTTTTTTTTTTTTTTCAGTATTTTGAAAAGTTGTGTAGAGAATCTGTTGCAGAATTCTATTCGTTTTTTCACTTTTTCTCACCACTTAAACTAATTATACAATCTTAATATTGAGTTCTTTGTATTTATATATATATGCAAACTTTTCAAGCATGTTGTTGATGTGAGACATTGTTGGATATACAATAAAGACAAGTATGTGATGAGACCCTCCCTTTCATAAGGTTATGGAAATGAAAGAATGATATATTGTTGATATTCTCAATCATGCTATAGAAATATCTAGCTAGGTCAAAAGAACTTCGTTGTGAACTTTTTACTAGTAAGTGAATATGATCCACATAATATAATATTTCTTGATGGCACGTTTTACTTTTTGTTTCAGGTTGCAAAAATTGATCTATAGAAAAATATTATATATTGCTAAAAAATGAGTAAAGTGTAAAATGTCATTTTTTTTTTCTTTCAATAAAAATCTGAAAAGACCAAAAATTCTTATTTTTAACAAAAATTTAAACGAAATAAGTTAGAGTGTGCATATTTCAACACATTTTTAAGATGAGGAAGTAAAATGAAGCCCAAAATTCACTCGCTTAAAAAAGGCTTAGATATTGCAAAATTTGAATCCCAAATTTACAGCAAGATCCAGCTATATATGCTAGCTAGCTACAACAATGATGAATGAACAACTAGTCCAAGACCCACCCAGACGACTCGACACGAGTATTGAGATGACTTGAGGAGGGGCCCACTCGACTCGACTAGACCCACTTAGAAGCCGTCCACGTCAGCATCGTGGAAGCCCAACGTTGACGTGACGTGTTGGACGATCTTGAATCCGGAAAATGGACGAACACGTGGTGATGTCCGTAGCGCATTGGTGGGCCCCGTCGACTGTACAAAAAGGAAAGGCCAATGCGTTACGGAGCCACTGGGCCAACGCGGGAAGGGAGATTGGGCCTGGGCCCCGCCACACCGCTTCGGTGATAAAAAAGAGTTTGGGGCCCACTTATAACGTACGTGCGCCTCTCATCACGTCCCTGTCACTACCACAAGTCTACAACACAAATAAGGAGAGGAGGCTAAAGGACCAAGGGAGGGTTTAGTATTTTTTTTTTCGGTTGTGATGGAAAAGAAAGTAGTTGCATCTGAGTAGGTTGAATTCCAGGACATTGCTATTTAAGTATTTGAGAGGGAAATTCTAAAGTTTATGAAAGCATATATTTCTCAAACTGTACTACTTAAATAATTGGTGGGTTGTTTTGCTTATCAAGCATATGTTCAATAAATTTGGTGATTGGAGAGCATTATATTGATTATGATAATGAAATAAAATTTGGGTTGGGGTATGGTTTTTGTTACATGCATGACTTATGAATTAAGAGAGAGAAAGAGAGGCTGATCGGAGAGGACATTGTCAATGAGATAATAATTAAGCTGGTTAAGAGAGATAGATTGCAAAAAAAAAAATATATATAGATATATATATAGGCTCCTTTTATTGAGGTATATCTCAACTTATTTATGTTGAGGTATACCCTATTGGGTCCCACACGAGTCGTTTTGTGTCGATTTGAACCGTTCAATTTTTACATTTCCATTGATAGATCATCTATACAAAAAATTAGCTAAATTGAAAATCATTTGCCTATCTAACTTGATCAAATAAATGGACGAACAAAATATTTTCGATGAAACCGTTCATTTGTTTGATTAAAGTTAGATAGGCAAATGATTTCCGATTTGGCAAATTTTTTGCAAGGAGGATCTATCAATGAAGATGATCTTTGCGAACAGTTCGGATCGACACAAAACGACTCGTGTGGGCCTCAACAAGGTCATACCTCAACATAAATAAGTTGAGGTATACTTCAATAGAAGAAGCCTGTATATATATATATATATGTTGAGATATACTCTATTAGGGCTCACACGAGTCGTTTTGTCGATCAAAACCGTTCATTTTTTACATCTCATTGATAGATCATCCTTGCAAAAAATTAGCCAAATCGGAAATCATTTGCCTATCTAACTTTGATCTAATAAATAGACGAACCAAATATTTTCGATTAAACCGTCCATTTGTTTTATCAAAGTTAAATAGGCAAATGATTTCCGATTTGACTAATTTTTTGCAATGATGATCTATCAATGAAGATGATCATTGCGAACAGTTTGGATCGACACGAAACGACTCGTGTGGGCCTCAACAAGGTCATACCTCAACATAAATAAGTTGAGGTATACCTCAATAGAAGGAGCCTGTATTTTGAAGATTTTTTACAGATGATCTTTGAAGTAGGGCCTAAAAAATGGACGATTCGGATTCAAAGATTACATTGTGCAGTAGGCATCAAAGATCATATGTAAAAAATCTCCAAAATCGGAAGTCATTTAGTCATTTGATTATAATAACAACTATTTATATGCTTTTATCGAAAACAATGATCGTCTATTTATTTGATTACAATTAAATGACTAAATAATTTTTGATTTAGTTGATTTTTTACAATGATGATCTTTGAAGTAAGGCTTAAAAAATAGACGGTTCAGATTATGAGATTAATTATGTGGTGGGCTCAAAAACATAGTTAGCTTTGTATTAACTTGTTAACCAATTAACTTTAGAATACTTATCTATATATATGTGTGTGTGTGCGTGTACATATGTAGGGGTTGTCAAATTAACCCTGAACTTGGATTATATATTTAGGTAAGAAATAACATAATTTATTATTAAGATTGACAGTCTGTCAATATAAAAGATAAGTAAAATTTGATATTAAAAATATGGTAAGATCTAATTGGCTCTACAGACGTTATGCTGTGTATTTGGTTTAGACCTTTTGGTAGATGACATTCAGTTTCTCTTTGTCGAAGGAAATATTCATGAGTTCAAATCTTATGGATGACTGTAATTAAATTAACAAATAATTTTGGTAACATTTTATTTTACTGTTAGGTCAAAGAATAAGGTAGAAAGAAAAAGATAGATAGCATTCTCCAATAAAATATATTGTGTGAGTGTATAGTCTTATAGACAATAAATAGCCAATTTTATTTAAGGGGGATGGGGGGTAAAAGGCCACAAGTGGGTTGCTGTCTCATCTCATGACCCATCTATTTTAATTCATTTTTGGTAACATTAGGACTTGCAATTATATAACACAGAGAGGATATATAGGTGATGAGCACGTGGCAGAGGAGGCTAGGCTCTACTTTCCGATATCCAATTTCTTGTTCATGAAATATTTATAAGAATGAGAAAATGGAATTATTGAAGTGAAGCTTTGGGGAACTACCTGTCAAGAAAATTAAGTAATACGACCCTCCCTAATAAGGGCATCAGATCAGTTGGACATGTGTGGATGGATATCCATATCCACATGATCAATCTCAATCACACAGTACCACCTTTGCCAGGCTCGCAATTGCATGCCAAGCACTTCCATCGATCCAACTCCAAGTTGACTGTTTTGTGATTTGATTCACTGGACTGGAGGATACACCGACATAGGGGCAACCATGAAATCAGATTACAAAGTGGACAACTTTGCAACTTGTTTCTGATTTACCAACAATGAAATCATCACTAGATTATACACTGAGGGTATTCAACATTAATTCTAAATTGGATGAGCTATAACCCTCTAAGGCCATAAATATTCCGTAGACCTCTTCATCAAATAGTTCAAATTTTTAGAATGAATATGATCAATACCATATCAGAACTATTAAGTATAAGATATTTTAATAAAATTACACAGAATTTTTTAAATTACTCAAAATAATGACTATTTGTCCACATGTATAATCACCTAAAAAAAAAATCTCGTATAAGAAGATGTTTTGAATGTTAGTTCCACATATTCTATTTGAAGTCTCCTTAATATACATATGTAATATGTTGTGAGACTATTAAGCCTCTTCACTTATTAACTTAAGTTTTTAAAACGAATATTTAATAATGGAATGGACCTTAATAAGCCTTTTTCCTTAAAAAAGAGCAATGGCTCTTAAAAATAGGAAAGCATAAGTTTCTCAAGTTGGCAACTTGAAATCATATAAATATATGCGAATTAATGATGGGAATTAATAATGCTGGTTTGAATGGGGTTGTACGCAGCAAATTTATTTTCTCACTCTAGAAGATTGGAATGCTTCGATACAAAGTTGTTTAAATGGAGTTGATCATGATATATCAGCTGGCCATTTCCTATAAGATGGTTTTAATTGATGCAAGTTGATGAGCATTTTTGTTTAGTAAAACAGTTGGGATATGAAACTCCACACACACACTGACACACACACACACACACACACACATATATAAATATATGCTTTGTCATATATCTGATGCAATTTGCAGCCACAGTCTGCAGCCATAAACTGAAATACCAATAATATATACTTCTAAATTGTTAGAGAAATAAGAAACATAGCGGTTTTAAGTATTATAGATCAAATATGATTGTCATACACTAAATTAGTAATTGTTTATTTTTTGAGGATATTGAATGAGATATCTTTTTAAATTGCACCCATATTTTTTTAAAGAATTTTAGAAAGTTGTTAAGTTTAAAATAATATGGAGGCAAGATGAAGGTTTGAAAAATGGGATTAAAGTAGATGGTTTGGTTGGAAGAATCAGCACAATGCACTATAATTGTAGTTTGTAGAATTGAAGGCCATCTGGCCTATATGGTTATAAGGGTTCCCTCCAACATTCTTGATATTAAACATCAAGTGTGCACATGGTGTAATTAATTTTTTATTTCCTAGGATAAAATATTGCACATGGTGTAACAAAAGGAGGCAACTGCAAGATTTTCACTTTTCAGTCCTACTTTCCAAGAAGGACAAAATTCACAATCATATGGGCTCTCTCTCTGATTAAATGGGCAAGGCCCATTGAGTAGATAAGACTGAAGGGGTGGAGATGGGCTTAATTAGCTTGAATTACAGTCTCTATTTGTGGGCCAGAAAGTGGATGAGGTTTGCTTTACAGTGATTCAACAGAGGGAAAATGAAAAAGGGCCCAAATTCAAGCCCAACCAAGAAAATGTGACAATCAGAGCTTTAGGGGGGTGTCCCCAACTAGGCCTCACCAAAAAGCCCAAGGCCCGAAGCCCGCCTGACCCATTAGGCCCGAAGTCCGATTTGGCCCGAAATTTGGGCCGGCCCGGCCCGGCCCGAAAGTCTCTTGGGTTGGGCTTGGGCCATCCCCTTGAAGCCCATGAGTCGCCCAAAGCCCGGCCCGTTTAGGCCCGCCCAAAGCCCGACCCAAAGCCCAATTTGGGAATCATAACATATTTAATAAGTTTTTCGTTTGTTTACTCTAATAAATTATTAATATGCTTATTAAGTTATTATATAATACTATAATGTTAATAAATAGTAATAGTGTAAACTATGTAATACCATAAATAATAAAGTAATAAAATTTTAAAATTATATACAACATTACAAGTATAATAAAACATAAATGTATATGTGTATATACAACTATAATTAAAGTTATTAAACCACGATCGTTAATTCATTAATTCAATGATCTGAACCGTTCATTTTTTATTTTCATACTCAAAGATCATCCTTACAAAAAATCTGCTAAATCGGAATTCATCTACCCATTCGATTATCATTAGAAAAACCACGATCGTTCATTAATTCAACCACCGTTACATCATTTTTACATCTCCGATTAAGCTAATTTTTTACAAGAATTCTCTTTGAGTGGGGAACTAAAACTTGAATGGTTCGGATCATTGAAAACACGATCGATATGTGAGCTTCTACATATAAATACACTTAAAGAGTATAATTCTAATAACTTTCTCGTTGAAACCTTGTTGTTTCCATAATTATGAAGACCACAATGTGATTTCAACAATCTGAACCGTTCATTTTCTATGTTCATAGTCAAAGATCATCTATACAAAAAATCGGCTAAATCGAAATTCATCTACCCATTCGATCATCATTAGAAAAACCACGATCGTTCATTAATTCGACCACCATTATGTCACTTTTGCATCTCCGATTGAGCTAATTTTTTGCACGAATTATCTTTGAGTGAGGAACTAAAATTTGAACGGTTTGGATTGTTGACAACACAATTGCATCGTTTGTTTATAAAAATATGTAATAAAATATATAATAAAACATATGTACATTTATGTTTTATTATAGTTGTAATGTTGTATATAATTTTAAAATTTTATTATTTATGGTAGTACATTATTACTAACATAATAATATTATATAATAACTTAATAAACATATTAATAATTTATTGAAGTAAACAAACGAAAAAGCTATTAAATATGTTATGATTTACAAACTTAACAAATAAACTAGTCAACTCAGTTGGTTGAGAGTTGAAGCTTTCTATGTGAGGTCTTATGTTCAAATCACAACATAGCCAAAATTCTGTATTTTTTTTTAAAGATATATATGTGTCTAAATAGACTTTGGACCCATTTTGGGCCGCCTGTTCGGGCCTAACCTGGCCCGGCCCTCCAAGCCCGCAAGCCAAAGCCCGATGGGCTGACCTTGGGCTTGTGTATTAAAGCTCAAGCTCGGCCCGGCCCGGCCCGAAAGCTCTATTGGGCTTCTATAATTCAAGTCCGAGCCCGGCCCGGCCCATTGCCGATCCTTATCCCCAAATCAGATTTTAAAGGAGTTTAATGATTTTAAAATCCATATAATTCATCAAAATCCGGTTGAATTTTCATGGAATTTGTTATGTGTAAAAAATGCATTCAAATCCATCCAAATCCATTAAAATCCTTCACTTAATGAAATCCATGACTTTTTGAGGACACCTGGATTTCATTGGAATCTATTAAAATATGAGTTTAAGACACCTAAATTTCATTGGAATCTATTAAAATCTGAGTTGGGGATACTTAAATTTCATTGGAATCCATTAAAATCTAAGTTAAGGACACCTAGATTTCATTAGACTTTTAAAATCCAATGAAATCTAAGTTGTGCCACCCCCCTTAGTTCAGCATGTTAAGAAAACCAAAAGTCCCTAAGCTTGGGACTATAAGCTAGGTTCCATGAGACATGAGAGAAGATTGAAGAATCTGACCAAAGCAAAATCATACTCATGGAGAGAAGCCGGATCCCTCATGGAGATCTTAGTCCTTAAAACGGTTAAACGCGCATTCCACACACTATTTATAAAACTGTTCAGAAAAGAACCTTTCCCACTCCAAGACCCAGTTCCTATATAATCAAATACCCGTTTCAACTTCAAGCAAATCTGCAAATGTTGTAGTTTCCCATTTTTTACCCATCATGTATTACTTCTTTATACTCTGCATTCTTGACTACTAGACTGTATTTTGTTGGGTATCAACTACCATGAATGTTCTAAGTTCTTTATTCGATTATAGTGCATTTTGGGTTTATTACCTTTCTTATTTTTTTAATTGCTTTTTCTTGGTAGATGGATTTTGTTTTGTATTACTAGTGGGAATGACATTTTGCAGGCTTGGTTGCTGGTTTCTTAGTGTTATTCTAGACACAAACGGACCCATGTGGCTTTGGTATATCATATATGGCTACTATAATGTCAGTTGAGAAAGTTGAATTCTTGAATTTGTTATTGTTTAATTATTTCCAAAAATAATCAACCACATGAAGAATGCTTGAACTTACTAGCAACTTATTGTTTGAACTTTGGGACGACAAGCAGGATTGATTTATTCGGACTATTTTCGAAATCATGTACCAAGTTGCTTGATTTAAGTAACTTAAACATGATATTGATATTTGTGAGAATGTGGAGTGTTGTCCAACATTGAAAAAGTATAACCTTACCTAGTGGCTTATAAGGGTTTGGGCTACTCCTTACATTGTCAATTGATTTTGGGATGAATGCCTAGATTCCTTCATGGTATCAGAGTAGGTTCATTCACGTATGTTAGGCCAAGTGGTCACACGTGCTCCACGTTATCAAATATGAATTATTCACGTGTTTGGCTTAAAGTGACGCTACATGTGCGGGAGCGTGTGAAAATATGGAGTGTTGTCCCACATTGAAAAATTATTACCTTATTTAGTAGCTTATAAGGGTTTGGGTTACTATTCTTTTTACCAATTGGTTTTAGGATGAATGTCTAGATTCCTTCAGCATTTTAGTGTTTGGTAGAAGCTTGAATTATTCAATCTGTGCATTCGTGTGATCAATTATTTTCTGAATTTACAGTGAACTTTCCCCGGCCTTAAACTAAATTAAATGTTTTAGTTTATGGACTGTGCTAGAATGTTTTTTTGTGGTGCTAAGTTGCTAACTCCTCCTGAATGGCTGTTCCTGGACACCCTCCCTCTGGCACGAGAGTGGGCGAAGTTATATGGTAAGAGCTATGCAGAAAAAGAAAGAAACACAATTGTATACTTGTTTCAAAGGCTTTTCCAAATGCTATTGACAGAACCAAAGGCCTGTCCAAAGATCTCAGTTTCACTTCAGGCACTTGGTAAGTACTACAGGATCCCTTTAGAGGGTACAGATCACGGGGCCATGTCAGACGTGAACTTGCTATCATCTGTACTTGAGAGGATGACTTATGACATGGAGCTCAATGTCACTGACCTTTTTTCTAAGGTCTTTTAAGGCTACGGATCTGAATAACTCCAAGAAGAACAATCAAATTAAGAAAATTAGCTGGAGATAGCATAACTTCGACTTTTGCTTGTAATTAATTATGTGGCAATTGTTTATTTTTGGATCTTTTCCTGTTCTTTGTTCCTAAAAATTATTGCTCTTGCTTGAAATGAAACAGCATTTTGCTTCCATTCTGTGCATAGTTGGGGTCTTTAGGCCTCGCGTTGTTTTGATTATTCTCATGTGTAGTCCCCCCAAATAGTGTATAAATAGTTCCAACTGTGAACTTTTTATGAATAAATGTGGTTTATTAATATAAACAAATTATACATGAGGGATATATAGATTACAAATGTTTGTTTTTGTTTTAAATTGAACACGATCAGAATAAAAGACTAAACATGTTATGTAAGAATCTGTACAGTACAATTGATGTTTTATAATATAGAATGGTGAATCACTCGTTAGAGTAGTAGATTCCAATTGAATGTATTAGTGTATGAGTGTTCTATTGAAGAGTATAAGTAGCACATTCATTAAAAGATTGTTTATGCAACATGATTCTCATAAATCATAATCACTAAGGACAATAAACTCTCAATCTCCATGAGACATAGCAAAGTACATATAAAAAGCCATTTATGTACTAGCTTACCTACTCTATCATTGGTCAGTCTAATAGTATTCCAAAAACAACAAATTATATACTAAATGTGTCATTTTAAAAATTTTTGTATTTTACATATCTTCACTTGTTAACCTAACAAATTAATAGTTGTTGAATAACTCAGTTGAAATGGTTGTAAAATTGTCTATTCTCCACCCAAATTTAATCCCCTTTCTAAATAAAAAAGAAAACTAATAAATTGTATTTGAGTTTAACAAACTTTCACAAAATATAAACACCGACACAATATGAATCATAAACCGGTAAAAACATGACACGTTGACTCGTGAAGCATTACTTACCTACGAAGAAAAGTCTAAACTACTCTTTTAACTTTTAACTTTCAACTTTCACTGGGTTGCTGTTGCTCTAATTGTAAAGCGTGCGAGGACTTTTAACAGTTTACTCAACACGTGCGGCGTGAGAAGCCGAGGACTGAAAAACGCGTCAAAACTCAAAAGTCACTAAACTCCATCGATGAAATGGCAACAAATAAAAGACTATAAAAGCACGAGTCCACACCACACGTGTGAAGAACACACACGTGACAGTGTGACACGACGACAGTCTAATCAAATCCTTGTATGTATAAAAATCATATGGCTCTGGTAGTTGGTGGCACCGTCGTAATTCAACGGAACGTGCGCGGGTATTTCCGTCAACGCGGGGACTATAAAGAGGTTAACCCCCTCCGGAAGTTCGGTAGAGAGTCTCTGTGTTCTCTCTCACGCAATTTCTTGGTCACTTCCTCTCACACACACTCACACACACACAAGTACTCCCCTTTTTCTCCTTTCGTTTCCCTCAATCTTTTCTAGGGTTTCTCTCTGCTTATAAAATCCGACCAAAATTCGATTCAGGCTTACGAATTTCACCATCGCCATAATTAATTCAGTGTATCAGAATGGACTCTGATTCGTGGAGCTCGATTTTCTCTACCTCTTCGTCAAGGCGGTACCAATCTCGATCTGGTCAGTTTTCCCAAACTGCCCCTCAATGCTTTTTTGTTTTCCTTTCTCTTATGGAATTTTGTTTGGTGTTGATCATCGTGGTTGATTACAGATCTGTTCGGACACGAAGAAATTGATGGAGACGATGAGTTGAAGGCCGAGTTTTTGTGCCCTTTCTGCGCCGAGGATTTCGATGTTGTTGGGCTTTGTTGTCACATCGACGAGGAACATCCGGTGGAGGCTAAGAATGGGGTATTTAATTTTGAAGTTTTGCATTTTTTTTAATTAATAGCAATTAGCTTTGTTATTGGCAGTGTGGAAAGCTACGAGCTTTCAAGTTTGCCTTTTGTTATTGCGTGTGTGTGGATGTTTAGTTTTAATTTGAGCTTAGAAAGGAACAATTTTTGCTGTGGTTGTTTCATTATGTTTCTGGTGGAAATGTATTGTGATGGAATTCAAAGGCATGCTAGCAGCTTACTTAGTTTTTTCCTGGGTTTTGGGCCTTTTGGCTCTGGTTGTCAAAGGGGTTATATTTCTTTGAAATCTGTGTTTCATTGAGTAGAACTTCCCTTTACTTGAGTAGGTTTGAGTTGCGAATTAGTGGATAGAAGGATTGGTTTTCACTGAGATGGGTTTTGTTATGATGTTTGATGCGGTTCATGTGCTAAGTGATGGTGAGACAAGATAATTGATCATCTTATGTTTGAAGCTTTTTGGAAAGACAATATTGGCACTTTTCTTCTTAATGTTGTGTGGTATGCTCAACTCTAGACAAGTATCTGGCCCTGTTTGTTGAGTGTGACTCATTGAATGATGGGTTTGAGCTATTATTTAGGAGCTGGTTTAGTAGGGTCATTCTTTGTTGATGTAGATATAAGTTGCTTTTTTAATTAAGTAAAAAATAGAGAATGCTTCTTTTGACTTGTTTATGGACCTGCCCATTATTGTTATTGTTTTAAATATTCCTTTCTTTCTCTTTTCCCAGGTCTGTCCAGTTTGTGCGAAGAGGGTGGGAGCAAATCTTGTGAGCCATATTACCACGCAACATGGGAGTTTGTTAAAAATATCCTTTATTGAGTTTTGATTTGATTTTGGATTTTTCTGTGCTTGTTATGGTTATGATTTACATACATGCTCATTACCATCGAGATTTGGTTCAATGATGCAAGAAGCAAGATCTCTATCTATGTGGTTGAATTACTTATATTCAAATTAATAATAAAATGAAGTTTTTATCTGATGAATATGGTAGCTAGTTTAATTTACAATTTAATTGGGTGTAGTTGGTTAAAGCCATCTAAACAACGATGTAACGGGAAATCATCTGTGTCTAAATAAGACCTTTATCTTCATTTTTTCCCCAAATTTCATGCAAAAATATGTTCACATTTCTAATTCACTAGGGGGTTTAAGATGTTGATTGTTCTGTGTTTTAGAAAAAGAGAACTTTTATTGTGGTGAGACAACATGTGGGTATAAATGTATAATAACCAGAATTGGTTGTTTTGTTAAAAATGTGGCCTTTGACTTTGGATTCTCTCTAGCATATTTTCATGTATCTGTTGCATGAGTCACCCTTTTTTTCTACAATAGTCATTATCCTCCATCAAAACTTGGGTAACTTTCCCTTCCATGTTTGTTAATATTTTGGTCATGTTTCCTTCTTAAGTCTAGAGAAAGGAGTTATGTGTTCCTTGACTATAGATTACGTTCAGCGCAAGAGGAAATTTCGCAGGGGATCTAATTCAACATTTTCTATATTGAGGAAAGAGCTGCGAGAAGGAAGTTTACAAGCCCTTCTAGGAGGTTCTTCGTTCCTCGTTTCCTCAAATACAGAACCTGATCCATTGTTGTCGTCTTTTATATATAACCCACCTGACGAACATGAGAGTGCACAACCCCATCCTTTAGTTGAAGCACCTTTTGTAAAGGAAAGCACAGAGGAAGAGCCCTTGGAAAGGTATGAGCAATTGGCATAACTAGTTATTTCTTTTTGGTGTAAGTGCTTTTGTTTGGTGTCTGAGCAATAAATGTGAATCCCTGTATCTTGTTTTTTAATCAAGAAAAACAAACCATGGATGTATAATGTTAATATTGAGTTGTAGTGTTTTGGTGTGTATACCATGGATGTGTTTAATTTATGTGTTTCTGTTTCATGTCTATGGCTAACAGAAAGGCTGCTCAACCACCGCTATCATTGAAGGACCAAGAGGAGAAAGCTCGGAAGTGTAAGTTTGTGCAAGGATTACTGATGTCCACTATTCTTGATGACTTATGAGTTAGAAGCACGAGTACTGGATATTCTTGGAGAAGGCTCGGAAGTATAAGTTTGTGCAAGGATTACTGATATGTCCACTATTCTTGATGACTTATGAGTTAGAAGCACGAGTACTGGATATGGCACTGATAAGTTAGGACCAGAGACCAAGTATCACGGAAATGGAACTAAGTGGTTCTCTATGTGTAACAATCGGTAATAGTTATAGATCAGAACAACTATGTATTTGTATTGTACTTAGAGCTGTATGTGGATAATGGAAATATGGAACTACTTATTCAATTTGGTGTTTACCTCCTTTCTCCACGTTCTTGATAACTTTCCAAGGTTATCAAGGAATAAATGTGCATAGTTGTAATGATCATAAGTCCTGGGGGATACAAAAATCAAACGGAATATGAAAATATAATTTATTTTTTTATATTTTTCTTTTGGGGGAATATGAGAGGATACTTCCCATAATCGCAAATGTTAGTGTTCTTATTGGCTTACAGCCCCAAGGAAATATCTGGTGGTCTGGTTGTTTGTTCTCGAATCAATGACCGGAGGTGGGAAAGACTGGAGTGCTGATTGAGCGATACCATGTCTCAGGGGTCCCCTATTGTATGTGGAAGCATTAAGGCTCTGCATTTAACCATTTTGCCATGTTGCTCTGTCTGGATGGTAAACCGTACTAAATTCGTTTCTTGTACATTTCGCTATGCTATATGCTATCTCTATAGCTATATTTAGAGATTTTTGTGAAAAATCTTAAAATCATTTCCAATTGGAAGGCTATAGCTATTATAGCTATATGCTAAACTTGTTACTCAATAAGCTTATTGGAGGGCTGCTGCATCGCGGGTCCCACAAATCAGAAAAACTTAGAATAGTTACAACGTACAACATAGCATTGTACCATTGGAGCAAAAATTTGGGTTGCAATAGCATAGTAGTTTTTCTATAGCTATAATCATAGACAACACCATACTCTTAGGGTGATTGATTGCGCTTCAACGTGTAGGTATATAGCTTTCAAATAGGGGGATCAAGTTTTCAATTTAATGTGAGTAGTTCACTTCTACAAAATAGGGCCATGCTGGCTTTTCATTTTGGGCCTAGCCTAGAGTTGACAATGTAGGCAAGGCCCACCTAGCAGGCCTGTCCATCAACCCCCTGCTTTTAAATTTTCTTTCGTTTTTAATTGAAGGTTAGTTTTAGGTTTAGGGGCAGATAGCAAAAATTGAATTCCATTCCTTTGCTAAACAACTCCCAAAGCTTCTTAGTTCTTGCATTCCTTCCAAATAATAGAGCCTTTGCTCTGAGGATTACACTATGGAAACCCCTTTTGATTTACTCCCTAACAATAAGCTAATTGAGTCTGGCTAACAAGACGAGTCCAGCTCTTCTGAAAATAATTCCAAGAAATTGTTCTTTTTATAATACTTATCACTTCTAAACTTAACCCACTGCCATCCTTGAATTAAAACAAGTCTGGGTTAACCAGGCAGGCACAACAAAAGTCCATTTGACACAATCTGCCATCAGCCGTAGCAAAATATGAACGCAAAGACATCCATATTATTCATACGAGTATATGCTCACTGTTAGTTTGTCACAGGTTCACATTATACATATTCATAAGAGAACATTTTCATGTTTAATTGAACCATCAACACATGGTACAATTAAACATACCAAAGATCATATACATACATAAACAAAGATCAGTGTAACTTTTCATCATCATCTGAATAGTTATATAAAAAAAAAAAAAGTCAACAGCTACAGACTTGCTCCTGAGAGATCATCACCCTAAACTGCGCAATCGCAAATTGACTAAGAGTTAACATCAAAATCCCTGACCCAATACATGACGCCCATTCTGAAGCACACTCCCCAAATTAAAAGGCCTTTATTAATGATAGTTTCATCACTGTTCTTCTTTCGGCCTAACAAGCCCTCACCTCACAAAAGCCACGATTACAACACTTTCTTAATCCTGCTTTAATGTAACATTAGATATGAGCGGGCCAAATCTACGTAATATAAGGACAGGAGTGCGAACACTGTTATCCAACCAATAACATAAGAAAAACTGGCTGGTGAATAGGGTTCTCCTTCGGTAGGTTATATCCATTGTAAATTGGGATGATAACTATAAGCTGACCAGCGATAACTCTCTTTCTCACCTCCTTGGCGTGCTGTGGGACACAAAGAAATTAAAATCAGGATGATTAACTTGCAATAGCCTTAGCCAGTTGTCAGCTGCTCGCAGCAGAGAATTAGCCTTTTGACATTCGTATACTCCATTAGGATTCCAAAAGGAAACCTTGAACTTGTAGAAAGCAAGCCCAAAGGTTGGCAATGAGAGCTTGAAATCAGCATTTTGAACCTCTCTACTCCGTGCACCACTGAAACGGAGCCTATCAGTGCTTGTACCTGTCCCAGACAACATGATAACCATAACGTGACTTGCAAAACAAGAATGTGCAGGCATATGCCAGTTATGTAGAGGGAGAGGAATTGATATATATATATATATGTATACATAGAGAGAGAGAGAGAGAGAGAGAGAGAGAGAGAGAGAGAGAGAGAGAGAGAGAGAGAGAGAGAGAGAGAGTTACCCTTTATGGGAGTTGACAGGGAATGAAAGGTCAAGAAGCAGGCATCTAGGCTCTGTAATGTTGGACCTGTAGGTATCCTATATATGGGATACCTTTATCAAGAAGGTACATAGCAACTTTTAGATTTATGTCACATATGTATCAATCCTGTGTGTACATATCACGAGTAAAAAAAGGCATACCATGCCACAGAAACCCAACTAGAAGGTGATAAATCACAGCTCCTGTATGCCCTCAGCTCTGGAAATTGAGACGCAAGAACTGAAATCTGTTGGATGCTAGTGATGAGCGTATGTTACAACAAAATTAAAAAAGGAAAAAATTAAATTCAATGTGTTAAGTGTTGAGGGACGAGACTTGCCTTATCAGCCAAAGGTTCACGACCGAATGGTTGATCATGCTCCAAATATTGAAATATGAGCTGACCTGAAGGGTTGCAAATCTCACTTTCATCACTCGAGGAACCAGTGAAGGGTTTATTTCTTGGTAAGGCACTATTCCAACCATGGCCACTTACATCTGTAATGTTCTGCGAATTCCGAGCATTATAAACAACACTGTTGAATCCTCTTTCTGTTCCATAATCACTGCTGCCATCACTACATGTATCCCTTGATGACTCAGCATCGCTCTCATCACCAGGCCTCCTGTAACAAGATGCACACAAATGTAAAATTATGTGTACACAAACAGTTACTAACCGAAATATTGATCTACTCTGAATGAGCATTGAGTTTGTGTCGCTCTATAATTTTAGCCACAGCTCAAATAGGTAATTCTCTGGCTCCACTACTGTGGCATATTTCACTAAAGCCAAGGATAATTTCATACTAATTATTACCAGGTAACTCCATACAATGTCTTGCCAAGTCAAGTTGAGATTGTGCCAAAAAAAAAAAAAACCACAGACATCTCACTTTACCCCAAAGTAACATTATAAACCACTCACCTGCCAAGTACACCACCATGCATTATATCAAGATCTTGGTAATCGACAGCCTACAAGGTGCTTCACCTGCCGACTAGACCAACCCCATTCCATTTCAATAATTCACCTTCAGAACCTACCTTGACAATCTATCTTTCCCACTGCCTACTACCACAGCCATTTGCCCTACGGAGCTTGACAACGACACATCTCATATCCTCATATACTGCAATCGCCAACTAGAAGTGGAGAAAAAATGTGACCCAATCAACCAAGTTGTATCTATAATCATCTTGACCATTCATTCAAGATATTGGTAGATTTCGTAAAACAGTTTTTAGGCTATTAGTGAAAGGCCAGTAAATGAGGACATGAATATAGCAGGATAAAGTATCAGACAGATCATGAGATACCTTGACCTTCCTAAGCTTATAGGTCTGTCTTATAATTGGGGCAACTAAGTCTTAAAGCGTGAATCAACCATGAGGTCATACTGAACAACCTCAAGACAAGTACAAGGAAACCAAAAATAATAATAAATTGCACCCCATCTGCTTCACTCACTAAATTCAAAGTTCCTCGAGAGGTTCCCCACAAATTGAAATTTTTGTCCAAACCCATAAGCTAGATACACTAAAGTATGAACAGCAGCATTGAAACAAACAAATTGCATTAAGGTAGAAGCTACAAAAATAAATTATGAATTTATGACAGAGTACTTAAGTAGAAAAACTAACACAGATTGACTTGATTGAAGGTGTTATATTTAAAAAAATTGCTCACCTTATTCTTGTGGAGGGCTTTGATGGGTCTACATAGAGCTGAATGGCAGACAAGTAAGGCACATAGTACTGGATGACAGAGTCACTCCCATTTAACAAAAGAGGGACACCCGCCCCGTATGCGCTCCACTCCTTGAACGATTCCCATAAATCTCCGAGCACAAAGTGGGGACGCAACTCTGGCTCAAGAGTCCTCCATCCCTTCACGCTCGTCTATCGATCAACAACAAAATGCCACCACATAAGAAACCCATGTCCAATTACATAACCAGCACGCCAAATCCAAAACAATCCAATAAGCATAATTCTTAAAAGTTCGAAAATTTCAGTTCAAGTTAGACAGACTAAATGTATTGAGCTAAATTTGGAGTGTTTAAAGTGATAAAGATCAGAAATTTCACAATTTTTTAGCAATGCCACATAAATGTACAAAATTCACTCTCCCAAGTTCTATTATCTGAAACGTTTGAGCCCAATTCAACTATATTTTTCCCGGAAACCAACAAAAGCTTCAAAGCCCAGAAAACAAGCTATGTTTTTTCAATGAAAAATTTATGATTTTCCAATTACCTTGGGGAAATACTGAGCCTGAACCACGGGCGTGGTGTACTCGAGGAACCGATCCAAATTCGTGGCATCGGTGACCACTCCCCCACCCGACCCGGAACTATGCGACGTGGCACAGTCGTCGGACTCCACCGAAACCGACGCCCTCTGCTTCTCTTGCTCTTGCTTCTGTCGCAGCTGCTGCTGCTGGCGTTGGCGTATCGCGGGCGGGTTGTAGAACCGGTTCTCGCCCCGAGTCCGACCGATCGAAACCCCACCGTATCCTGACATTGCCGGAAAACAGAACCAGTATGCGGCGTCGTATTGGGCTATTTATGTTTTAGACAGTATTATGGTTTAGCAGAGGAAAGCTCAAAGGGGTTTTTGAAGGAAAGCGAAGAGTCCAGAAGAGCTTGTGGTCTTGTTCTAGAGAGAGAGCGCTTACGTTTTTATAGCACTTCTCAAATTACGATGGTTGTCCCTCCAGATGTAGAAATGACGAACATGTCCTGGAAATGGAAAGCAAGCAGAGATAGACTTCCTTATTTTATACGAATCTCTGCTCTCAGATGCGTTCTGCAGGGAATATGGGTTTGCCTGCAACTCTTTTCTTAGAGGTGGGTCCGGGCCCAACTCAACAAAGCCCACACTGTACTGAGGTCAGATCGGCCTTCTGGGCCTTGAACCGGCCCATTAAAAGACTAACTGCCCTTCAATTCTCAAGAGAGAGAGAGAGAGAGAGAGAGTGTGTGCGAGGAGCACCGTAGGCAAGTACAATTTGATTGAATTTGAAGGTCATGTATTTTTCGTGCAGGCTTCAATCAGTTGTCTATGAGCTTAAGCACTCATGGTTGTAGTTATGGTATGAATTCCAGTAGGCATACTTTCTCTATTCATTAGATTTGACAAAACTGTACACAACTCGTTAACACCACACGATTTTACATAAAAATTCAGTTTTTGAGTTGAGGTTTATCTTGTTGTATTGAAATTGTGTAGACCCATTATTCACTTGTTAAGCTAATGAGTCATTTTTGTATCAACCCACAAAACTCATTTGAACAAGTTAAGAATAAAGATATTTTTATAATTTAGTAGCCTTTTTATTTATTGATTTGTTTTTTTTTATTAAAAAAAAGGGTTGAAACGAGTCAACTTACATTTAGTATGGGAATATGTCTTAACGAGTGAAATAAGTTGTGTTTTGTTCACCGTTATTTTCATGTCGTATTCCTATTGGCACTTTTTCACTCATTAGCTTAATTAGTTGTATTCAGATTGAGCCCTTTTTTACTCGACATGAACACGACACGAACCCACAAAAACTTGACCCATTGCTAAGTCCTCCTAAGTCATGTTCATGTAGGTATACAAATGTTGGAATATTAGCCGGTCAGACTGCACTATGTAGTAGATGAGATTTGTTTATTGTATTAAGAAATAATTAGGTTTAGGTCCATTAGAAAAACAGTTTTTAGATGAAAACCGAAAGTGTTTTAAAATTTATAAGAAATTTTTTTTAATTCATAATAAAGTCCTTCCTCGATTTGAAGGCTTTCTCCATATTTGAAATGTATTTTCCCTTTTAGTGTGTAAAATAAACTTTGTAGAGGCTGCATATTAGGTTGTAACTCCGAGGTTTTGGGCGGAGCTCAATTTCTTGGAGTTAAAATCTAACATAAAGCCGTCAAAAAAATAAAATAAAAGGACTTAATTAAAAACCCTAAATCACTACCGGTCTTAGTTTAAGAAAGACTCATATTGTTATTTATAGAACAATACTCTGGTGTAATATTGTAATGTGTCGAGGTTTGTGTAATATTATAATTTTCCTTTTATTGTTAATCAACAAAGAGAACTTTGTGTACAAGTACAGTGTGATTGAAGGAGATGGTATCTCTGACTCACTTGAGAAGATCTGTTACGAGACCAAGTTGGTGGCATCTGCAGATGGAGGTTCCATCATCAAGAGCACCAGTGAATACTATGCCAAAGGTGATGTTGAGATCAAGGAAGAGCATGTTAAGGCAGGCAAAGAGAAGGCCTCACACCTCTTCAAGCTCATTGAGAGCTACCTCTTGGAGCACCATGATGCCTACAACTAAACAATATTACTTGTCCATCTGTTGTAATATTGTAATGTGTTGTTTATGCTTGCTCTACTCAGTCTCCTGTCATCAATAATGGTGTGGTTTTCATTTTTTTGGTTTCTTTTTTCAACTTTAATTTTGTGTGCGTCCGGCCAAAACACTGCTTGGCTAGTTGTATTATTGGAGCTTTTAATTAAAGAGTGAATGTTGTGTTTCTTTATATTTTGAATTTTTATGTAACATTATTATGAGTAATGTTAAAGATCATATGATTATATTGTCTAATCACATTATATTTTAACTCCTAGCGGTTCATGATAATATTTAATAAATGAATCTATGACATATCAAGTCATGTTTTGACATTTCCAAAGTCATACCTTAGAGTTTCTCAAGTCGTTCATTTGGGTATTTCCAGTCGTTCTTTAGCGCTTCACAAGTCGTTCGTTGAAAATTTCAGTTCGTAACTCAAGGGATTTTAAATGTTTATACCCTTGATGCATTTCAAATTGTACCTAGTGACATTCTAAGTCATGTGTTGACGCTTCCCAACTCATACTCTAAAGTTTTTCAAGTTATTTCTTAGGGCATCTTCAGTCGTTCTTTAAGGCATCTCAAGTCGTTTATTGAAAATTTTAGTTTGTAAGTCTAGAGATTTTAAATATTTATACTATTGGTCTATTTCAAATTATACTTAGTGACGTCCCAAGTCATTACTCAACACTTCCAATGTCATACATTAAAGTTTCTCAATTCGTTCCTTAGGGCATCTCTAGTCGTTTCTTAGGACATCCCTATTCGTTCGTTGAAAATTTCAGTTCGTATTTCGAAGTATTTTAATTGTTTATACTCTTAGTGCATTTCGACTTGAAATGCACTAAGGGTATAAATATTTAAAATAACTCGAGATACAAACTGAATTCTCATGAAATGACTTGGGATGCCCTAAGGAACGACTTAAGATGCCCAAAGAAACGACTTCAGAAACTCTAGGGTATGATTTGAGAAGCGTCAAAACATGACTTGGAATGTCACTAGTTACAATTTGAAATGCACTAAGGGTATAAACATTTAAAATCACTCGAGTTATAAATTAAAATTTTCAACGAACAACTTGCGATGCCCAAAAGAACAACATAAAATGCCTTAAGGAACGACTTGAGAAACTATAGGATATGATTTAGGAAGCGTCAAAACATGATTTGAAATATCACTAGGTACCAATTTAAAAATACCAAGGGTATAAACATTTAAAATGCCTCGAGGTATGAACTGAAATTATTAATAAACGACTTGAGATGCCCTAAGAAACGACTTGAGAAACTCTAGGTTATAACTTCGGAAACGTCAAAACTTGATTTGGAATATTACTAGGTACAGTTTGAAATGCACTAAGGGTATAAACATTTAAAATAACTCGAGGTACGAACTGAAATTTTCAACAAACGACTTGGGATGTCGTAAGGAATGACTGTAGATGCCCTAAGGAACAACTTGAGAAACTCTCAAGTATGACTTTGGAAGCGTTGAGTCATGACTTAGGATGTCAATAAGTACAATTTGAAATGGACCAAGGGTATAAACAATTAAAATCTCTCAAGTAACAAACTGAAATTTTCAACGAATGACTTGGAATGCCCTAAAAAATGATTAGATATGCTGTAAGGAACGACTTGAGAAACTCTATGGTATGACTTGGGAAGCGTCAAAACATGACTTGAAATATAACTTGGTACAATTTGAAATGCACCAAGGATATAATGATTTAAAATACCTCGAAGTACGAACTGAAATTCTCAAGGAACAACTTGGGATGCCTTAAGGAACGACTTGAGAAACTCTAAGGTATAACGTGGGAAACGTCAAAAGATGACTTAGAATGTCACTAAGTACGATTTGAAATGCACCAAGACTATAAACATTTAAAATTGCTCTAGTTACAAACTAAAATTTTTAACGAACGACTTAAGATGTCTTAAGGAACGACTGAAGATGTCCAAATAAACGACTCAAGAAACTGTAGAGTATCACTTGGGAAGCGTCAAAAGATGACTTGGAATGTCACTTCGTACTATTTGAAATGCACCAATGATATAAACATTTAAAATACCTCGAGGTACGAATTGAAATTCTCAAGAAACAGTTGGAGATGCCCTAAGGAATGACTTGAGATGATCTAAGGAACGACTTGAGAAACTATAGGGTATGACTTGGGAAGCGTCAAAACATGACTTAGAATGCCACTAAGTACAATTTGAAATGCATTAAGAGTATAAACAATTAAAATACCTCAAGGTACGAACTGAAATTTTCAACGAACGACTAAGAATGTCCTAAGGAACGACTTGAGAAACTTTAAGGTATGACTTTGGAAGCGTTAAGTAATGATTTTAGATGTCACTAGGTATAATTTGAAATGAACAAAGGGTATAAACATTTAAAATCTCTAGAGTTACAAACTGAAATTTTCAAGAAACGACTTGGGATGTTTTAAGGAACGACTGAAGATGCCTTAAGAAACGACTTGAGAAACTCTAGATTATGACTTAGGAAGCGTCAAAACATGACTTGGAATGTCAGTAGGTACAATTCGAAATGCACCAAAGGTATAAACATTTAAAATCTCTTGAGGTATGAATTGAAATTTTCAATGAACGACTTGTGAAGCCCTAAGGAACGACTGTAAATGCCCAAATGAACGACTTGAGAAACTTTAGGGTATGACTTGGGAAACGTCAAAACATGACTTGAAATGTCACTAGGTACAATTTGAAATGCACCAAGGATATAAACATTTAAAATTGCTCTAGTAAAGACTAACAATATGATTCTAGTAAAGACGGCGTGTAACACGTAGGGCCTCAGAGATTCATTTATTACATTAATTATCATCATCGTTTAGTTGTTTAAAATACAATGTGATTAGATAATCCTTTACAGGGTTAAGAGAACACTTAACACGCAAGGCCTAAAAGATTCGTTTTTTATATTAATTATCATGATCCGTTATTAGTGAAAATATAATGGGATTAGCTAATATGATTCTTTATAGGGAGAAGACGACACGTAACACATAGGGCTTCAAAGATTCATTTATTATATTAATTATCATGATCCTTTGGTAGTTAAAATATAAAGTGATTGATTATACAATATGGTTCTTTATGTGGCAAAGATGTCACCTAATACGTAGGGCCTCATAGATTCATTTATTAAATAGGGTTAAATACAAAAATGGTCCACGAACTTTACAGTGAATCTCAATTTGGTTCACTATCTATAAAAAGTGTCAATTTGGTCCACGAACTTTGTAAGTTGTACCAAATCAGTACAAACGCTAACTTTGTAAGCTTGGAAATATATAAAGTCCATGATTTCCATTCATTTTATTCATTAAAATACAAAGAAATACAACATTCACTCTTCAATTAAAAGCTCCAATAGTACAACTAGCTAGCCAAGCAGTGTTTTGGTAGGACGTACACAAAATTAAAGTTGAAAAAGGATATTAACCAAAATAATGAAAACCACACCATTATTAATTGATGACACGAGACTGAGTAAAGCATGCATAAACAACACATTACAATATTACAGCAGATGGAGAAGTAATATTGTTTAGTTGTAGGCATCATGGTGCTCCAAGAGGTAGCTCTCAATGAGCTTGAAGAGGTGTGAGGCCTTCTCTTTGCCTGCCTTAACATGCTCTTCCTTGATCTCAACATCACCCTTGGCATGGTATTCACTGGTGCTCTTGATGATGGAACCTCCATCTGCAGATGCCACCAACTTGGTCTCGTAACAGATCTTCTCAAGTGAGTCAGAGATACCATCTCCTTCAATCACACTGTACTTGTACACGAAGTTCTCTTTGTCGATTCCATCAATTCTGTGCTTCACATAGCTGTATGTGCTACCTGATCGAACAAATTAATATACACGACCCGACTAATTAATTTACGACCAAAATTTATGTTAACATATTTAACAAGCCATAGAAGAAAGATAGAAATATCATTAAATCAATAACTAGCCTGTGGTGAACTAACCTTCACCAAAAGTAATCTTCTTAATGGTTCCGACCCCTCCATCTCCTTCAAGGATCTCGGCGCACTTAACTGCCTGTGGTGCGATTTTTGGGATGAGGTTGTCAGCATCAAGGACAAAGGCCTTGAACAACCTAGCAGGGGGGATCACAGAGCTGAACTCGGATTCGTACTTGAAGACACCCATGATGATTATTGTAAGTGTTTGGAAACTGAGAAAAGGATGAATAATGAAAAGGAAAACTGAGAGATAGATTGATGATCGATATGGGAGATTTTGGGTTGGGAAGAAAGTGAGGAGTAGCTGTGTTATTTATAGGCTGAGAGCCTGAGGCTGGAGACTGTATACAATTAAAGAATTCTCTACCTGGATCAAAATTAAAGGTTCATTGAAAGTTTCTAATTTTTTATTAAAAAATGTTAGAAAGATTATCTCTTTATACTATATAGTATACCATTTCTCTAATAGAGATGAGCTCATTTATATTTGTGGGTCTCACCTATTAGAGAAATGATACACTAAATAGTATAAAGAAATAGGTCTCCCCTAGCACTACCCTTTTTTATTTGGTTATGTTTGTTGGGACGTGGGAACCATTACTTTTCTACTCGGAATTTTGTATTTTGGTCAAGGAAAGCACCTTGGCAAATTGAATAAGAAAAACCAAATAAATCCACGAGGTGGACTGACCTCAATTGTTTGATAAAAGTTAGAAATGCCATGTACGTGCATGCAATGAGTGGTTTTGGCGACAATATTCTCTCACATTTTAACAGATCGATCATTTCTATGATTCAACATATATGATAGACAAAGTAGAGCATAAGTGGTAGAAACTAGATAAATAGCTACAGGGGATCAAACAAACTTTTCTGTATAGTGGTCTATCTCTCATATATAATCTAACATGTGAAAGAGACATATATAATAAATGTATGCACTTAAAATTTTAATTCTAGAATTATTCACCAATTCACCTTAAATGGGGCAGGGCTTCTCCTTAACTTTCCATATAGTATAAACAAAAATGATCAGAGGCTTCAGAGCAAACAAAACAATATAATTTAGTACTCTTTTGTTGGCTATTGAAACCCACTTGGGCTCTGCACCGATTTACAGTCTATATAATAAATACATTATTAGTGTGAACAATTGAATCATTTAAGCAAGTTGAGAGAAATTTTGTCTTGTAAAACAATAATTTAGTTTTTCTGTCCATACAAAGTAACGTGGGTGGTGTACCACTGTACCCTTCTGTTATATTAATTGGGACTCATAATAATTCAATTTTGTTTTGGTCGTCTATACATATATATTATAGATTTACAACCGACATGGTCATTGGCTGCACATAAAAAGTTTAATTTTGTTTTGGATAAGATTATAAGAGCTTAAGACTTCTCATATAATTGGACATTTTGAGGCATTTTGGAGATCGATGTGAAAACCCAAAGGAAAGTGATGGGCAATGAATGTTGACCCATCGCAGCCCATGTTGAAATGCAAGTCAAGTCTATCCTAATTTGAAGTTCTGGAAGTACATAATATTATAAGTACAAGTTGTGAGGTACGGACAACCATATTGTGAAATTTTGGACTAATTTACTTCTTAGAAATATATTAAGTTCATGTTTTTCCAAAGTTTGATCAACTGGGCATTAGAGACCGACCCTTTTGATTCCAAGTAGTGCAGTAAATGATTAACCCCAATAATTATCTATTGTTTAATCAAAGTTATATCCAAAGTAAAAGAATTGGGTGAGTTTAGTTAATCTTTAGATCAGGGCAGAACTTCACCAAGGATTAATCATAGATAGAGATCCAACAAGGTATGTAGTTCAAAAAGTGGTAATTAAGTTTCTTGCAAAAAAATAAAAAAGTCATTATCATTAATATTAAATATAAAAAATTCAAAGATTTTGAATAGATTTATGAAATTAGAATTCCTATTTGAAGCTTCTTCGGTTCAAGACTTGAATCTTGAGTTCATTCAATAATGGCAGCTACGAGTCAAAATTTGCCATTATTAGTTATTAATTTCTTGTATCATTGTTTACATCCTAAAATTTCAATACATCCTATTTCTCATGGAGACAATTGGCACAATGGTTTAGAATTAGATAGTTGAGTAATATTTCTGAATAAACGTTTAGAGCACCTTCTTTGACTCAAATAATACATATATAGTTCATGTAGATTTCCTTTTCATAAAGGAGATCGACATGCATTAAAATATTACAGCTTCACACCCTGTAAGGCTGTAACAATCCTATAAATACCACTTCCATTACTGACATTCCTCATCTCAAAATTAAACATTCTAAGATCAATCACCTCCTTACTACACATTTCACATTTCTTTCATCATTTTCTCAACTCTTTTAAGTCATCATCATCATGGGTGTCTTCAAGTACGAATCCGAGTTCAGCTCTGTGATCCCCCCTGCTAGGTTGTTCAAGGCCTTTGTCCTTGATGCTGACAACCTCATCCCAAAAATCGCACCACAGGCAGTTAAGTGCGCCGAGATCCTTGAAGGAGATGGAGGGGTCGGAACCATTAAGAAGATTACTTTTGGTGAAGGTTAGTTCACCACAGGCTAGTTATTGATTTAATGATATTTCTATCTTTCTTCTATGGCTTGTTAAATATGTTGACATAAATTTTGGTCGTAAATTAATTAGTCGGGTCGTGTATATTAATTTGTTCGATCAGGTAGCACATACAGCTATGTGAAGCACAGAATTGATGGAATCGACAAAGAGAACTTTGTGTACAAGTACAGTGTGATTGAAGGAGATGGTATCTCTGACTCACTTGAGAAGATCTGTTACGAGACCAAGTTGGTGGCATCTGCAGATGGAGGTTCCATCATCAAGAGCACCAGTGAATACCATGCCAAGGGTGATCTTGAGATCAAGGAAGAGCATGTTAAGGCAGGCAAAGAGAAGGCCTCACACCTCTTCAAGCTCATTGAGAGCTACCTCTTGGAGCACCATGATGCCTACAACTAAACAATATTACTTCTCCATCTGCTGTAATATTGTAATGTGTTGTTTATGCATGCTTTACTCAGTCTCGTGTCATCAATTAATAATGGTGTGGTTTTCATTATTTTGGTTTCCTTTTGCCTTTTGTGTCCGGCCAATACAGTGTTGGCTAAATTGTACTATTGGAGCTTTTGATTGAAGAGTCAATGTGTATTTCTTTGTATTTTCAATAAATCAATGAAAATCATGGATCTCATAATATTTGCCTAAACTATTTGATCTATTGGGGGTGGTTACTTTGCAGACCGTGACCCTCTGCCTCAATCTATAAGTAGCACCTCCTCTGCTCACATTTTCTCACTTCACAAAACACCCATACATACCAATTATCATAATGAGTAGCAGCAAATACAATACCAATTTGTTTAAGGTCATTGAGCACCACCTCTTGGCCAATCCTGATGCCTACAATTAATTAATAGTGTACTAGCTTGATGCTATTATGGCATGTTAAACAGAGTCATGTACTCTGCTTCCGGTCATCATTTAATGATGTGGTATATATTCTGTTTTCTTTTATTACTCTTGTTTTGTCTGGCCACAACAGTATTTGGATTGCAGTACTTGGAGGTCTTAATTATATTGTCTGATCAATGTATTATCATATAAATAGATAATTAAAATGAATATTATCTTATAGTATTTGCAAGTTTCAATTGTGTGTGACATTGTTATCCACTTTTGAATGGGAAAAGCAAGTCCATTGTAACCCTCAAGATATAGTTTCCATATATAGAACAAAAAAAAAGGTGAATTTGAGTAGAGGTATCAAATGAGCTGGCAAGCCGATTTAATAATTGCCTAGATAATTAAGCCTAAAACGGCTTGGGACCTTGTACTCAGTATTGTGCAAGTGTCATTTCTTAAATACGCTAGGCTTACGAGCTGTTCTTCATTTTAAAGAATGATTTTAGATTTTCACCTTTTCATCCAAAGAATGAATAAATGTTTTTGTAAGACTTAAAACTGTGCCAAAAGGCAGCATAATCGTTACCCTATTTGATCGGTATCACACAACACAAGTATTTGTAACTAGGAAGATCAATTGAGAATGATTTATTAATTTGTCTGGTTAATAATGCAACAAAATATAACAGTGTGTTGTAAAAGTATGTAGAAATTAGGGTTTGTAGAAAAGAGGAGGCAGAGAGAATATGATCAGTCTATTTCATTCATGTTATAAATATCCTTATATAGAGGTAGGGTTTACTAGGTTTTAAATATTTACTAGTATACCCCTACCACTAATTACAGGAATAACCACTTAATTATAACAATATATTTACAACACTCCCCCTTGGATATTCCATGTCATTAGTGTTGTCTCTGCTATGCGCTTCTAAGTTGCCTCGTTAAAACCTTGCCAAGTAATAAAAACCCTGTGGGAACAAAAACAACCCTGGTCGAAGGAAAAAGAGTGCAACGCGCGTGAGTGTGGAGTAGTCGCATCAGGACCTCGAAAATAGGTGAAGTCATATCTTCTGGATCATGAGCAGATAGTATGTCTATGGGAGCGGGGTGCATTAGAGTTGCTACACCAAAACCTTGCCCGGTAAACCCAATGGGAAAAACCCGTGGTCGAAGGGAAAAGATGAGCAAATGCATATATATCATATCAACACATCTTCAGGATGTAGTATGAGTAGGGTGACCATGCCAAGATGTGCCTCATTAAAACCTTGCCAGGTAACAAAACCCAGTGGGACAAAATAACCCTGGACGAAGGACAAAAGAGTACACGATGGTCAAGCGAGTATGCTTCGGGATACTCCCCCTGATGTCGACTTCCCCTGAAGACTACATACTAGGTAAATCAGCCAATCTACGCAACCTAATACCTCGAACATGCATCAAGAACGTGGACTTTGACAGTGACTTGGTAAAGAGGTCTGCATGGTTGTCTTGAGATCGGATCTGCTTGACTTCAATCATCTGATGCTCTTGTTGCTGTTGACTGAAGAAGAACTTCGGTACAATATGCTTGGTGTTGTCTCCTTTGATGAAATCTGTCTTCATCTGCTGGATGCAAGCGGCATTATCCTCATAGATAATCGTTGGTTCATCAGTGGTGGAATTCAGTCCACACGTAGTTCGAACATGTTTGGAAACTGCTCTCAGCCATATACATTCACGAACTGCTTCGTGAAGGGCTATAATCTCAGCATGATTCGAAGAGGTAGCAACAAGGGTCTGTTTCGTTGACCTCCAAGATATTGTTGTATTCCCAATGGTAAAGACGTAACCAGTTTGAGAACGCGCCTTGTGCGGGTCTGATAGATACCCTGCGTCAGCATATCCAACAAGGCGGGCATCGTTCCGAGGATCGAGGGGGTTCGATCCATTCCTTGATGCATAGGGATAGAATAAGCCCATATCCGTCGTACCTCTAAGGTAGCGGAAAATGTCTTTTATGCCATTCCAGTGGCGGCGTGTTGGCGCAGAGCTATATCTAGCTAACAAGTTCACAGCGAATGAGATGTCCGGTCTAGTACATTGAGCCAAGTACAATAATGCGCCTATTGCACTTAGATATGGGACTTCTGGTGCCAATATCTCTTCGTTATCGTCTGCGGGACGAAACGGATCCTTCTTAGGATCTAGACTACGGACGATCATGGGTGTGCTAGAAGGCTTCGCTTTATCCTCATTAAAGCGCCTTAACATCTTCTGGATGTAATTCGATTGATGGACTAGAATTCCATCTGCACGGTGCTCGAGCTCCAGGCCGAGACAGAAATTCGTTCTCCCAAGATCTTTCATCTCGAATTCCAACTTCAGGTGTTTAGCAGTTTCCTTGATCTCTTCAGGAGTACCAATTAGATTCATGTCATCGACATAAACAGCTACAATAGCAAAACCAGAACTTGTTTTCTTAATAAACACGCAAGGGCATAGATCATTATTCACATATCCCATCCCGATCAAATACTCACTTAGACGGTTATACCACCTCCGTCCGGATTGTTTCAATCCATAAAGTGAACGCCTCAAACTAATGGAGAGCGTGTTCCGTGGTCTGGAACTATTTGCATCGGGTGTCTTAAGTCCTTCGAGAACTTTCATATATATCTCTGTATCAAGATCCCCATAGAGATAAGCAGTGACCACATCCATAAGCTGCATACTCAGTTTTTCGGAAACTACCAAACTGATAAGGTAGTGGAACGTTATGACGTCTATTACGGGGGAATACTCTTCCTCGTAATCAATCCCAGGGCGTTGAGAAAATCCTTGCGCCACTAGACGAGCCTTGTATCTCACAATCTCGTTTTTCTCATTACGCTTCCTTACAAATACCCATTTAAATTCTACAGGTTTAACATGGGGAAGGTATAGGAACGACAGGCCCAAATACCTTTCTCTTTGTCAAGGAATCTAATTCGACCTGGATTGTTTCTTTCCATTTTGGTCAGTCATCTCGACGTTGACATTCATCAACGGAGTGAAGTTCGATGTCATCGCTAGTTATGATTTCGGTAGCTACAGCGAATACAAATATATCATCGATGATAATCTCGTTTCGATTCCAGAGCTCACTTAAGCATGCATAATTTATAGAGATCTCTATGTTCTCGGGAGTGGGTTCTAACGTTGGAGCGTCCCCCAACGCCGTCTCTTCTGGGACGGACCCATAATCCGGAACTATTTCGTGAGATGGATCGATTGAGATCGCGATGTCAATGGGACTCATTTGTGCCAAATGTATCCTCTTCCGGGGATAAGAGTCCATCGAACCTAGTGGTTAACCTCACTTCTGGGCAGGGACATATGACTGGTTAGCCACTATTGTTGTACCTCGTCCATCTGGAACGACACGTCCTCCTGGGACGACACGTCCTTCGGGGACGAATATCCTTGCAGGCACATTTGCAGCAGGTATATGTGATCTCGTCACTTTAGCTAGATCAGAGAATGCGTCTGGCATATTATGAGTTATACTCTGTAGATCTAGAATTCTCCGCACTTCACTATCACATTGTGCGGTTCGGGGATCGAGATGAGACATAGTGGGGACATTCCAAGTCAATTCACGTCGTTCTTCAGGAACGGTGACGTTCATATCTCCCCCTAACGGCGGGAAGACTGTCTCATCAAAGTGACAATCCGCAAATCTAGCGGTAAAGAGATCGCCTGTCAAGGGCTCTAAAAAGCGTATAGTGGATGGGGATTCATAATCGACATATATGCCCATCGTTCGTTGAGGACCCATTTTGGTACGTTGTAGCGGCGCAACTGGCACGTAAACTGCATACCCAAATACGCGTAAGTACGAAACGTCAGGTTCGTACCCAGTCACCAGCTGTAACGCGGAGTAAGGTTAGGTAGCAGTGGACCTCAACCGGACCAACACTGCATGCAAGATTGCATAGCCCCACGCAGAAATTGGAAGCTTGGTGCGCATAACCAAGGTTCGTGCGATCATTTGTAATCTTTTAATGAACGCTTCTGCGAGACCATTATGGGTGTGAACATGGGGAACTCGATGTTCAACAGCAATCCCAAGGGACATGCAATAATCATCGAAAGTTTTCGATGTAAACTCTTTGGCATTATCAAATCTTCTGGACTTTATAGGATAATCCGTGTGGTGAGCCTTCTGGGCGAGAAGTTTAGCAAAAGCAGCGTTTCTTGTGGACAATAGTGTAACATGTGATCACTTTGTCGATGCATCAACCAAAACCATAAAATATTTAAATGGTCCGCATGGTGGTTGGATAAGTCCACAAATATTCCCTTGTATCATTTGCAAGAAAAGGATGGAGTCTTTACTAGTCTTTGCATATGATGGTCTAGTATTCAACTTTCTGAGTGAGCAAGTT
This sequence comes from Dryas octopetala, assembly GCF_963921425.1. Lineage (NCBI taxonomy): Eukaryota > Viridiplantae > Streptophyta > Magnoliopsida > Rosales > Rosaceae > Dryas > Dryas octopetala. The sequence continues at coordinate 23,683,193 of NC_141367.1, read as the reverse complement.
TGGCATAGTGTGTCACTAAACACAAGATCCTTATTAGTAAGGGGGTGCCCGTGTGATGAATTGAGGATACGGCGCATCATACTTTGACCTGGGTATCCCAACCGGTCATGCCATAGAAAGAAACTGCTCGAATTGGTTAACTTCTGGTTAACTATGTGATTGGCCTCAATCGATCTAATGGTGGTCATATAAAGACCGCTCGATAGGCATTTCAATTTCTCCAATGTACGCTTCTGGCCATACAAATTGGAGGTTATGCAAAGATATTCCACTCCATTTTCCTCAGTGGTTTCAACGTGATAACCGTTGGCTCGAATATCCTTATAATTCAACAACGTTCTTCTGGAACTTGGAGAATATAAGGCCTCATTAATGGTAGTTCAGTACCATTGGACAACATAAAAATGGGCTTTGCCATGGCCCTCTATCAGGTTGGATTGGCCTGATATGGTTGTCACAGAGGTATGAGTAAGCAATAAGTTTGAAAAATACTTCCGATCTTGAAGTATGGTGTGCGTAGTAGCACTGTCTGCCAGACAACAAACTTCCCCACTAAACATGCTTATTCATAAATTTAATTCAATAGATCACATGTATGAAAATAACTTAATTGAATTAAATAATATTCGAGCATAACCAAATTTCCAAAACAAATAATCTAAATCATAAATCACCAAAATAATCTGAATAAGAAAAACATTATTCAGAAAATAAATACGGTACAAGCGCCGATCATATCCATGTCATCGAGTTTCTAGTCCTCGAAGTGTCCAGATTCAGTCTGGAAATCAGTGACCTCTAGGGTGGTATCCGTAGGAAATGATCCCTCAATGAGGTTGGTCTCTCGAGTTCCGCGACTGGCGTGATACTCATTTACAGCTTGCGCTGATGCACGGCAGGTGCGGGACCAGTGATCAGTTCCTCCACATCGGTAACAGATATCATTCTGATTCTGATTCTGATTCTGGTGGCGACGGGCCGGACCAGTGTTCCTCTCATTTCGAGTTCTTGGGGCCAAGGGACCGTGGTTCCTACCACGTGGGCCATAGCCACGTTGGCCTCGGTCATACAGGTCATTCCTCTGAGAACCTTTCCTTCCATATCTCGGGCAGTCAGACTTTGTGCCCTTTCCATGACCTCGGTATCCTCTTTTGCGGTTTGAATCGCGATAAGTAACAGCGTTTGCTTCAGGCAATGGTGCTGCTTTAGTACCGACAGGTCGGGCTTGATCATTTCTCATTAATAAGTTGTTGTTCTTTTCAGCGAGCAACAGAGTGGTGATCAATGCCGAGAACTTGGTAAAATTCTTCTCCCTGTATTGTTGCTGCAGGACCAAACAGGAGGCAGGGAAGGTGGAGAAAGTCTTCTCCAATAGGTTAGCTTCGGTGAGCTCCTCCCCACAAAATTTGAGGAGCGACCGGATCCGGCAGATCTCCGAATTATACTCATTCACGGATTTGAAATCCTGGAAACGAATGTTCTGCCAATCATGTCTTGCTTCAGGCAAGAAAATGGTTTTTTGATGGTTAAACCGCTCTTCCAGAGCAACCCAAAGAGCTCGTGGATCCTCTTCAGCGAGGTACTCAACTTGGAGTGCTTCCTCCATATGCTTCCTAATGAAGATCATGGCACTTGCCTTAAGAGATTCTGCGACAACATTGTCTACATTGATTGTCGATCTCATCTTCTTGGCAGTCAAATGAAGCTTAACATCTTGAGTCCACTTTAGATAGTTTCTTCCGGAAACTTCCAAAGCGACGAAATCAAGCTTGTTGAGATTTGACATTCTTTGGTTGAAAGGAACAAATAATCATGATTAGTGCTTCGGGCAATAATATCCATAAACAATAAATAAGAACTTCAAGTTCTATAACATGGTATAGACATGTAAAATCTACTGGTTTTATCATGTATGGTGAAATTATAAAGGAAACTTCAAGTTCCTTATATGGCATTATTGAAGCTACAGGTTCAATATTTATGTATGAACTACTGGTTCATTAATTACCTGCAATTTCTACACATATATTCTAGTGCAAAAATTTAAACAAGTAAAATATTCATATACCCAAGTAGAACAGAAAAATATCACAAAATTATTTGAATAAAAGTTTCTAGCATTTAGGGTATATATATTAAATGATTTGTATACTAACAATAAACCATCAGCAGCACAGTGGTTAAGGTGCACTCTTGGTACCCAAGAGGTCCTGGGTTCAAACCCCAGGCATGACAAGAATTAACATCTCCTTTTTACAAAGTTTCAGGAGGCTCGCCATGTGTTAGCGTGGGAGTGGCAGCGACGTGGCATTGACGTGTCAATGACGTGGCGTCCGCATGGCAGCTGACGTGGCGCTTGCGTGGCATCCACGTGGCAGTGGCGTGGTGGGCCGCGTGGCGCTGACGTGGCACCTGTGTGGCGGGCCTACTGGGCTGCCAGCGTGGCGGTGACGTGGCGCCTGCATGGCGGGCCTACTGGGCTGCCAGCGTGGGAGTGACGTGGCGCTTGCGTGGCGGGCCTACTGGGCTGCCAGCGTGGGAGTGGGCCTGCGAGGTGCTGCTGGGCTGGCGCCTTGGGCCTGGGCTGCATGGGCCTGCTATGCTGGCGCCTTGGTCCAGGCTGCCTGCTGGGCAGCAAGGCTGCTGGGCGCTGCTGCTGCTGGGCTGCGCCTCTGCAAGGCAGCAAGGCTGCGCTGCTGCGAGGGGGCTCTCCTGCAAGGCGACGCTGCTGCAGGCAGCGAGGGTTGGCAGCGCGGGGCTGTTGCTCGGGGTGGTTTTCCGATCACCCAAAAATTCTTCCCTTTTTTTTTATTATTATTTAATCATTCAATTCAAGGAAGCATGTATAAAATATATAAACCCAAATAAATCAATCACATAAATTTAGGGTTCATGCTTCATGGGGATTTTTCAATCAATCAAAGGTTTTAAAACATAAACATGAAATTGTTTTATAAAACCTACTTGGTTGAAGAAAAAATTGAAGGATGATCCTCTTTCGTTTATCAATCCACAATCCGCAATCCAAAGAGCTTCTCGTGCTTGATTGATTGAAGAACGGATTGAATGATGATCCTCTTTTGTTTGGCGATCCACAATCCAAAGAGCTTTTCGTGCTGATAACGTGTTGTAAAAGTATGTAGAAATTAGGGTTTGTAGAAAAGAGGAGGCAGAGAGAATATGATCAGTCTATTTCATTCATGTTATAAATATCCTTATATAGAGGTAGGGTTTACTAGGTTTTAAATATTTACTAGTATACCCCTACCACTAATTACAGGAATAGCCACTTAATTATAACAATATATTTACAACACAGTGTTCATAATAGGGTAGAAGGGAATAACTATGAAATTAATCTGCATCACTGTTAACACTGTTATATGGACAAGTCTCTTGTCCCTTCCTCAACAAGAGAATCACTCTGTTGTGACGATTTCACAGCACCTCCCACTCTCTCCTCTCCTGCAACTATTTCTTTACCTTCCTTACCTTTCGTAGCTTGTGCCTCAAGAATTGTTTTCCCACATGTTGAACATTTTGTAAGTTGAGTGGTTTCCACTGCAATTATAATTCTTCTCAAAAGCAAGGGTGTCATTCGAACAGTTTGAATAGGTAATGGGACTTACCAAACCAAAACAAACTTTTTTTGTGATAGCCTGAATTTTTTGTTATGAGTCAATATTTTTGGTTTATCAAACAAATATAATAAATAATGCAAAATACAAACAATCAAGATTTGTTGAAGCCAAAAACCCTTCATTTAAAAACATCGTGGAACCACTATGAATATAGAAAAGTGACAACTGTGACTCACAACTAGACCCTTTCTAGAGAGTCACAAGTAGACCATTTCTAGATCTAGAGAGTAAACATACTTGCACACCACGTAGGCTTGATCACAGTTCTTGCTGACGCCCTGAAAGCACCAACCCATATCAATATGATAAATGTAAAGGTATGGAAGCCTAAAAGGATCTCAACAGGGAACAAATCTCCTAAACTAACCGATCAAAGTACAAAACAGCTAGGAAGTACGACTACTAAAAGGAAAGAGAGAAAATCTTTCTGTAAATATGTTGACGTGTTTCAGTGCAAAAGTGAGAGTCACAGGAACATATATATAATATATAATATAAGTTATAATATATAAACCGAAATCCATATATATAAATGCAGACTTCCTCCTAACCCAACCGCTCAATCAACACAAGATACAAGTTCTATATATTATACATATGATATAACTACGAACATGCCCATTCAGGTGAGAACGTCACCGAGCGTTCAGTGGTAGTTTGTATTCTATATCCTAAGAGAGGATGAGGTGAAAAGATGAAGATTAATTTACCCTTAAAACTTGGCAGAGGAACTGCTTGCCTGTGTTGAAAAAATATTGCCAAGTGCTCGGCGAAATGCGCATGTTTGTTGGTACGCAACTTGATCGAATATGTAATTACGAAACTTAAATTTATATAACAACTTAGGGCTCCTATGGTATATATCCTTCTCAACAATTTATTTTCATATTTGATATTTATAGATGATATAAGGAAGAAAATTTTTTTGGTTTCTGCTTGTTAGTTTGGTTTTGGTCTGTTTGTATTGTTTTCTTTGAGCCTGTGTGGCTGTTTTAATGAAATCCTTCATTTCCTGGCCAGAAAAAAAAAAGGAAGAAAATTTTCACAAAACCTTTTTCAAAATCCAAAAACATAAAATCAATCAGTAGGCAAAAGCAAGTAAGAACATTAATGTGAAAGTGTCCAGCCGCCTAATTTGCACGAGTTTGAACCACTTGTAGCTTGTACTATTAAATTTCAATGATATTACTGAGTAGATGTCATCACACACGACTAACCTTGACTAGACTTAACAATAATACATGACTCAGGTTTTGGCTAGGAAATTACAAAATATTGCACTAACAAATGTAAAGTAAGCTAGAAAAGAATTACCTGTGCCCGTATTATAGTATTATTTGTGTATACTTTTAATACTTATATGAATATATACACACACATATATACATCGATAAAATTCAGTTTATTCCAGTACTTACTTAGTAAAACCAAACCAAACCAAACCAATTTTTTTTTTTTTTTTGTGTGGGTATTTTTCAGTTTCAATTTTTTAGTTTTCAACTTGAATAAAATGTTTCCTAAAACTGTATCAAACGACACCCCTGCTCAAAACTAAACAATTTCAAAAATAATTACAAGTAAGAATTGGGGGACATAATAGGTTTGAGAAGACATACTTGTATACCTTGGCACAATACGCACAGTGAGAAACATTCATGGCTGCTGTTGAACCCAACACCAGCAGACTCTGTTAGTATATCAATTTTTGGGGTGATTCTCGCATCCACACCCGAGTCATCCACACTTGGTTCGGATGAGATTCTATATGGGAATTTTTTATTCCAATTATATACAAGAAGCTTTTAATTTGTAAAGGATTCTCGCCCAGACAAAATTCCTATATAGGGTTGGCATAAAGGATTTCCGTATAGGCCGGATCCAGTCTGGACCAAGTGTGGATAACCCGGGTGTGGATGCAAAAAGCACTGATCAATTTTGGGCTTCTTTACTCGTTGTCAATTAATTTTAGGTTGAATCTTTACATATTCATTTGTTTTCAAATTGTTGTTCAAGTTGAAAAAAAAAAAAAAAACAGAACACTGCACATTGAATTTGCAACGACTATCAAATGATTTTTGTTTTATTTATTGAGATTGAAATCAAATACAACATTACTCTTTAATCACAACTCCAAATGCAAACCAACGACTGCTCTTGCTTGATACAAAGGAAAATACAAAAATGAAAGCCACACCCTTGAATAAACAGAGAAAGAAGAGGACACATGATTGTTGCCCCTAACATGCAGTATCATCATGCATAGATAAGTTTAGTTGTAGGCATCAGGGTTGCCCAAAAGGTAGTTCTCGATGACCTTGAACAAGCCAGAGGCTCTTTCTTTGCCAGCCTTAACATGCTCTTCCTTGATCTCAACATCACCCTTGGTGTGGTAGTTGCTGGTGCTCTTTATGATGGAACCTCCACTGGGAGATGCCACCAACTTAATCTCATAAGAGATCTTCTCAATCAACTCTGATATCGCATCTCCTTCGATCAAACTGTAGCTGTAGACGAAGTTATCTTTGTCAAGCCCATCAATCTTGTGCTTCACATAGCTGTGTTCACTTCCTGTAAAATCAAAATTTAAGAATTGTTAACCCCATTTTTCTTATTGTGCAGCATGTGACCCCAATATTAAATAAACAAGTCATGAAGAAAAGGGTGCTAATTAAAACTAATTACCTTCACCAAGGTTGATCTTCTTGATGGTTCCAACACCTCCATCTCCTTCAAGGATTTCAGCACTTTTAACTGCCTGCGGGGCAATCTTTGGGATGAGGTTGTCAGAATCAAGGACAAAGGCCTTGAACAATCTAGGTGGAGGAATGACAGAGGTGAACTCAGTTTCATAAGTGAACACACCCATGATGATTTAGAGTTAAGAAGTTGATGAAGGAAAAAATGAAATGTAGAGGAAGCTAAGAGAATTGGTATTGAGGATATTGGATGTGGGAAAGTATGAGGTCTGGAAGTGGTATTTATAGATTTAAGGGTAAAGGCTATGCTGTGTAAAGTGGCCCCCATGGATAAAGGAGTTAGGACAAGCTTTTAATTTTTTTAAAGATTGTTGGCCATGTGAAAAGGAAATTATAATTTTCAATTCAATACATTAATATTTTAGTCAAAGAACGCCACCTCTAGAGGTTGATTAAAAGAATTCAAATTATTATAGCCAACTGGGGTGCTAAGCCAACAATATTGGAATTTCTAATTGAATGTTCTACAACACATGTCTACGTCCACAGACCATTCTGAATGCCTAGTAATATCATATTAAATATATGCACTTGGATTTTTTTGATGATCAGAAGATTAGTATATTACAACTGGTGTGCTAACTCAATAATATCCTAATTCATTGAAAAATTCACTTGTCTAAACTCTTTGATCTGCAGGGGACACTTAACAGTTTGCACACCATGACCTTCAGCCTGAATCTATAAATAGCACCTCCATTGCTCACATATTCCCACATCACAAAACACCTATACCAATCATCCAATCCTTCCAATTTTCATTATTTCTTTGATCATTTTCTAAGCTCTTAAATTACCATCATGGGTATCTTCACTTATGAAACTGAGTTCACCTCCGTCATCCCTCCACCTAGATTGTTCAAGGCCTTTGTTATCGATGCTGACAACCTCATCCCAAAGATTGCTCCACAAGCAGTTAAAAGCTCAGAAGTTGTTGAAGGTGATGGAGGGGTTGGAACCATCAAGAAGATCAACCTTGGTGAAGGTTAGTATATATGCACCATTATCTCCATGACTGGCTTGTTTAATATGTATACCATCATAATTTTGAAACGAGAAAACATTAGAAATTATTGGGGTCACAGTCAATGCAAAAGATAAAAAGTTAAAACAAAAAGGTTCACAACCATCCTTAAACTTTCATTTTTATATGCAGGAAGTGAGTATAGCTATGTGAAGCACAAGATTGACGGGATTGACAAAGACAACTTTGTCTACAGCTACAGTATGGTTGAAGGGGATGCTATATCAGACAAAATTGAGAAAATATGCTATGAGATTAAATTGGTGGCATCTTCTAATGGAGGTTCCATCATAAAGAGCACCAGTAACTACCACACCATAGGTGAGGTTGAGATCAAGGAAGAGCATGTTAAGGCAGGGAAAGAAAGGGCCTCTGGTTTGTTCAAGGTTATCGAGAACTACCTTTTGGCCAATCCTGAAGCCTACAACTAAACTTGTCTATGAATTATGATACTGCATGCCAGGGGCAACAATCTTCTTTTGTCCTTGTTTCTCTGTCATTGGCCTGGTTTTCAATTTCTTTTTCTTTTTCTTTTCTATTATGATCAAAGAGTAATGTTGTATTTGATTTGAATCTCAATAATAAAGCAAAAATCATTTTATAACCTTTGCAAATTCAGTGTGCAATGTATTTGCTTTTGAGTTTCTTGTTGGAAATTGATTAAAAAAAATAAAAAGGAGGTTTGCTGCTACAGTTTTGTTTGAAAGGAGAAGAACCATGTGTTTATGACACATGATGAAAAAAGGGTGCTGCAGCATGGTGTGATAGAGACAAGCCTCCTTGAAACAAGGAGGGCTATGACAATTGATAGGTAGGGGGCTGAGGAGCTGTGGGCTAGTTGGATCAAGTTGAAAACCAACTCTTGGTCTTTATTAGTTGGCACATTGATGGCTGCCTTTTGTTTGTTGACTTCGGTGGATGAAAGAGTTCACCCACTGCAATTGTTTATAAAAGGCAGCAACCCTTTCATTCAAGTAGCAAGGCATTAGAGAAGCAAGCCTTGTGAGCTTCTGAGTGCAGAGAGGAAACAAGAGTGCAATACTCTTGGGTGAGATAGAGAGTTCTTGGGAAATTCTATGAGTATGGGTGTACAAGGGTTTATGGGATTGGGTTATGTGATGTAACTCAAGTGTGTCTTGTACTATTTGTATTCTCATAGTGAAGAACAAATATCTCTGGTGGATGTAGGCGGAAATTTGCCGAACCACGTTAATCTTGTGTGCATTATTTTTATTTCTCTGTTATTCTTGATATTTCTCTAAAGAAGGATCCTGGAGGGGATTTGGAAATACTCTCAAGTTAATATTGAGAGGTCCAATTTTTCCCAACATTTCTTTCCTTATTTCATGAATTCTACATCAGTCTTCTAAATTTCTCAGTAAATGGTCAACTTAGACAACAAAGTGGAAAAGAAAAGTTTCTAAGTGAAAGTTAGAGCATCTAACATAAAACTGAGTGGAGGGGTTAGGTTTTAACATGGATTTATTATATTGAATTATTGATGATATGCAACACTGTGTGGTTAAACTGGGTTTGATTCATCAGCGAATTGTCATAAATGGAACTCTGGATTAACAAACCTAGAGTGCTACTGGAAAAATGTCTTCAGAAGTTGGAGAAATAACCTATAAAGTTTTGTATATCAGAGCACACTAATGTCATTACCCCTCTGTATATATAAAGCCCTGCCACTAAATCGATACATTCAGTAGAAATTTAGATGCATTTAGCCTCTAAACATTAATGGCTGACGTTAATCCCAGCAGCTAGCCTCTGTTGAATGGAAGTCAAGTCTCTGGTCTAGAATAAAAGAAATAACAAGCGTGAGCAGTGAGCCTATATTTTAACAGAAGTCAAATAACTGAATTTGATCCATAGAAGTCAAAACACCAGACCAAGTAGAACCACATCTATCCCACACATTCCTACAGACACTCTCATTAAAAGGACAACAAAAAAACTACATAGCACACACCCAACATAAGATCTAGGAGCAAATAACTGAATTTGATCCATAGTAGCTAATCTGCCTCTCATATCCAACTAATAATGCAGTCTCACTTTGGACATTTTAAGCCTTGCATTTCAATGTATAAGATATTGGACCAATCCACTCCTTCAAAATTGATTTGGGTCGAATGTTTTAACTTTAATAGATAATACTTTTATTTTCCGATTGTTGTCTCAGTTGGCCCTGAAATTTAGAAGATCGATGGACATGGAATAAAAACATGGCACACCAAATTTGTGAAGTCAATCAAATGATATTTGTTTCATTTATTGAGATTGAAATCAAATACAACATTACTCTTTAATCAGAACTCCAAATACAAAACAAAGTCTGTTCTGGCTTGATAGAAAAGAAAAAACAAAAATGAAAGCCACACACTTGAATAAACAGAGAAAGGAGGACACATGATTGTTGCCTCTATCATGTAGTATCATACAGATTCTTAGTTGTAGGCATCAGGATTGGCCACAAGGTGGTTCTCAATGATCTTGAACAAACCAGCAGCCCTTTCTTTTCCTGCCTTGACATGCTCTTCCTTGATCTCGACATCACCCTTAGTGTGATATGTGCTGCTGCTCTTGATGATCGAACCTCCATCAGAAGATGCCACCAACTTAGTCTCATAAGAGATTTTCTCAATTTTGTCAGATAAGGCATCTCCTTCAATCATGCTGTAGCTGTACACAAAGTTATCTTTGTCAATCCCGTCAATTTGGTGCTTCACGTAACTGTATTCACTTCCTGCATGTACGTAAAATGAAAATGTAAGGATGCATAGTTATCAAAATTATGATACTTCTTTCAAGACATAGTAAACAACCAAGTCACTAGAGGCAATGGCGGTAACTAACCTTCACCAAGGTTAACCTTCTTGATGGTTCCAACACCTCCATCTCCTTCAAGGATTTCAGAACTTTTGACTGCCTGTGGAGCAATCTTTGGGATGAGGTTGTCAGCATCAAGAACAAAGGCCTTGAACAATCTAGGTGGTGGGATGACGGAGGTGAACTCGGTTTCGTAAGTGAAGACACCCATGTTGATGATTTAGAGTTAATAAGTTGTTGAATGAAATAATGAAATTTGGAGGAAGCTAAGAGAATTGATAACGAGGATATTGGGTGTGGGAAAGTATGAGCACTGGAGTGGTATTTATAGGTTTAAGGGTGAAGGATATGTTGTGCAAAGTGGCCCTCAAGGGTGGCTTGTTGCCCATGTGAACATTTTAGTCAAAGAAGGCTACCTCTCTAGAAGCTGATTTAAAATATTCAACTTGTTATGACCAACTGGTGTGCTAAGTCATTAAAATCAAAACTTCTAATAGAATGTTTTAAAACCAATTAAGGTCTACTTACATAGTCCATTCTGAATGGCTAGTAATATCATATTGAATCTACTTGGATTGTTTGATGATCAGAATATTACAACTGGTGTGCTAACTCAATAGCATGCTAATTCATTGATTGAAAATTCCAACTTCCTTTTCAGATGGACACATTCATTGAAAAATTCACTTGTTTAAACTCTTTGATCTGCAGGAGACACTTTACAGTTACACCGTGACCTTCAGCCTCAATCTATAAATAGCACCTCCCATGCTCACATTTTCCCAAATCACAAAACACCAACACCAAATTATCCAATCCTTTCAAATTTCCATTCTTTCTTAGATCATTTTCTAAGCTCTTAAGTCATCAGCATGGGTGTCTTCACTTATGAAACTGAGTTCACCTCTGTCATCCCACCACCTAGATTGTTCAAGGCCTTTGTCGTTGATGCTGACAACCTTATTCCAAAGATTGCTCCACAAGCAGTTAAAAGTGCTGAGATTGTTGAAGGAGATGGAGGGGTTGGAACCATCAAGAAGATTAACCTCGGTGAAGGTTAGTTTGCCCCATTTTGTTCACTGACTTTATTGTTTAACATATATCTTGGAAGCACTATCTAAAATCATAATTCTGAAAACAAAACTATCACAAATATATTGGGGTCACATTTATTGGAAAAAAAAGAAAAAACTTTGATGACCATCCTTAACTTTTCATTTTTCATGCAGGAAGTGAATACAGCTATGTGAAGCACAAGATTGACGGGATTGACAAAGATAAGTTTGTCTACAACTACAGTTTGATTGAAGGAGATGCTATATCAGACAAAATTGAGAAAATCTCTTACGAGATTAAATTGGTGGCATCTGCTGATGGCGGTTCCGTCATAAAGAGCACCAGCAACTACCACACCATTGGTGAGGTTGAGATCAAGGAAGAGCATGTTAAGGCAGGGAAAGAAAGGGCCTCTGGTTTGTTCAAGGTTATCGAGAACTACCTTTTGGGCAACCCTGATGCCTACAACTAAACTTATCTATGCATGATACTGTATGTTAGGGGCAACAATCTTCTTTTACATGTCCTGCTTTCTTTGCCATTGGCTTGTTTTTCATTTTCATTTCTATCGTGGCAGAGCAGTCTCTGCTCGCACTTCGGGTTATGACAAATTGTAATGTTGTATTTGATTTCAATCACAATAAATAAAGCAAAAATCATTTGAGATAAAGTCTTTTCAAATTGGCTGTGCAATGTTTTCAGTCTTGAGTTTTATTTCCTGATTTCATGAATTCTACATCAGCCTTTTAAACCTCTCTGTAATGGGTGAACTTAGACAACAAAAGTGAAAAAGAAAAGAGTGTATGTTAAAGTTTGGACATCTATCTTATAACTAATTGCAATGAGTGGAGAGATTAGAATTTTGTGATTTTGATATTGATGACATGAAGCATGGTTGGCCAAACGGGTTATGATACATGGATGAATTGTCATATCTGGATTAACAAACTTAGCTTGCTCTGCCTACTGGATCAGTAAACGAAGTAGATAATTTCATTTTCGTTTGATTACAACAATAACAAAGTTGGTAAAATGTCTTCTGATGTTGGAGAAAAGATCTGAATATGGAGGGCACATGACAGGTTTAAGAAGGCATAGCTTTGTACACCGAAGCACAATACAGCCTCTGAAATTGGAGAAAGTATATACTTTTTTTTCTTTTTTGGATTTGGGGTTTCTTGAAAAATTGTAATTGTTTTAATTTAATGACAACTTCTTAATTGCTAGAGTCAGGCAGATTCCAAGCATGAGCAGTGAGCCTATTGCCAGGAGTGTCTCTAAGTTTGAAAGAACCCGACCTGCATGTAGCAGAGAGAACAAGATGAGATTGGAGCACCAGATCACTAGACAACACATTCACCAAAAGAACTCAAAAGAACAAGTAGGAGAGGATCTCAAAACTGGAACTACATGGCACACACTCAATAAGCATCTCCTGCCAATTAATTTTGGGTTGGATGTTACAACTTCAACAAATATACTTTTTTTTTTTTTGTTGTCTAAGCTGGCTTCAAAACTTAGAAGACCAATGTGGAATTCACGAAAATGAGAAAAAATAAAAAAAATTCCCACCAGATTTGCAAAGACTATCAAGTATCATCAAATGATTTATGTTTTATTCATTGAGATTGAAATCAAATACAACATTACTCTTTAATCATAGCCCCAAAGTGCAAGCCAGAGCCTGCTTTGGCATAATATCAAGAAAAAAAATTAAAAGCCACACCGTTGAAAAAACAGAAAAAAGGAGGACAGAAGATTGTTTCCACTATCACAATTGACATGCAGTATCATAGATGGTTTTAGAGATTTAGTTGTAGGCCTCAGGATTGGCCACAAGGTGGCTCTCAATGATCTTGAATAAACCAGCAGCCCTTTCTTTGCCTGCCTTAACATGCTCTTCCTTGATCTCCACTTCACCCTTAGTGTGGTATGTGCTGCTGCTCTTAATGATGGAACCTCCATCAGCAGATGCCACCAACTTGGTCTCGTAAGAGATCTTCTCAATTTTGTCAGACAAGGCATCTCCTTCAATCATGCTGTAGCTGTACACAAAGTTATCTTTGTCAATCCCGTCAATCTGGTGCTTCACATAACTGTATTCACTTCCTGCACGTACCCAAAATGAACATATAAGGATATATGGTGCATGCATTCAACATATTATAGTTAAACAAATTAACAAGTTATGGAGATGGATTAAACTAATTTACCTTCACCAAGGTTAACCTTCTTGATGGTTCCAACGCCTCCATCTCCTTCAAGGATTTCAGAACTTTTGACTGCCTGTGGAGCAATCTTTGGGATGAGGTTGTCAGCATCAAGAACAAAGGCCTTGAACAATCTAGGTGGGGGGATGACAGAGGTGAACTCAGTTTCATAAGTGAACACACCCATGATGATTTTTAGGACTACTTAATAACTTGATGAAAGAAGTAAGGAAATGTGAAGGAAGCTAAGAGAATTGATGATATTGGTGTAGGAAAGTGTGAGCACTAAAGGTGGTATTTATAGATTAAGGTTGAAGGGTATGTGAATGTGTAAGTGGCCCCCATGGAATATTGGATAATACAAGTTTGGACAAGTTTTAAATTTTTCAATGGATGTTGGCCATGTGAAAAGCAATGTAGCCAAGAAAAACCCGAAGCCGCCTCTAAAACTTATTCCTACCAACCTGTTTGTGCTAAGTGCTAAGCAATTAATTAACATAGCCCTCCAAGGTTAACCTGTTGTGATAAAAGAACTTTTGTTTTAGTCAAAGAAGGCACCTTAATCCGAATTAATTTAGAACCCAATTGGTCTTTTAGATCGTGTGCTAGACGATGTAGACAAAAGAGCCAATGGGGTCAGGTTCTGGATGGTCTTCCAACTTCAATTCTGAATTTCCAATGGCTTCGTTCACAGTTTACAGAAATTCTGGGTCATAAAAGTTTACTACATCATCAAAATTAATTTAAAAAAAAAGTTACACAACTTTGGTTTAATACTTGGACAGTAAGAAGTTCATCAGCTTACATAGCGTTGACCTGCAACTACTGCTCATATACATTCTTACAATCACATTCTTCACTTTTGGTTGTTTAGGAAGCTGAAGTTTTTTTTTTCCTTAGTTCTGATTTTTGGTTTCAAGACGTGCTTAGTTGTTTTTGATTCCACAATGGCAGTTGGCAGTCAACATTGGCTATTGATACCTTATTTCATTTTTCTTGGTTCAAGACTTTGAAGCCTGTTGATGACCATCTAATAATTAATCACCCTGGTACCCAGTTTCGTATTATGTTGATCTTGATGACCATGAACTTAATTCTGGCAATGTCATAATTTTCAAACAGGGTTCACTAAAACAGAGATCTCTTTCTTTGAAAAACCTTACTTATGACCGACTTTTATCAGTCTATAAGTTGTAGAACTGACTACATTATCAGTTAATTAACTGTGTAATTGTGGCCCAGTTAAAATGATGCTTCTCTTTTTCACATTAGGATAACATATCTGTCATCAAACAGGTTGCTAAAACCCATCAATTAGGATATTCAGTATATAATTGATGTTAAGTAGCAACACTTGTTGGAATATTTGGGATTTTCAATTCAACTAATGGGGGCGGCTTCTTAGACTTAATTAACAATAATCCATTAAATTGAAAATTATGGCGTGCTTTTCACATGGAAAATTTCATTGAAATCTTTGATTTACAAGGGACACCTTACACACTCTAACCTTCAGCCTCAATCTATAAATAGCAACCCCAATGCTCACATTTTCCCACACCACAAAACATCCCAACCAATTATCCAACCCTTCCTAACTTTCATCTTTCTTTGATCATTTTCTAAGCTCTTAAATCATCAACATGGGTGTCTTCACTTACGAAACCGAGTTCACCTCCGTCATCCCACCACCTAGATTGTTCAAGGCCTTTGTTCTTGATGCTGACAACCTCATCCCAAAGATTGCTCCACAGGCAGTCAAAAGTTCTGAAATCCTTGAAGGAGATGGAGGTGTTGGAACCATCAAGAAGGTTAACCTTGGTGAAGGTTAGTTACCGCCATTGCCTCTAGTGACTTGGTTGTTTACTATGTCTTGAAAGAAGTATCATAATTTTGATAACTATGCATCCTTACATTTTCATTTTACGTACATGCAGGAAGTGAATACAGTTACGTGAAGCACCAAATTGACGGGATTGACAAAGATAACTTTGTGTACAGCTACAGCATGATTGAAGGAGATGCCTTATCTGACAAAATTGAGAAAATCTCTTATGAGACTAAGTTGGTGGCATCTTCTGATGGAGGTTCCATCATCAAGAGCAGCAGCACATACCACACTAAGGGTGATGTCGAGATCAAGGAAGAGCATGTCAAGGCAGGAAAAGAAAGGGCTGCTGGTTTGTTCAAGATCATTGAGAACCACCTTGTGGCCAATCCTGATGCCTACAACTAAAACCATCTATGATATATGTACTCCATGTGTTAGGGGCAACAATCTTCATTTGTCCTGCTTTCTCTGTCATTGGTGTGGCTTTCATATTTTCTTTTTCTTTTCTACCAAGCCAGAGATTGTTTTGGCTTGCACTTCGGCTTATGACAAATTGTAATGTTGTATTGAATTCCAATCTCAATAAATAAAGCAAAAATCACTTGCTGTTTTAAATTAGAAGTTAAAGAACTTTGGTTTTATGTACTTGTTACTGTAAGAAGTTCATGAGCTGTTTCTGCATACATAGCCTGCAACTGGTGTTCATATGCTTACAAATTATCTTAATTTTAGCTGAAGTTATTTCTTCTTCTTTTCATCTTTGGGTTTCAAGACTTGTATATTTTCTTTGATAAAAAAAATTAATGGCAACTGACAGTCAACATTGCCTGTTGATACCTTTCATTTTTCTTTGGTTCAAGACTTGCTTATTGTCTTCAATGATGCTACAGTTTTTTTTCCTACATGACTTGACTGGAAAACTCCACAACCAATGGAACAATTATTTGAGGTTGGAAATGTAATATTAAAGACAATAATGATTGTTATAATTGATAGCATACATAATCTAATCTAGTTCAACAACACAAGGATTCAAGGGCTGTGATTCAATTGGATCATGGATGAGGTGGCATAATCTGGTAGATACTGTTAGAGTCTGGTAGTTAAAGTCTGTTATATACAGCTGTTAAATGTTGCTGCAACAGTTCCATTAGTTGGCTAATCTCGGTTAGATGCATGTAATAGTAATACAGCTTTGTAACAGTTCCATTAGTTTTCATTTCAAACGGGATATTACCAACGGTTGTCTCATCCCTGTTGGTAATAGAGTCTTTAACAATGACTTTCTGCCATTGGTAATGAAGAAATTTTTTGTAGTGTGTTTGGGAAATGAGAAAGCAGAGCAATATTTTCCTCTGAAATTCCAGTCTTTTCAAGGACAAGATGATAACCTTTTTCAATATTAAGGAAGGCTAAGAAATGTGAAACCTCATCACAATACAAACATGAAACAGGCAAATAATTAATGGAGAAATCAATCTAAAAACCTTAATCATGTTCATGGTTTGAGGACTGCAGGGGGTAGTGGAAGGCAGGTCATCAAACATTAGACTTTGTATGGATTCTTAATTAAATCTCATTAGATACCAACAAATTATTAAGTATAAAATGAAATCAAAGAGACTGATGGGCAAGTTATAGCTTAAAATGATTATCATTATTTTATAGAAATAATACAACATTAATCAATCTTTTAATATTCCAACTGGAATATCATGAACTGGAGTACAACAAACATGTGACTGATAATGACAGAGCTGGTAAAACACAAGCAAATATAAACAAGTTTAGGCATTGTAGGCATCAGGGTTTGACAAGAGGTAGCCTTCAACAAGCTTGAAGAGATGAGAAGCCTTCTCTTTACCAGCCTTAACATGCTCTTCTTTGATCTCAACATCACCCTTGGTGTGATAGTTACTGGTGCTCTTGATGATGGATCCTCCATCAGAAGATGCCACCAATTTGGTCTCATAAGAGACTTTCTCAATCTTGTCAGATATGGCATCTCCTTCAATCAAACTGTAACTGTAAACAAAGTTATCTTTGTCAATCCCATCGATCCTGTGCTTTACGTAGTTGAATTGGCTGCCTGCAAATTAAAACAGAGATAAATAAATTAGGATGCTTGTTACATTTCCTTGTTTAAGTTCAGGAAATATAAAAAAAAAAAAGTGACCATGTATAGATCAGAATAAGAACTGTACTGACTACTGAATCAAGTAAAGATCATGTCAACTAACCTTCGCCGAAGGTAATTTTCTTGATGGTTCCAACACCTCCATCTCCTTCAACAATCTCAGCACCTTTCACTGCTTGGGGAGCAATCTTTGGGATGAGGTTGTCTGCATCAAGGATAAAGGCCTTGAACAATCTAGCCGGGGGGATAACAGAGGTGAACTCAGTTTCATAAGTGAACACCATTATGAGTTTTTGACTTGGAACTTGGAAAATGATCAAAGGAAGAGTATAAGAGAGAATTGCTTCAACTACAAAGAGAGTTTGAGTTGGAGAGAAGAGAATGCAGTATGTGGTTTTTTATAGATAATGAGGTTAAAGGTTAACTGTGTGAACTCCCTCTAGATCATTGATGAGTTTGTGCAAGTTGCTACTACAACTCTATCCGATGTCTCCTCAATGACCTGGAAAAATTAAAATAACTTTAGTCAAAGAAAGCAACCCCAAAGAACCCAATTGGGTTTTAGAGGTTCTAGATGGCCTTCCAACTTCAATTTGAATTTTCAATAGCTTCATTCACAGTTTGCACAAATGGTGTCGGCCATGAGAGTGAACTACATCAAGATACAGAAATTAGAGATCTAACTTTGGTTACAAGTCTTTTGACTGTAAGAACTTTATGACTCATCATTTCTGCATACATAGCCTGACCCTGCAGCTTATATAAATTCTTACAATGGTCACACTTTTCACTCGTGGTAGTATAGGAATCTTTAATTGCAACTGAATTTTTTTTTTTTTTTTGTTATTTTGGGTTTGAAGACTTGTTTAGCTGCTCTGATTCAACAATGCCAACTGGCAGTCAACATCTTGATGCGTACCTTTTTTTATCTTTGATACCTTTTTTGATATTTGGTACCTTTGATTTTTCTTTGATTTAAGACTTGCTTATTGTCCTGATGTGCTGCAGTACTTATTTTCTTATACGATTGGAAAAATCTACTTCACCAACAACCAAAGCAACATTTATTGAGGTTGGCAATGTGTTCCATGGCAAGACCTATTAATCTATGTTAGCAGGGAAAAAAGTGAAAATAATAAAAGACATGTTAGTAACACTGGTTGGAATAAATTGGATGTTTCTTTTTCAAATCAACTATTGAAGGCGGCTTTCTTAGACTTTTAAACAATAATTCATTGAATTTAAAATCTAAATTCCTTATCACATGGAGTTGATGGAGACATTCTTTGAAAACTCAACACTTTGATTTGCATACTACAGGGGACACTCCACAGTTTACACACCCTGACCTTCAGCCGCAAAATCTATAAATAACACCCCCAATGCTCACATTTCCAACATCTCAAACCACCAATACCAATTCCAATCCTTCCAGATTCTCATTCTTTCTTTGATCATTTTCTAGGCTCTTAAATCGTCAACATGGGTGTGTTCACTTATGAAACTGAGTTCACCTCTGTCATCCCACCACCAAGATTGTTCAAGGCCTTTGTCCTTGATTCTGACAACCTCATCCCAAAGATTGCCCCACAGGCAGTTAAAAGTTCTGAAATCCTTGAAGGAGATGGAGGTGTTGGAACCATCAAGAAGATCAACCTTGGTGAAGGTAATTAGTTTTAATTAGCATCCTTATCTCCATGACTTGTTTATTTAATATTGGGGTCACATGTTGCACAGTAAGAAAAATGGGGTTAACAATTCTTAAATTTTGATTTTACAGGAAGTGAACACAGCTATGTGAAGCACAAGATTGATGGGCTTGACAAAGATAACTTCGTCTACAGCTACAGTTTGATCGAAGGAGATGCGATATCAGAGTTGATTGAGAAGATCTCTTATGAGATTAAGTTGGTGGCATCTCCCAGTGGAGGTTCCATCATAAAGAGCACCAGCAACTACCACACCAAGGGTGATGTTGAGATCAAGGAAGAGCATGTTAAGGCTGGCAAAGAAAGAGCCTCTGGCTTGTTCAAGGTCATCGAGAACTACCTTTTGGGCAACCCTGATGCCTACAACTAAACTTATCTATGCATGATGATACTGCATGTTTAGAGGCAACAAAATCTTCTTTTGGATGTCCTGCTTTCTCTGTTTTTGGCTTGCTTTTCATTTTCATTTCTATCAAGGCAGAGCAGTCTCTGGCTTGCAATTTGGGTTATGACAAAATATATTGTTGTATTTGATTTCAATCTCAATAAATAAATCAAAAACCATTTGATATATAGATTTTGCAAATTCAATGTGTAGTTTATTATTTGTTGAATGCCTTTGGGGAACCCATATAAAAGAGTCCAGAAAATCCATTATAGCACTCAAAATAAAAGAATTCCAGTTCTGTTTAATTAATGTACGTTGTCCTCAAATGGGTTTGCAAAGTCAATTAATTTGATTAATATCAAAGGGCCAGCATAGCGAGTACAGTTAATGGACACTTTGAACCAGTACCTTATCCATGTTGAAGCAGGGCAGCCCCTATATATGACTGATTAGTCAGACCTCAAGTCTTCAAGACTTAAGTCTAATTCAATGATTGAATTCATTCTAATGTTTGGTTAACCCTTATAATAAAATCAAATATAAAATGTACTGACAAATATACCCATAAGTTTAAATAGTAAGTATAAACAATATCATGGTCAAAGATGTGAAACAGAAAATTCGAGACTTGGATCCCGAACAAAAGACTTAGGACCTTAAACATCAAATACGGTAATAGAACCCAATACCCTAAACCTAGGGAGTTGGATTCGGTCCTCAGTTCGTGATGTTAAGTCTTGAATCCGTAGTTTTAGTTTGAAAATTTAAATATAAGTTAAGTGAATGGTAAGAATAAAATGAGCATCGTTACCATTTTATTTTGGAATGAGAATGCTCATTCTCACTGACATGTGTGAACCAAACATTGAAACAATTCAAATATAACAAATGGTTCTATTCCACTCAACCAAATGCCACCTAAATTATTCCATATGATAGGCTACAACAAAGTAAATCCTTTCTTTAAATTCTTCCCTACCCTGACTCTGAAATATATATCTTCTTGAATAATGTTACAAGCTCTAAGCCATGCCACTAGGCCTTTTGACCTCGATCTTCCTCGTGATTTTCATGGATAAAGACGTCATGTTAAATCCACAACTATCTGGTACTAGAATACTATCAAACCAAGCCAAATTATTATACCACAAGTAATTACACCTACCATATTATTGATTACATCTTTTGTCGTGACAAAATTTAATTAATTAGCTATTAATCTCATTTTAAAAAAATTATTAGTCTAGTCGAATTTTTTTCTGAAATATAAAGTCTCAAATTCGTATTTCTCTCCTCAAATTTAAAAAAAAAATAGTCAATACATTTACAAAAATAGATTCATATATCTATAGAAAATTATAACCAAGAATGTAAAGCGATGATATAACCTAATTAATATCAAAAGTATATATCAAATGTATCGACAACATGTGTTGATCCTACTATTTTTGTTTTGTTCTTCTCCCCCACTGAGTTATCAATATTATGATTGCAAGGCGTAAGAAACTAAGAATCTAATGATGATGAAACACGTACTCCACCGACGATCAAGGTTTGTCTTTTGCGTCCAAAACAGCATTTAGATCTCTGATCACTAGTTCCTTGCATGCATATGTATTTTGGAACTTAATTTCTATCATATCATTTTAGGATAGAATTGATGCATGTTGATATTCAATAGTTATTAGAGAAAATTACAGATTTAGTTCAGTTATTTTATACTTATTTCAATTTTAGTCCACAATCTTTTTTAAGTTCTGTTTTGGTCTACTAATTGTTTCACTTGTTCAATAAAGGTCCAGATTTGTTTCTCAAATTTGGCATGCCTTTTACCCTATCAAATCTCACCCAAATTCAGCAAACATATACTTGTTTTAAAGTTATGCATTTCTTCTTTACAACCATATAAAGATCATTTAAATTGGAGTTCTAAAACTCAAGATAATTGACCCCAAAGTAGGGTACCCGAAACTGCCAATTTTTCAAACTTCACTCAATCTCAATTCTCTTAGATTATAATACTCTAAATTTGTTTTTATAACTAAAAAATGATGAAATATAACTTATACTTTAATTATAATTGAAGAAAATATAACTCAAAGGATTTAAAGTCATAAATCTTGACCTTTATTGAACAAATGAAATAATTAGTGGACCAAAACAGAACTTAAAAAAGATCGTGGACCAAAATTGAAATAGGTATAAAATAAGTAGACCAAATTTATAATTTTCTCTATTTATTAAAACATCTAATTGGAATCAATATAATTATGAGTATTGCTACATTCAGTTAAATTTATTTACTAAACTATGTTCTCGCGTGTTTCAAATAATATTATTGACAATATCTCATTTATTCAAATTTAAATTGCATATATTTTCAAAAACTAAAATATTCACATATTCAAATGTATGTAGACATGCTTTTAGAACATTCTATTACAAATTAGGATAAGTCTTTTTTTATTGGGTCAATTAGAATATTATTAAATAGCACACCATGCCAGTTGGAATAAATTGAATTCTTTAATCAACTTGCATGGGTGGCTTTCATTGACTAAAATAATGCTGTGTTGGATTGAAAATTATATGTTCTTTTTCACATGCAACAACCAATTGTTAAATTAAAAACTTGTCGAAACTCCTTTTATCTATGGGGGCCACCTTACACAACATACCCTTCATCCTCGATCTATAAGTACCACCTTCAGTGCTCACATTTTCCCACACCAATATCATCAACTCTCTTAGCTTCCTCCACATTTCCTTTCTTCTTTCATCAAGGTATTAAGTAGTCCTAAAAATCATATCGTCATGGGTGTGTTCACTTATGAAACTGAGTTCACCTCTGTCATCCCCCCACCTAGATTGTTCAAGGTCTTTGTTCTCTTGATGCTGACAACCTCATCCCAAAGATTGCTCCACAGGCAGTCAAAAGTTCTGAAATCCTTGAAGGAGATGGAGGCGTTGGAACCATCAAGAAGGTTAACCTTGGTGAAGGTTAGTTACCGCCATTGCCTCTAGTGACTTGGTTGTTTACTATGTCTTGAAAGAAGTATCATAATTTTGATAACTATGCATCCTTACATTTTTGTTTTACGTACATGCAGGAAGTGAATACAGTTACGTGAAGCACCAAATTGACGGGATTGACAAAGATAACTTTGTTTACAGCTACAGCATGATTGAAGGAGATGCCTTATCTGACAAAATTGAGAAAATCTCTTACGAGACTAATTAAGTTGGTGGCATCTTCTGATGGAGGTTCGATCATCAAGAGCAGCAGCACATATCACACTAAGGGTGATGTCGAGATCAAGGAAGAGCATGTCAAGGCAGGAAAAGAAAGGGCAGCTGGTTTGTTCAAGATCATTGAGACCCACCTTGTGGCCAACCCTGAGGCCTACAACTAAAACCATATGGTTGTGCATGTCCTCCTTATCTTTGTTTTTCTTTTTGTCATGCCAAAGACTTGCACTTTGGGATTATGATTAAAGAGTAATGTTGTATTTGGATTTCAAACTCAATAAATAAAACATAAATCATTTGATCATGATAGTCTTTGCAAATTCGTCGTGCTGTATTTTTTTCCCGATTCAATGAATTCCACACTGGTCTTCTTAGTTTCTTGTAAAACGGTAAACTTAGTACGTACATGGAGCACGTACGGACAAGTTTAACCTAATATGCCGACTTATTACATATCCAAATTTCATGTTCAAGATAGAGCATCCAATTTAAGCTGAAAACTCAGAATTCTATATACAGAAATGCAAGTTTTATATACTCAAAAGTTTTAGAAGGCTGCTATTTGTACACCCTTAAATTTTTTTTTGCACACCCTTTCTAAAAAAAAAAAACTCAAGGGAAAAGACCATTTGGCCCTCCCCTCACCCACACACCCCCATCCCCATCTCTCCCCCCCCCCCCTCCCCCGTACACACCCTATCTTCCCATCTCCATCTTTTTTTTTTCTTCTTCACCGTCGAAGCCCACCCCCCACCCTCCACCCTCCATCCTCTCTCTCTCTCTCTCTCTCTCTCTCTCTCTCTCTCTCTCTCTCTCTCTCTCTCTCTCCTTCCTCTCTCCTCTCACCCAAGCAGACAACCAAAAAAATAAAAAAATTTGCAGCGGGTTCGGCGAACCAGTGCCGAACCCGGTGGTTTCGTTCGACAGGTACCCGCCGAATAGAATAGGATTGTTCGGTGGGTACCTACCGAACGAAACCACCAGGTTCAGCACTGGGAACCCGCTCCTTTTTTTTTTTGGTTTTCTTCTCCGGCGAGCTGGGTAGGTTAGGTGGTCGGCGTGGTCTTGGCCGCTCTGCATGCATGTGTGCAAGTTGGGTGGGGGGAGGAGCGAGGGAGGGGGTGGGTTGTGTATGGAAGTTTGTGGTCTGTGGGGGTGGGCTGTGGGGGTGTTGCAAGGGGAGGGGAGGGCGATGGCAGAGGGAAGAAGAGAAATGGAAGGAGAAAAAGGAAAGAAGAGGGGGAGAGACAGAAGAGAAGGGAAGGGTTGAGCCGCCGGCAACCCCGCCGGTGACCTTGCCGGCGGTGGGGGTGGCTGAGGGAGGTGTCGGGGTAGGGTGTGTGTTGTCTGGGTTTTAGGAGGGGTGTGTATAAGTTGGAATATTTTGGTAATTGGGAGTGGTGTGTATATGAGAAATGTTAATTGTAGGAGGAGTGTGGGGGTGTGAAGTGAGAAAAAGTGAGAAAATGGTGTGCAAAAAGAAATTTAGGGGTGTGCAAATAGCAGCACTCAAGTTTTATAGCTTTTGTCTATTTTGTCCTTTCTTGTCTTGATGGGGTTTGAGTTGGTTTTTGTTTCGTTTGGGCCTTTCGGGCCTTGTGTTTGTTCGTTTCCCTTTGGGCTGTTTGTGCCTTCCTTTAATGAACTCCTTTTACAACGAATAGAAAACAAAACAAAGTTTCAGAGTAGCCGATGTCAAAGTCAAATTCTCATTAATGGCCTGTTTGGTGCCCATCATTGAATTTTTTTTTTTTAAATTTGGTAGTATTGGGAATCGTACTTAAGTGCATTATGAATAATTTACAACCTTTTTAACTGAGTTATGTGCCCATCATTGAATTTGATATGTTAATTAAATAAATTTAATATGTATTAAAAGAAGAATATGGAAGGGTTGATATATAATTAAAACATATGCCCACTAAATCTCAAACTAACCATGAATGATAATTTTTTTTTTACGACCTTCAAATAAATTTTCATAGCATGAAGGTTTTTAGTAACGAAGTGCAGTTTCATTGCAAAACATTAACTTTGTGGCAAAATGGTATTCTTGGTGAAAGGAAACTTGTCCCAAAAAGCCTCTCTCATGTCTTGTAGTTATTGCAAGTAGTCGAAATTTATTTTAAGTTTTTTTGCTCGATGAGAGAGTACGTGAATTTTAAAGTATTCTTTCTCGATAACCAAACAAAGAATTATATATGATATTTCTCATTCAACGGTCTATATTAACATGTGGCCCAATATGGCTAAGGACCTGCGTACCTGTATTATAAGTGCATGATTTGATTCATTATCTCTGGCTGTGATACCATAAAAAAATTTTAGGCATTCGTCTCAAAATTAATTAGTAATAGGAGGAGTAGTCTAAATCCTTATAAACCACTAACAAGACCCTCATATCTTCAATGTGAGATTTTTCTCAACATACCCCTATACATGTAATGTCATTTAAGCCTAACATGTGAATAATTTATATTGGGTGACGTGAGAGCACGTGTGGCCGTTAGGCACATCACGTAGATAACTTGCTCTGATACCATAAAAAAATTTAGACATTTATTTCAAAATCAATTGACAATGGAAGGAGTAACTCAAATCTTTATACTGTACAGATATATCATTAAATGCATTAAATTGGATTATTGTTGATATTCTTCTATCTAATCCTGATCCATTTACAATTCTTTAAAATTCACTATTTGCCTAAAAGGACTTGCAGTGGATTTTTCTTTTCTTGACTATTCTTCTCTGCCTCAAGACTTGAAGCTAAATTGACTTCCATTCAAGAGTGGCTGCCTTGGTCAACATCAGCCATTTAAAAATATATATGTTTCTAGATATTCCACTTTGTTTCTCGGCCCACCAATATAATAATTTTTTATGTTAAGTATTATGTTTGACACCAAAAAAAATAAACTTAAGAGTCGTTGGACTGTTTTCATCATGATGAGATGTTTATAATCAATAATTTTCATTAACAGAATGACAAAAAAAAAAAAAAAGGATGAATGGGTCAAGCATGTAATGCTGGTGTCATGATAATTTAACGTGCCTTTTGAACCCATTCTCATCGAATGTGTGATTAATTTTGTCTATAACATCTATCCGACATGCATCTTATCTATATGTGACAAAAATTCACATCAAATAAGAATGAACTCGATTAAAAATTTATATGGGTAGACGGACAACATCAACAAGCAAATTAGTCTTTTTGGGTTGAATAACAAACCTCGACAATTAATGCCTGCGCATAGCATATGAGGTCACCTTGTAAAATTCTACAAGATATGTTTCAGAGTCAGAGAGGGATGAATTTAAGAGAAGTGCATGTTACCTTGTTGTCTCTATCATAATGAACTAATTAATTAATTAAAAAATAAATAGCATCAAGCAAGAGAAAAATTTCGTAAGATCAATGAATGCCTAAATTAGAGAAATTAACCAATTTTTAAATTCTAGTACAACTCGCAGGAGAAAGAAAAGAGCCATAGAAAATTAACTTCACACTACATATATATATAATATTGTCTTATAATGTCTGTTGTACCCAAAGCTAGTACGGTCGGTCCTTATAGTATAATATGCTGAGTTCATTACACTTACACCCCTTAAGGTTTATCGTCTTTTCACATATATTCTCTTGAGTTTCAAAAATTACACATACACCCCATGAAGTTTCAAAACTATTGCATATAACCTCCTACAAGAGAAAAAAATAAATAAACAAAAAAGGAAATATTTGTATTGAGGTTGGACCTTACACCTTGAATAATCTTATTAGGCCATTTCACCCCTTAGCATGCATTTTTATATCATTTTTCATCATTTTTCGTCTCACTATAGGGGGTTATATGCAATAGTTTTGAAATCTCAGGGGGTGTATGTGTAACTGTTAAAACCTCAGTGGGTGTATGTGAAAAAACGATAAACCTCAAGGAGTGTAATTGTAATTAACTCGTAATATGCTTGGGTTCTTATATGACTTCTAGAAACGTACATAGCCATGTCATATATCCAATATTGCCTGATGTTCAATATTGCTTAATTATCAAATAACTTTGTTTTATTTATTGAGACTGAAATCAAAATACAACAATATTACACTTCAATCATAACCCCAAATTGCAAGCCAGATGTAGACTGCGTTGGCTTTGTTGGAAAAACAAAAAACAAAAACAAAAAAAGCCACACCAATGAAGCACGAAGGAGGAACTGTACTGCCCTTAGCATATATGACGTATGCATGTAGATAGTATAATTTAGTTGTAGGCATCAGGATTGGCCAAAAGGTAGTTCTCAATGACCTTGAACAGACCAGAGGCTCTTTCTTTGCCAGCCTTAACATGCTCTTCCTTGATCTCAACCTCACCTTTGGTGTGGTAGTGACTAGTGCTCTTTATGATGGAACCTCCATGGGGAGATGCCACCAACTTAATCTCATAAGAGATTTTCTCAATTTTGTCTGACACAGCATCCCCTTCAATAATACTGTACTTGTACACAAAGTTATCTTTGTCAAGCCCATCAATCTTGTGTTTCACATAACTGTATTCACTTCCTACATGTAAAATAAAAATGTAAGTATGGTTACCAAATTAATTTACAATAAAGTTACATTGTGGACTGGTGAGTGCCGAAAAAAGTAATTAATTTCAATTAATTTTTAAACATTATTATCAATATATATCGTACTTAATTTCAAGATTTAAGTTAAAAAAACAAGTTGGTAGACAATATATGGTCCCAATTAAGCTAACCTTCTCCAAGGTTAATCTTCTTGATGGTCCCAACACCTCCATCTCCTTCAAGAATTTCAGCACTTTTAACTGCTTGGGGGGCAATCTTTGGGATAAGGTTGTCAGCATCAAGAACAAAGGCCTTGAACAATCTTGGTGGTGGGATGACAGAGGTGAACTCGGTTTCATAAGTGAACACACCCATGATGGTGATTTAAGAGCTTTAATAAAAATGATCTAAGAAATAATGAAGATTTGGAAGGATGGATAATTGGTATGTATTGGTGTTTTGTGATGTGAGAAAATGTGAGCAGAGAAGGTGCTCTTTATAGATTGAGGGAGAGGGTCACGGTGTGCTAAATGTCCCCTGTAGATCAAATAGTTTAGGCAAGTTGTAAGGTTTTCAATGGATGCCTCCATGTGATCAAAAGCAAATAATTTTAAATTTAATTATTATTTTAGTCTAAAGAAGCCGCCTCAAAAGTATTTGTGATCGATCAAACTCCAAGTTGATCAATCAATGATGGCTGCTTGTTTGTATGAGTGATCTAAATTGATTGATTGTTGACAAGCTCAATCAACTTTATTATATGTATGTATAAAAAATATGTATATGTATATATGTACAAATGTACAATATTGTACCAAAATGCTCCCTTACTAGATGTACAGTCTGCCAATAAAACAATGTCATGTTTTCAAACTGAAAATGTGAATTAATAATTAAGTTGATGACTGAATATATGTGTGGACCAAATTCACAATTTGACAAAAATTATTGCTTTAACTTCAATAAATTCGTCCAAATCTCTTACGCAAGGTGTGAGCAAGTTTAGGCTCTTATTTTTTGTATGAGTGTTTATATTTTTTATATAATTTTGTCTGAAAGAATAGATAATAATACAATTTATTAATTTTATTCCCATGAAAATATATATGTATTATTTATTGGGCCTACATCTTTGTACGTGATGATTATATGTTGTTGAACATAGACGGTTTAAGGGTACAATTAGCTTGTAGGATGAATGAAGACGAAATTCGGTACCTGCAAGGTGTTTACAATCAAGGTCATGACTCATCAATATGTTGTTCCTAGTGATTTTAAAATGATGCAATGAATCAGGCTCTGGAATTGATTCACGATTTTCTGCACATATATTAAAGCATATATGCATAATGCATTACTTTTTCACCTGATAATATATAGATAAAATATATAAGTACTCTTTAAAGATATTTTTAACCTCAATAAATGTTGTTAATGACTACTTAGTCTAGTAGATGGTCGGTAAACAACATTTTTATGTCGAAAAAGTGATTTTGAATTCAAAACTCATAAACAATAGTTATTAATAAATAAAAAATCTCAATAAATATTCTCTAATTTGGTCGTGGAGTAGATATTATTGGGAGAAAAAAAAAAAAAAACTGCAGCATAAGACAATTATTAAACAAAGAGTCTCGAAACAAAGAAAAATCAAATTAAAGGTATCAATAGCCAATATATGTTGAATGCCAGTTTCCATTGCTGAATCAAAGCAACTAAAAAAAGCTTAAAACCCAAGAGTTAATTAGAAGAAGGAAAAGATAAAAAAGTGATTGTAATTAAGCATATCTCACAACATGAGAATTGAATTGTATTGTGACACGTTACAGTCATATATGAACGTTATCTAACTTATCTCATAATAGATACGTGAAAGTGTTTCAACCCCCTTTTATAAAATGAGATTTTACAGTCTAATTAGTGGGCGAATAACCCTTGGTTTACAAAAACTTTTGTGGAAAAAGTCCATTGTATGTTGTAGTCCAAGAGTATACATATAGCCCATTCAATTAATAGTTAGTTAGCTTAATTAATTTATTAAGTCTTAACCCAATATATTAATCCTTTTAACTCCTTGAAATTAATATTGTATATATTATACCTACAATTTAAAATATTTAGTTTTATTCTTGCAAGGAAGGAAACGACACAGTATTTCCAAATCTAGTAAATCTCAACACTGTATGTTTATTTGTTCTTTTGCATTATTGTTTATTTTTAATTAATATATTTATTTATATTAAAGTTTGTTAAAAATGAGATTTAATTATAAGATTTTACTTAGATCTTCAATTTTAGAAAGATTATAGTATAACTGTACTTGAAGACAAAAAAGAAATCATTAAACTAATAATATTATAGCTAGCTCCCATTTCAAAATTCTTGGCTGGCTCTGCATGCCCCTTAAGTTGAAATAAGTTAAAAACCAAAGTTGTGTATATTTCCTAATTTGATGATGGGTAGAGTAAACTTTCATGACCGACAAGTGCGAAGGAAGGCATTGAAAATTCAAAGTTGGAAGACTATCTAGATGGAGCCCGGCCCCAATTCACTTTAAGAAGACCAATTGGGTACGTACGTTCTAAATTAAATTTTGTGGGGCATATCGATCCGATAGAAATGTAGTAGCAACTTGCATGCATAAACTTGTTGATCCATCATGATCGATCTACTTCTCAGTGATCTATAAATACCACCAATAGCATTCTCTTTTCTCCAACTCAAAAACCTCTTTGTAGTTCAAGCAATTCTCTCTCATCTTATATACTCTTTCTTTGATAATTTTCATCATATATAATGGGTGTGTTCACTTATGAAACTGAGTTCACCTCTGTGATCCCTCCACCTAGATTGTTCAAGGCTTTTTTACTCGATGCTGACAATCTCATCCCAAAAATTGCTCCACAAGCAGTGAAAAGTGTTGAAATTCTTGAAGGAGATGGAGGCCCTGGAACCATCAAGAAAGTTACCTTTGGCGAAGGTTAGTTCAGTATCTAATACGGTCACGTCCATTTTGTAATAGCATGTCACATTATTTTTGGTGTCACATTATTATAGCTACTCGATCAAAAGCGAAGAAAATGTAACAAAGCATCCTCGCTCTTAATTTATTTATTTGTTTATTTTTGTTTTGCAGGCAGCCAATTCGGGTATGTGAAGAACAAGATTGACGGGATTGACAAAGATAACTTTGTGTACAGTTACAGTTTGATTGAAGGAGATGCAATATCTGACAAGATTGAGAAAGTCACTTACGAGACCAAATTGGTGGCATCTGCTGGTGGAGGGTCCATCATTAAGACCACCAGCAACTATCACACCAAGGGTGATGTTGAGATCAAAGAAGAACATGTTAAGGCTGGCAAAGAGAAGGCCTCCCAGCTCTTCAAGCTTGTTGAAGCCTACCTCTTGGCTAACCCTGATGCCTACAATGTCTAAACTTGTTTATATTAATTAATTTGTGTGTGTACCTAAAATTATCAGCACTTAAAAGGTGTGGGTTTCATGTTGTCTTCTGTCTACATGCAAGAAAAAGTGCCCTGGCCTTGGTATAATAAATGTTTGTTGGCCAGTTGGAATAGTATTGAAAGATCGATTAATGTTGTATTATTTTCTATAAAATAATGAAAATCATCTGTTAATTTGTTAATCATCTGAAAATAATGAATTATAGGATGAATATAAGATTATTTTTCTTCTATTAATTTGGAAAAGGATGGGTGGGTGGAAGTGGAATGATAGTTAAAGGGGGGTGGGAAGAGTGTTTTGTAGGTGGATGTTTGAGTTGGTATATTACAGGATATTATAAGAACAATGAGAGATGAAAATATTTTTTTTATATTTTTTTCAAATTTAATAATGAGTGTAAAATTAATATGGGTTGAAAAATAAAACAGAAATGTGAAAATATAAGCACTCTAACTTAATTGCAAGTGCCGCATTAATTTGTTCCTTTGATTTCAATACTTAATAATTTGTATGTGGGTATCACATTGCAATGACACATAACAAGTTTTAAAATCATGAAAATATTCTTTTTATCATCCTGATTAAGTTTGACAAATTATGTTGTCACAAATCACAATGTCAATCTTAGCTATTAATCCTAAGTAAATTTTTATATAAATGCATAATTTAGATGAAGGGATTGGCAGCCTAAAATGCGAGTCACAAGATCTATAACTTTACCATATAAATCTAATACAACCAATGGTAAATTTTGCTTTTACCCAGCTACAAAAAGTTGTTTAGGTGCAATCATTGAAATGCATGAAAATTTATATTATCATCTACTTAATATAAATCGGATGAAAATAATTAACCTGCTAAAGAAACTCATATTCATATATATGCTCATAGCTAGCGTAATACTTACAAATGATCATGAGGGCCTTATTGTCTTTGGTTTGCATAAATTTGAGAATATCCAGTCCAGTCGAGGAGGAATATCCGAGCGTACGTAGGACAAATCAACCACAATATTTAAGACAATATATAGGTGGGACATGTCAAAATTATCTCCAATCTTCACACGTTCCAAGGAATTTTTTTTTTTTGATGAAAACATGGAATTAATTAAATCATTATTTATATGATGAAACTCATGAAAGCATAAAATGCAAGTGCATAATCGATCGGCAAATCATTGTCATTTTCAGTGGACATCGAAATGCAGACACTGCCTAATGAATTCATAAGATAGATATTAAAAACCCATGAGGCTGCTGGGATTAGACACATTAGACTCATAACAGAGTTTGGCTAAATTAATCCCTGTTCGAGTAGCATTTTGAAGGTGAAAAATGTCAGCTACTTTGGTATAATTAAGTACATTTAAGTTTTTTAGTTTTAGTAGTTGTCTAATATAATTTTCGAAACCTAATCCTCATTTCTGACTTATTATTACTTTATCAAGTTGATTAAAAAAAAAAAAAAAAAAAACTCATTCCATTTGAAATGTTCTCCAATTTCATATCTAACCATGACAAATAATCCTTAATAATTATTCGATCACATGAGTTATACCAATAAAACAATTTAGTCAACTTAATTTGTTGTACAAACTAATAATGAACTTTAATTTGTATATACTTTTGCAAAACCTTGTGAATTCGTGAATAATCGATGATAGCAATATTTTAACCAAACAAGAAATTTTTTAGTATTTGTAAGGAATCATAAATATTCGATATATATGTAAATTATATGGTGATTACTGATTGATCACGTGCACTGTATTCCATTCTACCAGATGCCTTGGCTGCTAGGGAACTTAATAATAATGTAAGACTAGTACCTTTTAGGGTGTTTTATTAATTATAACCGAATTAATTAAAGAAATAAAATAATTAAGCTTGTCAACTAGAATTTTACAATATTCTATGCATTTGAATGCTACCATGACGACCTTCCTCCAGCTTTCGGCAAAACCATTAATGCATGAAGAAATTTTTTTTCCTTCCTTTGTATCTGTTTTTTAATTTGTAATTAATTAAGGTAAAGTTATTTGGTTGGAATGCATGAGACAAAATATGATACCATTATGATCACATGGTCAGCTGATAATTCTGAGACGTGTTGTTAGTTGTTACTGTCTATATATGGTATTTGGTAATGCAAATGCAACCACTCCATCATCAACCAATTAGTTAATGTAGCAATTTTACACTGATATATTTTAGTTTTTCTTGTATATATATTAATCCCATTTTTTTAAGTCTAAATTTAAATTAATTGGTTTTGGAAGATATCCATTAGTCGATGTAGGATATACTGAAAGTGCGGATATGAAAAAGAAGACTGGAGCGGTTGAACGCGACTGCTTTCACCGCATTGGAGAATTCTCGGTAGGGTATAATCATAAAGAGAAAAAAAAAACAAAAAAATTAGACCAAGAAGTCTACAGCATCATTAAAAAGAAAATGTTGTTGTGAAAGCAAAAGGAAAATGAGAGGTACTAAAATTACTATTGATAGCCAAAGTTGACTGCCAGCTGCCATTGTTGAAATAAAGCATTCAAGTACTCTTCCCCACCCAAAAGAAAGAGAAAGAAAACCAGAAAAAGATAGAAAAAAAAAAAAAAGGAAGAAGAACCTTCAGAAAAATACCCATTAATTAAGCTGTGGAGTTAACCAAGCCAAGTTACAAAGCTTTATTAACAGTTATAATTCTTGTTCAATATATTTTGTCAAAAAATTCCTGATGTGTGTATTTTTTTCATCCTTTGGTTGGCTTTTGTCTTGCTTTGAAAGGCAGCAACATGTTTTCAAAAAACAATTAATATCATCTTTATCTCTTCTTTTTTTGTCAAGATAAGGCTGATAAGCTTCATAAAAGACAAACTAGAGGCGTCAAATAGGCCGGGCCGAACCGTTTAAGTTGAGCCCATCATACTTTTGTGTCGTGCTCGGACCAGCCCATATAGTTAAAACCTAAGCCCGACACGGCCCACGGCCCGTGGGCCATTCGTGCTCGTGCTGTGCCTTAAACGGGCCAGCCCACAGATTTTTTTTTAATTTTTTTTTATAATGATAAAACTAATCTTATAATATTTTTTATTATTTATAATTAAATATTAACATTATTTTTCATGAAAATTGAATATTTTTGTTGAAAAGTTCTCTAAAAATAGAAAAAACAATGTTAAAATAGTCGTGCCTAATTCGGACCCATTTCGTGCCTGTGCTCGTGCCGTGCTATGCCCGATGGGCTAAAAACTTCGGCCCTGCCTGGCCCATTTAATCATGCCGTGCCTATTTTAATCATGCCGTGTCGTCCTCGGGTCGGCCCAACCCATTTGACACCTCAAGACAACAAAGAAACAAGGGATTGAAATGAAATCGGGTCAGCTTAACCCAACAACCTCAACAGCTCACAAACAAGGGACAGACAAAAAATTACAATGGGATTGTATATCCAATATCAACTTTATCTTACATTCCTAATTTTCACCACAGAATTAAAATGAGATTTGATGACTGTTAATTAGAACATGAAAAGCAGCCCGGAAACTATGCGCACACTGCACAGGTAGTACTGCGCTGATTAAGGGGAAAATTAAAGTTGTACTAAACATTTAGAAAGTCTTTTTGCAATGATCTCACCGGGCGCCTAAAACTAGTTGGACTTTTTTATTAATCAATTGAAAGGTTCTTTATTTGACTAAGACAGATCGATTTTTATTAAAAACTATATAGTTTGGAGAGATTATCAGATTATCCAATAAAGTAGTGACACAATTTGCAATTAAAATTTGATGTTCCTTGTTAATTTGGGTACATCCAATAAACTAGTGACAAATTGCTTCAATTCCTGGATCCACAGGGACACTTCACAGAGGCCAACCTTCACTCTAAAATCTATAAATAGCACCTCCCCATTACACATCTCCAACACAACTTTCTCAACCTTCAATACAACCATTTAGTTCTTCTTTGCTCAATATTTCTCAACCTTTTTAGCTGTCAACATGGGTGTCTTCACTTATGAAAGCGAGTTCAAGTCTGAGATCCCACCACCAAGATTGTTCAAGGCCTTTGTCCTTGATGCTGACAACCTCATCCCCAAGATTGCACCACAGGCAGTTAAGCATGCTGAAATCCTTGAAGGAGATGGTGGGCCCGGAACCATCAAGAAGATCACCTTCGGTGAAGGTATATATATATAAGATTATTAATTACATTATTAATCATTTCTATGGTTTCACTTCCTGTATTTTATTTCATCATATATATATACACGTTGTTATTGAACAACAGTATAATATCTTATATTATAAGAGTATAAAAATGTATTTATAGTTCGGATTACTAGTGTGACAACCTAACATGATATTTTTGTTTCTAGGAAGCCAATACGGGTATGTGAAGCACAAGATCGACTCGATTGACAAAGTCAACTTTTCATACGGCTACAGTTTGATCGAAGGAGATGCCTTGTCAGACACAATTGAGAAGGTCTGTTATGAAACCAAGTTGGTGCCATCTCCGGAAGGAGGATCCATCATCAAGAGCACCAGCCACTACCACACCAAGGGTGATGTAGAGATCAAGGAAGAGCATGTCAAGGCAGGAAAAGAGAAGGCCTCACACCTCTTCAAGCTCATTGAGAGCTACCTTAAGGAGCACAAAGATGCATACAACTAAAGATCATCATGATCATCATGTCTATGCTGGTGTTTGAATATTTCCTTTACTATCCGTCAAAAGGTGTGGCTTTGTTTTCTGTCTGTCCAAAGTAGCCATATGTGGATTGGGCACTTGGGCTTGCATAATAAGGGTTCATGGTTGTGATCGATCGATCTTCTGGTTTCTTTTGGTTTTTAATTTGTTTGGAAAAGGGTTGCAGACTGAACTGTGTATTGTATTTTATATATGAATATAATTAATGAAACTATCTTGTAATCAATATTGTCTTACTTTTATATGGTGGTTACATTAATCAAATAAATTTATTTTCAATCCATATTGGATTTGATGCATTAATTCTAACATAATATCAAAGCAGGTATTTGGCTCAGTTCGGTTCCTGCCCCATTAAGCTTTGAAGAATTTTCATTGCTCCTATTAATAGCAGGCAATGACTTCACATAGTTGAAATTTTGCTGCGAAAGTGGTACTGACAGATAAACATTAGGCAATACTTTAGTTGGAGAAATCCCATATGATAACCTAAAGTAATTAAAGACTGGTGAGTAATTATCATAAACCTTTGTGATAAATTAAAGTAATTAAAGAGTGATGAATAATATATGTTAGAGTGGCAAGACTTTGAGCCAGCTTTTTATTTTTGTCGAACTAGACAAACATGGACCAACTAAATTGAAAATAAAATATTCCAAACAGATAAGAAGGTGGGTTCCTCCTAGCTTTGTGAGTTATGACCTGGTGCATAAGTCCAGAAATGTGACCAAATGCAAATTGCCAAATTCTATTAAAGTTGGGGAGGATATTTCACAAGGAGCAATACCCATTATTTTAGACTAGGAAGACTTTCTTGGCCGCTAGATCGGGTGACTTTATCCCATGATATAGTCTATGTCACTTGAGCCCTTATCAACCATCGAACGCGCCTCCTCCATTTGGTTCTTTCTGTCATGGCTTGGGGACCAAATGAACCAGCAGGCCGTGAGAGAGGAGATGGGAGAGGCTGCCTCCGCAAAGTTGTTGGATGGAAAACTTTCAAACTTCTTGTTGGAGAACTTCAACTTGTGTTGCAGATTGTGGGTTGCAGGTTTTGAATAGTTGGAGAAGATAACATATTATTAATATAAAATCTTTGTAAGTAAAATAAGTCATTAGATAGGATGAGTAAGATAGTCTTTCAATGAAAAGGATATTAAGTGGGGTTTATTGTTTAAAAGGCTTTTTGGAGTTTAAAAGTTACATGGTATACAATTAAAAATCTTAAAGATTTTTAAAAAGTTCGTAAAAATTTATATATATTTAATTAAAAATTTTAAGGACTTTTAAAAAGTCTGTAAAAGTCTAGACGTATTTAAAAAGTCATTGATTTTTATGAAATTTATTTAATGATAGATTTTAATAGTCTTTGAAAGATTTTTATGTGTATTTCAAAGTCATTATAAATCCGACTTCTTCCCTGCAAATTTCTAAAGATTTCTATAGATTCTCTAGAACTCTGTATAACTTTATAAAACTTTATGAAAATTTATAAATTTTGTAAAAGTCTATCATTCAAAAAATGTCTATAAAAGTCTATATACACTACACTTTTCTAAATTAATTTTAAAAATAGATAGTGATATGTATAATCACAAAAAAAATATAATATATATTATATAACTTTGTCGCATAGAATTATAGCACAAAATCTTTTCTCTTTAAGAATATGCTAAAATGATCCCATAAACCAAATTTATTAGAGAAACATTGAGAGTGACACCTATTGAATGAAAGTGATCGATAATAAAGTAGAAAATAGGCTTAGATAGGTAGGAATGAACAATATGTACAATGTACCTATGAGGCTATGACTAAAACAAAACAAAAAAGTAAAAGATAAATAGTTGTATAGGCAAAGGCATAATAACTACTGATGTACATATGACTGAAATTTCTGGTTTTGATAGACATGATATACATGACTGGATAAAAAATCAGCATTGCAAAGAATGACGGTGGTGTTCCTAATTCTCGGTACTATGGCCCACTTCAATTGCGTGTGACACCAAAGCAAGACTTAGACACACAAAAAATAAAAATAAAATCATTTCCAGCCAAAAGAGAAAAAGTCTTATATATGAGCATTAATTTGTGCATATCTGAAAGGACCATATCTATCTTCTACTTCTAGATGGTCAGACTCATGAGGCAGAGGCAATAGAGAAATTGTGTGTATTGAGTATTGACTACTGAAGCTTCCTTAATTGCCTCTTCAACCATTTAAACAAACAATATTTGAGTATTAACAGAATAACATAGAAGGGTAATTCGTAAGCTACACATTAAATACAACAATCCATTTAAATAGTTATTTAAAATCTAGCGGGTATGAGAAGCAAGTGGAAAACAAATGCAAGTTGGGATTTTCGAGCAATTTAAGATCCAAGTTTCCTTCTATTTAATTTCTTTATTGAAAAAATTAGGATCAAGGTTGTTGGGACTAATAAATATATAGACATATTATATACCAATATCACTATCACATAGCACACAAGGTTGCTATATATCTTTAGAAAATTAGACGATCAATTATTACAAGTTACAACTCAATATTCAATATTGATGCAAATTGAAGTGAAATGCAAACATCCCGTGCCTTACTGCCAGCCTTAATTTCCTCTTCAGTAATCTCAATGCCTGGTTTAGGATGGACCTTACTCACAATGGTGCCTTAATTTGCATTCCTCATCACTTTCTGGAGACTGGAGAGGACTCAAACTTGATCCCATAAGAAAATGATTCAATTTTTTCCAACAATGCCTCACCCTCAATCAATGTGTAACCATATTTCAAGCTCTCTTTGTTCGTATGATTAATCGTCTCGGCATAACGACAAGTCACACAAGGTCCAACACCGTGCTGTTTGGGCCTAGACCCAAAAGACTAAGCCCTTCCTGGGCTCCTAGCCCATGATCCACTAGGCTCCGGCCTCATGGGCTCCGGCCCCCTGGGCCCCGGCCTCTTAGGCTCCGGCCTCCCAAGCTCAAGCCTCCCGGGCCCCCGGCCCGTGTCAACTAACCTGGATCCTCGAGACCGGTGCCACGTGGCGCTCCTACAGTGCAAGTCACCACAAAGGACACGTGTCGTCACCGGATTGGTTGACACTCTTCCAAAGGTACTATAAAAGAGGTACCTTCTTGTCACAAAAGGACAACTGAAATCATTATTATACTATTCACTCACTCTGCTCTCAGATCTCTCTGAACACTGACTTGAGCGTCGGAGGAGCTTTGGCCGGCACCACACCGGTGCCCTTCCCGCTCACTTTTGTGTACCTGTGCAGGGTGCTTTGGATATCATTCTCTCTCATTACTCACCAGTCGGACCCAGCTACCCGTTCCTGCCCCACTTCGACGTGTCACCCGCTCAGTGGTGGGTCAACGGGCCTACGTGGTTCGACTCGACGTTGACTGCTCCACCATTTTTGGGCATCAACACTCTTTGTCCAACACATCCAATTTGTGCTTCAAGTGTTTGATCTAGTGACCTGCACCATAAAACATTATCGATTTGTCAAACAAGTTATACATACATTTACTCAGTGACACTTTTATTGAAAGCGTTTTTTTAAAAAACATTAATAACTTAATAAGTGTTATCACAACTCAAAAAACACTTCAATTATTTCTGTCAAACACTACAAAAATGCTTTTGAAAACGGTTTTAGCACTACAAAGACTATATAAAGATGAAAGTAGGTAGGTAGCTAGTCTTGGCCAAAGGTCATGATCTGCTTGATGCATCCAGGGCCTCCATTGCCTTGAACAATTTCAACGCCCTTGATGGCTTGAGGCATGACATGAGCTTTGGGATAAGATTGTCAAAGTCAAGGATCAAGGCCTTGAACATCCTCGCTGGATCCACCATACTTGTGATTTTGTGAACTCATCAGTGAAAGTAATAACACCCATCATCCTAATTAGTACTTACTACTTAGTAGTAAATAAATAGTACCTAGAAAATAAAGCAATGTGAATAGGAGTTGTATTTAAATATCAAGCAGCCAAGATGTGTGGTTAAAATGTACATCGGTATGTGTATCAAAATACATGAACTTGTCGAAACCAAAAAAAAAACATGAACTTGTCTTTTCAAATTCCTTCTCGAATTATTATTTTTTATATTAAGAAATACCCTTAATTCATGCTAAGTTCATTTTATTTGGTTAACTTTGAACTTTCATCTTCCACTTATCCATAACAAAAATAAAAGAATTTTCATCTTCCAACTTTTAATTCAAATTGTTCTTAGTTATTTTCATCTTCTAAAACCTCCTTTAAATAGGGCCTATAGCATATCTATAGGGATCAAAACAGTACTGTTGCGATCGTATGGCTAACTTGTGTTATGGGCTTGTTTTGGATTTGCATAACATGGACTATCTCCCCCCTCTATTGTGCACTTGATTTGGGTTTGCATAGCATGGACTGTCCTCACCCTATTGTAAGTCTCTTGGCTACCCATACCATTAGTAGGCTTTTGGTTGTTTGGGCTTCAGCCTCCATCTCACCAAAAACAAAAAGAAAGAGAAGCTTCATAGTCACAACATATATACGCCAAAATTTATTTTGAGATCATTAATTGAAGTTCAACTTAGGCATTTCAAAACTTGTCCACTATGGCAGTTGTTGGGATAATGGGATATCTTCGAATTAATTACACTTATACCTTCCGAGGTTTATCGTCTTTTCACATACGCCCTCTGGGGTTTTAAAAATTATACATACACCCCTGAGGTTTTAAAACTATTACATATAACCCCCTACAAGAAAAATAAATAAATAAACAAAAAAAAAATATTTGTATTGAGGTTGAACTTTACATCTTGAGTAATCTTATTAGGCCATTTAACCCCTTAGTATGCCTTTTTGCATCATTTTCATCTCACTATAGGGGGTTATATGCAACAATTTTGAAACCTCAGAGGGTGTATGTGTAATTGTTGAAACCCCATGGAGTGTATGTGAAAAACCGATAAACCTCAGGGGTGTAAGTGTAATTAACTCGGATATCTTCGTTGGAAGGCTTGTAGAATTTGCTCCATGCACTTAAGTTCGACCTCCCTTCTCCCCCGAATCAATTAAAAAAAAAAAAAAAAAAAAAGGCATGTCCACCACCATGATGCA
Source organism: Dryas octopetala (assembly GCF_963921425.1). Taxonomy (NCBI): domain Eukaryota; kingdom Viridiplantae; phylum Streptophyta; class Magnoliopsida; order Rosales; family Rosaceae; genus Dryas; species Dryas octopetala. The sequence goes on along the minus strand of NC_141367.1, from coordinate 23,642,476 downwards.
TTAATAATCTGTCTTTAGTTACGATGGATATTCGGAGTTCAATACCCAAGCCCAAGGCCATTAAGATCCACAACTTTGTTGTTTGCATGGTGTCAAGATGGAGAGCAGATTTGATCAAAGCCTTTGATCTTAGCTTTCTCTCCCTACTCTCTCTCTCTCTCTCCTCCAAGATCAATGACCTTGATTAAAGCCTGGTACCAGCCTGGTACCAAATCTGCTCTCGTCAAGATGTGCAGCCGAACAGGAAAATAGGATCTTTAATTTTCTTCTGTCTTTCTTTATTTTGATAGGGAAATCAACCTCGAAAATGGCGCCCTTCAACTTATCTTAGGATAACACATAAGTTAATTAATCGAGATGGCCTTAGAACAAACCTAAACAATTTCAGGAACAACAAGAATATTGTCTCAATCTTCAACCTATATAATTATATACTAACCCGCTGACCTTCTTCACTGACCAAGCTGTTCTAAATACTTCCTATACACAACAGAGCTCATCTTTCCAAAACTAATTTCTTCAAATTTCAGTCCACTAAAACATAATGGGTGTCACCACCTATGCAGATGAGTACACTTCCCCAATCCCTCCATGCAGGCTGTTCAAGGCCTTGGTCCTTGATGCTCACAACCTCATCCCAAAGCTCATGCCAGAGGCTGTTAAGAGCATTGACACCATCCAAGGTGATGGAAGTGCTGGAAGCATCAAGCAGATCAACTTTGCTGAAGGCATGCATATTCATAACTAGCTAGCGTATTTCTCTTATTAAACAGTTTGACATATTATGTCGCAAAATTATCAATTTGAACCACTAATTAGGTGGATTTTGTTTGAATATATATAGTGCTTAATTGATAGTCTGACAATATAACATGTCGTATATGGTAATAGAACATTATCCACACTTTGATTATGCATTTTTAAAATTTTTCGAACACAAAATTTTCATGTAGGTAATCAGTTCAAATCTGTGAAAAACTGCGTTGATCAGGTGGATGAAGAGAACTATGTATACAGTTACACTTTGATTGAAGGAGAAGCTTTAATAATGGAGAAACTTGAATCAATATCTTATGAAGTTAAGTTTGAGGCTGCACCAGAAGGTGGCAGTAAGAACAAGATGGTAAGCAAATACCACACCAAGGGTGACATTGTGCTCAAAGAGGAAGACATAAAGGCTGGCAAGGAAAAGGCCTTGGGGATGTACAAAGTTGTGGAAGCCTACCTCCTCCAAAACCCTGAAGCTTATACTTAATTAACACCTTGTCTACAAAAGGGCCCAAGACAAGACAAAATTCTCTTGGGCTTTGCTTTGAGCACTAGCTACTTGGGCTTGATAGTAAGGACTTTGCTTGATAATGCTTCTGATATGTTTGATTGGAATATTTTCTCCATTACAAACCAATTGTAGTCTCCCTTTGTTTGAGATTGGCAATAAAAGAAGAAGGTGAACAAATAGTAAGTTACCAAAATGAAGCAAAAATTTGCATTTTGATCTTTTGGGCCTATCATACAAAATGGGCCTTGGCTGCTGTTATGAGATGATACCCAGATAAGGGGTAATTTAATATCATTGGCTACGTGGTCTATGCATGTGGACCCATTGTATTATTTTCTGCGCTGAAAAAAGAAAGAAAAAAATCTCAAGTTGAAGTCCCATTCCCATCCACTAATGACTAATATAGATCGAAAAAGGGATCCACTAGCGTGACGACTAGGTTCATGGAAAAATTTCTCCATATATAGGGTCTTCATCACGTTTTATAAGCAATGCATTTCTGATTTAAATCCATTGAAACCCTAAACCAGCAGTCTAATATAGCACGTCAGCTAGTCTTCCTGCTGAATATAAAAAACAATATATGCACCTTCCAAAGTACGCAAATTCCATGTCACTAACAGTCACCCAGTTGATATTTTTTAAAGAGGAACCATCCATCCCGTGTTGAAAAGTCCACTTTAGATCAACACATTTGGTCCATGTTGTTGTTGATTGCATACCACACACCATAGAGCTCTCAATATATTAAAGACTTAATGTGCACACCAAGCCGCCGCCACCACCTAAGTTTCTTCTGCATAGTAACAAAAGTTTTCAGTCTTCATATTCATTCCCTTCCAAAAAACTAAGCTAATACAAATTACTCTCCTCCTTATTGATCTTGTTCATATTTCATAGCCATATAGTTTCTCTTTGATTCCTAGTGTTTGATCACAAGCTAGCTAGCCAACATGGCCAAAATCAGTCAGAAGTTTATTACTCAGGTGACCCCAGATAGGATGTTCAAGGCCTTGATCCTTGACTCCCACAACCTCTGCCCCAAGCTCATGTTCTCATCAATCAAAAGCATTGATTTCCTTTCAGGTGAAGGAGAGGTTGGAACCATCAAACAGATCAACTTCACTGAAGGTTAGCAAGTCAACCCTTTTTCCCTTTGTGTTTTTTATTTCTATGTTTTTATATATAATATACTCAGAGCCTCAGATCAGGCATATATCTGCAAGATCATGAATATCTAATATGTTTGGTTTTGTTGGGGATGTGCAGCTAGTCCTTTCAGATATGTGAAGCACCGGATTGATGCTCTGGATAAGGAGGCCCTCAGTTGCAGGTACACCTTCATAGAGAGCGATGCAGCAGATGCTTTGATGGACAGCATTGAATACATTACTTATGATGTCAAGTTTGAGGGATATGGTAGAGGAGGGTGTATATGTCATTTGACCAGTGAATACAAAACAAAAGATAATCATCAGATCAAAGAAGAGGACATTGAGCTTGGCAAGGACAGAGCCATTGGCATGTATGAAGTATTGGAGGCCTACCTCATGGCACACCCTAAGGCCTACACTTGAAAATTTTCAAGTTTTTGTGTACATTTCTGGGAATTCTGTTGTGACCAACATATCTAACAGACTGCAGTTCATGTTGTTTTAGTTTTCCAGAAGTACTTTTTATGTTGTTTTTTCCTTTGTTTCTTGTTGTTCTCAAATGTTGTGATTAATTAAGATATAATCATATATATAATTTTGGTTCTGATCTGCTTAATTGGGCTATATATGTTGTCTCTTGGGTGTCTAAAAGTAGTTCCATCCAAATCCATTTACACAGAAATATCTCATCATCAGCATGCTGAGCTGTGTCTTTCAGTCCATCCTTTGATCGTATTAATTTTTGTGCAAAATGAAGGGACAAAACAATTGATTGGAGAACACTAACCATAATAAACAGATTGAAACTCTAGTCTCAAATTCTTAATCTGCCTTTGTCAGCAATTTGTTCTAGTAAATTACTTGTTTTGGATCTAATTGGGTAGAATGGAATGGCAATTCCTGTCAAATAAGGAATTAGTTGCAGTAACACTAGAAATGTGCAGCGAAGTCAAGAATTAGGATTATGAAGGAGATGGGATTGAAGAGTTTTACATAAATAATAGAGAAAATGAAGAAACCATCTCTTAGGACTTGGGCTAGAGGTGTTTTCTATCATGGATTATCTCTCTTGTTCCCTGATATGGGTAGGATTTTATTAAACCTTGTTAAATTTTATATTTCTTGTATAAAATCTATTTTGTGTTAATCTTTGTAATGGATGTGGTTCCAGAAAAACTACACAATTGGTCAACAATCAACATGCATGAGTCTCGTGAAAGTATTAACCAAATTGTCTACACAGATAGGAATTGTATATAGCACTTATGGTATACTCCTTTTTGAGATTGTGGAACCATTTTAAGCACTACTAAATCATTTTCTGGAGGCTAAACCTTGATTCACAACCAAATGGCTATTTGCAGCCTTTCCCTTCACTGCATGCTGCATGTGGTATTTTGTGCCACAACATGTTTTCTACCAATGCATGCCATCTATAATTCAACCACACAACTCACAAAGGAGCTAGGAATTGGGTTAACTCGGCCCATTACTCATGAAATTAGTTCTAATGGTTAAATTTATAATGCACAGAAAACTTGGACCTCATAAGGATCCAGAATGCTACAGTTGCTTGCAGATTTTTGGGTTAAAATATACATGTGCCAACCCCTGAAGTCCGGCCCCAATCTAGTAAGAGCCGCCCATGTGTTTAAAGAATCTTTGAAGTTTGAAACCAAGTCTAACTTAGTGGCCAAAATATTTTGAAACCTTGAAAACCATTCTATGGCTGGACCTATCATAATTTCCAAAGAGGATTTCACCAAACCCATCTACTCAAAATTAATCTATATATACTTCCAATGGTTTCCACCACTCCCTACAATGAGTTTTTGATCTCCTTCTATTGCAAATAATCCACATACATATCATGGGTGTGACAAGTATTACACAGGAGTTGCAGTGCCCAATTGCCCCAGCGCGCATGTTCAAGGCTTTGATCATAGACTCTAAAAATTTGATACCAAAGCTGTTGCCCCAATTTATAGCAAGTGTTGATGTAATTCAAGGAGATGGCGGAGCAGGAAGCATTGAACAAGTCAACTTCACAGAAGGTTTGCAATCTATCATAAAATGAAAAGCAGACAAATTTTTGTTTTAGCAGTCCTACTTCTGCAGTTTGTCCTTATTTCTTGTATTAATGAATAATGTTTTGATTGGTTTGAAATGCAGCTAGCCATTTCAAATATGTTAAGCACCGAATTGATGAACTTGACCAAGACAAGTTTGTGTGCAAGTACAGTATGATTGAGGGGGATGCATTAGGTGACAAGCTTGAGTCTATTGCTTATGAGGTCAAGTTTGAGGCAGCTAGTGATGGAAGCTCCATCTGCAAGATGACAAGTCAATACAACACCATAGGGGAGTTTGAGGTCAAAGAAGAGGAGATTATAGCAGGCAAGAACAGTGCTATGGGGATATACAAAGTTGTGGAAGCCTACCTCTTAGAAAACCCACATGTGTATTCTTAACTACTAGTGTCTTCGTACTCAGTTCCATATATACATGGTGATAAATATACATAAAACTGCAAATTCAATATTTAGGATTCTTGTGAACCCTCAACAAGGGTTGACATCAAAATAAAACAAGAACATTGAAACTTTTTTCTGAATAGATTACTCTTTTATTTATTGTAAGACAACGGTCTCTGCAGGTTTTGTCCAATTTCCAAACATTCAAATTCGTTGACAATGTTTCAAACATAGGTGAACTCACTTGAGTTTTGTATCCATATTTTTCAAATACAACCATCTATATAGACAGCTTAATTTGACCACGAACATATATATGAATTCATGGTGCAAAAAAATACAGCAAGGACATGTCACATGTGTGTGACAGTGCATATAATCTGTTAAATGCATGAAAAGCATTAGCAGAGGCATGCATAGCCATTAACCAGCCTGTATATTCCTTGTGTTTGACGTCACAGAAATGGAAAGCTAGTCAATTTTCTTCACTCTTTGGGGCAATGGACTTTGCTTTCAACAGTGCATGCATGCAACACCTCAACAATTTGGTCAATGCAAGACTAGTCAATTTTCTTCAATCTTTAGCCAACCAGCCTGTATATTCCTTTCGACCCCCCCAATAATTTTCCTGCATGCTTCAATCTTTTTGGTCAATCACAAGGAATGTACCCACGCGCAGTAGATTGCAACCTCAACATACACACAAGTGATACCTAGAGGCTTTTGCTTTTGCTTTCTGTTTTGATCCCAAGAGAGGTCATTGGCTATTTGGCCAACTCTGTTTCGACTCTTTGGATATAAAGACTAAGGAGGCATTCTTTTTAATATTCATGTAGGTGTTGGTAATGAAAGAGTAAGCAGCATGGTCCTTGGATCAAATGATTTCATCTCATGCTCATCATTTTTACCACTGAGCCACACGTACAGATTTTTGCATGTTTAACTTGCTTGGCGGTCCATGGCTCAATTTGTGCAGCAACATGTTTGTGTATGAACAAGCCTCAAATACCGAAACCGAAATATCTCTATAAAGTATATAAATTAGGACCACCAAGAAACCTGCTGTGAGGCCTAAATCTGCCGAAGCTCGTCCAAAAACAAACAGTAATCAACTTTACATGCCAGGCTCTAAAGCTCACTTGCACACCTCACAAAGCCACCACAACCTCATAACATACAACTTAAACACAATTTGCCGACACCCTAGCTTTTTGGTCAAAATGCAGTCTTAAAAGGAAGTCTACACATTAATCTAATTAAAAGAAATCATAAGAAATAATGCATTAGTCATATGATTTGCACTTGACATTTGGTGGGTGATGAATGGTTGGAGTTATCTGGCTTAATCAATCTGGTCCTGCATGCCCCAATGCATTGCCGTATTGCACTCTGTTCAGACTTCTGAAGAATGGCTCAAATTGAAACTCAAAAGCATCAAGTAATTGTAGGTTCAAACACAATTAGATTATGATCATGATGTAGGAGTTGATATGCCAATTATTGGCAATATCTTACTTGTTAAAGATAATTGAGCTTAGAGTTAGTCCAAACATGAAAAAAAAAATGAAAAACTGCTACATCAGTTGGAAACTTGAGAAGCAAGAATTTGAGTTTGTTTCTGTGTTTCTAGCATTACTCAATCCTGGCTACGCTTAATTAAAAAAAACTAATGCCAGCCTAATACAGCGCTAAAGTAAACTAGAAATTAAAATATTAATGTTAGTATTAGCAAAAACTCATAATTAAAAGCTTTTGTGTACACTCCTTGTGAAAGAATATCTGCACTCCAGTCTCCATCAACCTTTATGACCAAAATGAAAGCAGGTTTATGCCTTCCAACCCTGTTTTTCTATTTTTTGTCTTTTTTTAAAGTACATTGATCTTTCTTGTGACAAAAGGATTCCACAGGAGTGGATCTCCTTCGACTTGAAAAGCCATCCACGACTGATATGGAAATGTAAACAAAATGATCTGTTATCTCTCACTTTAATTCTTTCCATGCATGGTCGGTTTTGGATATCCTAAGCTCACACTCATCTCTCCATTATAGACGGCCATTTATCATAAAGCAAATTCCCTTTGGCTATCAACATTCTAGTTTCCATACAAAACCCACCCCTTTTTTTAAGATTTGACAATGACTTGTGGAGGCCAATCAAGCTCTGCAATTACATACTCTCTCTCTCTCTCTCTCTCTCTCTCTCTCTCTCTCTCTCTCTCTCTCTCTTCTGTGGAAAGGAGAGATTCCTTGCATGCCCCACATCTTTTGCCTTTCAAACATCTTTTGCCTTTCAATTATTCCTTGCTTGTGTACAAATAAATTGCCACCTATTGATTCTTCATTAATGCTCTCCACCCTCTTCATTACATTCCAAGCACATTTCTTGGCTTCTCTATAGTCCTCATGGTTCCAGAATTAGAGGTAAGGCTCCAAATTAATAGCATGCAAAGATTACATGCTTCCACATATCATATGCATTTGTACATATGCCAACATTAATTTTTCTCTGACCAGAAAGTTAATTTCTTGCCAAATGCAGAAACCTCGAGTGACCGAAATACATGTCCGGATGGACTGTAATGGGTGTGTGCAGAAGATCAAGAAAGCACTACATGGCATCAATGGTAGGAATTCATGACTGTTATGTTTCTTTGTACTAAAATCCAGGCCTTCTCTACCTACCTCCTAATTTTGGGTGAACTCTCATTTTTCTACAGGTATATATGACCTCTACATTGACTTCCCTCAACAGAAGTTGACAATAATTGGGTGGGCAGATCCAGAAAAGATAGTGAAAGCCATTAAGAAGACAAGGAAGATTGCCACCATATGTTCACATTCAGAACAAACGGAACCTGCTGCTCCTCCACCAGCAGAACAAGCACCACCACCAGAAGGTGGTGCACCACCTCCTGATGCAGCAAACCCTCCTGCAGCAGCAGCAGAAGCACCACCACCTACAGAATCAGCTCCACCACCAGCTGAAGCAGCCCCACCAGCGGAGCCGCCAAAAGACCCACCACCACCTGAACATCCACCACCAGAGGCAAGACCAACACCTGTGGCCACTGAGACCAACCCAGGCCAGCAAACAGTACACCACCAAAGACCAAGAGATGTTGGAGAGATTCATACCATATACCACCACCCACCTGATTATGGCTACAGATATGGGTACAGTCATGGCTACACTGGGTACTGGAACAAGTACCATAACAGCCAAGGACACCCTCAGGAGCCCACACCCATCCCCACACCCATTTCCACACCCACACCCACACCCACACCCACACCCACCCCACCCATCTATGTGACACACAGCTACAACACATACAGGCCATCACCTTATGTCACTGAATATGAGTATATCCAGCCACCCCCACAACAGATGCATCATCTCAGCAGGATCAACCATTACAATGAGGACCAATATCACCATGTCAACAATGGCAACGGAAACATCACATCAATTTTTAGCGACGAAAATCCAAATGCATGCTCTGTAATGTAAAGAGAGTTTTGTGCTAAAGGGGGGGCTCTCTTCTTTTTCCTCCAAAAGAATCTCGGCAAGAAAGTTTATGGAGAATTAGCAAAAGAATATAATTTGGGGGGAGAGATATATTTTCTTTTCTAATAATCATGTGATGATGTTGCAGGAATGGGATTCCAAGCTTGTAAGTGAAGAAAGAATTGATCCTAATTCCCAATCCGAGAAGGCTAATACACTACATACTGCCTGGAATTCATTTTATGTAAAAGAATTCTATAAAGCTGTTATATTCTAGAACCATTCTTCTCAGCCATTCATTGTCAGAAAAATAACAATACATTTTTTCATTATTAACTCCTATGGACTTCTGCACTTGAAAAGGAGTAAAGGCCCTTTTCAACATAGAGTTTCCTAAGATTTGTTTCCCATACGCAATCTGTGAAAACACGTATTCAGTTTCTTCTACTCTGCCAATAACATTTTCCAATATCAAGATCCCAATAGTACAATCCACATAGGGCACCAACATGATTGTTCATTGTTGTTACCAGCTTCCTTCAGTTCGTTTAAATAACAGCACAACCTGCTCAAGGATACTGAAAAAGACACTGCAAAATTTAATGCCTGAATATTTAATTCAGAATTAAAAAAGAAGAAAATCCCAAAGGTCCAAGTAAGATGGATAATTGGATACCATAATTGGCCTAGCATATATAACAAATCCTGATTCAATAAAGGTAGTTGTACTATACTTCAAGGTGGATGAGCATTGGCAGTGGCAGTTAGAATAAAAGTACCTGGTATGTACTCAATCCACAAATTTTACTCTTTTCTTAAGTAGTGAGATATTTTGGACTCATTAAAAAGTACCCAAGCAGCAACCCTGGTCTTATATGGCTATGAATTGCACACATAATATACAATTGCCAGCAAGATCAAGAATCTATGCAGAAACATAATTTATACAAAATCGCTTGTGCTTTTTGCAAGTCACAACAGATATACACTGATTGACCTGTGCTTGTGCAATAAATTACAATACAAAATTAAGAAAAAGAAAATTACAATTGGTATCTTGGGGAAAATCCGAATTTGTTCACTATGATATAGGCATAAAACAGAAGGAAACAAAACTGTGGGTGTAAAGCATGGACAGGGACAAGACACTGAACACTAGAAGTTGCTAGCTTTGCAGCATCAAGAGATCAGTTGATATGCTGACGCAAGATGTCGAACAGACTGCAGAACACATCAAAGCTTTTTATCTTAAATACACTATAAAGCGTACAAGAAACAGAACTTAAGAACAGAAAAATGTAAAATAAACCAAAAGCAATGAAAGCCAACTAATACAGTTTTGGTCTAAATCATAATATGTACAGTATCAACTAAAATGTTTCAGTTTCTTTTAGAAAACTAATCATGGACCAGCTGGACCAACAGAAAGGATTAGTTCCTCATTCATAAACTAGGGCCATTCTTCCAACATTTAAAAGAAAACATCTAATTAATAATGTAGCAGAAATTGCAAGATGAGACTTCATAGGCCCAATTGTGCTGGTAATTAAACTTAAGCCGCCTAAGGGTAGCCTAGTGTGTAAGCACAGCAATGAACTCGAAGCTACGATCAGATCTGTTTGGATCTGATCCGTTCAGATTAATATCTAATAATTAATCAAACTGTAAAAAATTGTGAAGGTCCACTAGTCATCTCCATACAAACACTTATTTTCTACTAAGAATGCAAGAATCATAAAAAAAAAAAAAATGTAAGACAAAAGAATCTCATCATGGCAAAAAGTTTGATTACCTCCCATCACAAACTCAACTATTGATCATCATCACTGCTTATTTCAGAATCATCATCTTCTTCCCCATAGTGAATTTCGTTTACATCTTCGTCCTCATCTCCATTTTCATCCATCTGGTGCTCATGTGTTAAAATTTGATTTTTGGTGTGGGTTGCCCTGTCAATCTATTTAAAAAGCATAAAAATAATGCAATCAAAGACCAATAAAACTTGGACAAAATTACTGAATGTGAGCTCGTCAACCTGTGCCATCACAAGTTGCAAACAGCCTGATATTTGTAATAAAGGCTGAATAGCTGCCCCCCTAGACTTGGTAACCTGCAGAAGAACAACATCAATCAAGCACTTTGTGCAATATATTAATACCTAGATCAACCTGGTTTCTTTAAGAGGTATTGAGTTTCTGGGTGCCCCCACTTTAGGACAAATAATAAATCCAAAGACAATTACCACCTAGGTGAAATTGATGTGGAGGGTCATTTTATTTTAAGTATCAGGGTTTTAAGGCATTGAAGGTAGTGTAACCAAAGAGTCATCTAGGCATTGGCTTTGCCCATCAAGGGTCAGTTGGTTATGGTATCACCATGTGCATAGGCTACTAAACCAGGTACCTAGCAGCATTGTGGGAACATCAATTTTTCAGAAAAAGAGAAGATTCCATCAAACACAAATCCTACAATGAACTGTAAATAGTCTTTCAAATCATTTTTCAGTATCACTGAACTACCACTTATATGGAGTGAAAAAGGAAAGAGGCTAAAGGTTGCTTTGAATAGCAACATATTATTTAGAGTTCTCATATTGTAATGATAAAAGCATGAAATAAGGGAACAAATGGTAAATAGTAAAAAACTAGTATCAATTGTTCATAAAGCTTTACCTTGAACAAGGAACTAAGCATCTGGGTCTCGGGTTCTTGAGACATGACATGATGACTGTGATTCAGCAATATGCTGTATATCCATGGAAGCACATACCTTCCAGTACCAGACCTGTTAATGATAATCAAAGATTAAAACTCAAGCCATATCTAGTTAATATTCACTATAATGCTTGCTAAAATGGATAAGAAAATACCAGTGATGAGGCAAATTATCGCTTTAGTATAAACGTAAAAAACAAACTTATCTATACCTGACACACGGACATACGATACACACTCAAAAGGAAAGATTTATAGAAGTACATGCATGCAGACATAAAATAAGAAACCTAATCAAGCTCAGAACAGCAAGAACAAACCTTGTTTGCCACATGGCCACCAAGACTCCCAACAACTTGTATGCATCGCTAGGTACCATTGACAGAACAGTCGTCCTCATCTGGTTTATGGTAAGTATAGATCAGAACAAAATATTGAACGAAATTAAGAAAGGGAAAACCCAGGAAATACAAGAAATAATATAAAAAGTATGACAAAAAGCCACCATACACTATACATACAAATAAATATTAAACAAACCTTCTTTTGTGGCATATAAGTCTGAAGGTCAATATTCTTAAATGTTGCAGAATTGAGTGTAGAGTTGGATGTATGGTCATCGACTTTACTAAGTATCCCTAATGATCTCAGCCGGTCCTCCATGCAAATTGCTGCAGTATCAACTTCAAATTCTACCTTTCCATCTGCACACGCCAGCATAACCAAAATATGAACCAGACAAACCCACCATCAGGAAATCTTCTGCACCACAACTTATTAGCAGGAAAGTAGATAAACATATTATGACAAAGAGGTCAAAGAATATATAGTAAGACATGTTGTTTACCCTAAAAAATTTGGAGGGTAGGAACTGATATTGCTGCCATCATATCAGAAACCTTACTAGTATTTAGGATTACTTATATTACATAAAGGTAATTTCAATGAAATTCCTGAGAATAAATGCCTACCTTCAGCCAAATCAGCCATTACTTCATCTTTGTCAAAACTCAATTTTTCATGTCTTTTCGTTTTCTCATGTGAATCAAAAATCTTTGGAAATGGAAGTAAGGCATCTTCTGCATTTGCACGATCTAATGCAATAACTGTGGAATCATTACGCAACTAGTTAGCTACCCATGAAAAATCAAGAATCAGAATAAAAAGCAAATAGCATTGAATTAGAAATAAAAAATGTAACAACTTTTGAAAATGTAAGGGGGATTATAAGCACCACATCCTATCAGACAAATTAAAGTGAATTAAAGAAAATAAATAAATAAATAAATAATCATTTTAATGAAAAAAAAAAAAAGTTCCACAGAGGTGCATCATTTAATAGACTAATACTATATAGCCAAGGGAATCGACAAGAAATGTCAACAAACTGCGGATAAAGGGAGAAACTTGTTGTGTGCAAGTCTTACCTCTATTTTGTAGATCTTGTCCTTTCTTAGATTTTACAAGAGACAACCTCGTTGGTAGAAGAACCCCATCATGAGAGCTACTCAACCTTACGTCTGTGCCAGAATGCACCAAAATTTTCTGGAATGATGGCTTAACTGGTAATCCACAAGCAACAAATACCTGCCCAGAAGCAGTTTTCGCAATTCCTTGCAAAATTGCAGCAAATATTGTAGGTGATGCACCCTTGTGAGTTTTAGACAAAATATCTTCAGAAAATACTGATATTTTTGTGGGCTTGGCACTCCGTAATTCTTCAATATTCTGTCCAAACCAAAAATAACAAACACCAACTTCTGAAATCGCTAATACATATAGACCTACATCACCAACTTCCCCACTATCTATGCATCTGCTATCTAGGAAGACAGCAGGGTGTTCCATTGCAAGAACAGCACTTGCTGACTGCTTTTTGCCACCACCTATATTCCATATTGCAATATATCTTTCACCAACTGCAGATGAGAGAATGTACTTCCCATCTTCAGTGAAGATCATACAGCGAACAGCTCCCTAATGAATGGTTGAGAAAAATATTATTATAATTAAGAAAGAACAGTTAAAGAAGAAGCTAGAATATAAAAGAATTATAAGCCCTCCTAATAGCTAAAATTTTTGGGAACAATGGTAAACCAACAAAATTAATCATGGTATCAAAGCAGGTAACCTTAAGTTCAAATCCCTACAAATGCAATCTCTAATTTATGTTGAATTCCACATGTTGGACTCTCAAACGGTGAGGTGAAGAGAGGCCCACATGTGAGGAGGGAGTGTTATACATAATTGGCTTGCACCCTAACAGCTTAGACTTTGAAAAGTGTTACGCCAACAAAATTTATCAGAAGATAAGCAGACTTTAACTTATACTCCTGTTTAGGCATTCAAATAGAACAAAAAATTGTAAAAAACAAAAGAATAGAATTGCATAACACTCACAGGATGTCCAGAAAACTTCTGTATCTTTTTGTGATCAGACAAATTGAAAATCCTCATTTGTCCAGCTGCAGTTGCTAATATCTTCCCATCTGGTACGGAGGAAAGACCATCCACAAGGCACTATCAGAAAAATAGTAAATTCTATCTAGCAAAGAAGACAGTTTTATTTGGACTCGCAGCAAGCTTTTCTCCATGACAAATATTGCAAAGTTTACTTCATTTTTTGTTTAGTATTAATTATTATGCACTCTGAACTACATTTTCCTTCCACATATAACATATTTTAGGAATATGAGATGGATTACATGCACCATAATTTATAGAGATCTGACCGACTCTTATTGACTAAACCCTCCCAGCCTATCTGTATATATATTGAACTACACTTCTTCCATAGGAACCGCAACTACAAATTTGAAAACAACTAATTTCACCATCAACGTTCCTTTTTTCTTCTTGATATCTATGACAAATCAGATATCATTCAACAATCATCACTACAATAAGATATCATCTTTCAACTTAATATTTATTAAAACAACAGTACATCTCAAATTATAGCTCACATATACAGATTGTATTATTCTTAAAGAAATTTCAACGAAGTAGTATCAACGAAAACATTCGACAGAATAATGCATTACTCTAAGCCATAGTAGCACAAAAAATGTAATGTAATGGGCGTATACATATGTAACATACCTAACGAAACAGACATAGAGGCGATTGCCTTTGTGGAAGCTTTGAACTTCCCCAACAGGTTTCCTGTCAAGGAATCAATTTCACAAATCATCCCATCAGCACCGGCAGTGTAAATAAGCGACGCATTTCTGGAAAATGATATAGCACTGACACCACTGCACAGGAGAGAAAGCACGACATAGAGAATAATTAGGCAGTCCGAAAAGTCGAAAACTACATTAACGTTCGCATTTTATTCATTCAACACCAACCAACAGGTGACTTGGTGTATTAACCAATTACACATGATTAAAACGTTGAAATTGGATGACATGAAAGAAAGTTCAAGTAGGAAGCTAACCCGGGATGGCAATCGGTAACCCTCCATTTCAATTGACCAGCAGACACATCTAGTGCCAAAACATCACCACCGCCAGTTCCTAAAACCAACAATGAGCAACCAAGCTTCCTTTTCTTCTACAAAAATTAACAGCATTGCCCAAAAACATTAAATATAAAAGAAAAAAAGAAAAAGCTACAGCTCACTTGTTGAACTAATAGCAAAGCAAAGTCACAACCTTTCTTTCGGAAGAGAACCACTTCATGCACGTGTAATCAACTGAGAGGTGTCCTCTTTCTCGTTTAGCATATATACTTGTATCTTCCGACGATACTATGTCCGTAAACTCTGTCTGGACTTGTCCCTTCACAGTGTCCCAAATCTAGTGCATACCCAGAAAATAAAAATCATTGCTTTATTCTGAAATGGAAAAATCTATGCCAGTCAGTGAGCCAACAAAAAATTCACATAATTACAAGCACCTTAATTCGACCATCCCCGGAACTAATGGCGAACAAGTCCAAAGATGGACTAAAAGCCGTCAAGAGGTCTCTGATATTTGACGAGGCCATGCTGGAATTTAGGTTTGCCAAGAGAGAATGAGACTCAGCTGCATACAAGTACCAGTGCTTAAACCCTAGAACAAGGAGGAGGTGGCAGCTCAAGAGTGAAGGCGGCAACGGCTCCTGATTTCGTTTAGGGCGTTATTCTTTTGGGCTTGATTATTGCAGTATTCATAAGATGGGCCGGGGGCTTTATTGTTTGGATCCAATAACTGTGTAGAGCATATTTTAATATTTTTATTATTTGGTCTTTTAATATTTATCATTGGGTATATCTAGGGGTGTGATTTGGATTGGAAAATCCGAATCCAACCGATTCCTATCCGAAAATTTCCAATTTTATTCCGAATCCGAAAATGCCGAAATCCGAAAATTCCGAAAAAAATTGGATTGGAATTGAAATGTTTATGTAAATTCCGATTCCGATCTGAATTCCGATCCAAAAAATTCCAAAATGTTCCGAAGGTATTCTGATCCGATATTTCCGAAATTATGCCAATTTATTCCATATTATATATTTTATATATCATTTATTTAGTATGATACATATAACATATATTTTTAAAAAGATGACTAATACTATATATTAATATAAACATATGTACATTATAAATATATGTGTATCATAATAACATAAATGGTAAGTTGGTAACACAAACACCCACATTTTTCCGTACATGTAATTACTATTTTTTTTTTATTAGGGAGGGGAATTGAAGATATGAGGCAATTCTACAGTTGTTCCAACTGGAATATCCCACCAATTGTAATTACTAATTACTAAATATTTAAGCTTATTATATTCAAAATTTCAAACATAATATATATATTATTTGAGTAACATGTATTTATATACACATATATATATATGAGTAACATGATATATATATGTGTGTGTGTGAGTAACATGTATCTACTAGTGACATTTATTCTAACAATGTTGGATGAGCTCTAAAAATTAATCCCCCACCTCTAAGATATGTGCTATTAAGCCTATTATACATTCATAGTGACATTTATTTCTCTTATATATTATGTATGTTATAATATATAATATATACCATTAAACATACACAATATATATATCATACATAATTTATTTTTCTTATAACATACATAATCTAGCAATGAAAACCTTGCTAGATTGCATCTTTTCTTTTTTTCCCTTCTTTTCTAGATTTTTTTTTATGGTAATGGTATGGTTCTAAATGTTATTTAAATTAATATTTTGAATTTTCTTTTTAAATTGGACATATATTTTAATTACATTTTAATATAAATATTGAAATGCATCATAATCTATTGTCTTTTAATTTTGTTTGTTTGTTAATTTCATCATTATTCTAAAAAAAATCCGAACATGTTCTAAAAAATATTATGAAAATGTGAAAATTCCGATTTTTTATTCGAAAATTTCAAATGTTTATCCGAAAGTTCCGAAAATGTTATATTCCGAAAAATTCCGAAAATTTTGAGAAATCCGAAAATTCCGAATCGGAATGAGATGTTGAAATTCCGATTTTTTGGAACGGAAATTGGAACATAAATTCCATTCCAAAAATTTTTGGATTGGAATTAGAACACCCTATTTCCGATCCGATCCAGCCGAAACACACCCCTAGGTATATCTGATACATTGTCACGTGGTGTAATCAATTTAACGTGTAAAGGTATTATTGGACGGTATATTTATATTAATAAGGTATAGTATTAATAACATCCACTTATATTATGACACGTTGAATTAGTTACACCAAGTAGAGGTGTATCAATTACACAAAATAATTTCTTTTCAATTCTTCTACTTGGTTTGCTCTTATTTTATAGGGTAAATTACACTTTACACCCCTCAGGAATAGGTCGTTTTTCACTTTGGTACTCGATGTTCAAAACGTTTCAATGTGAAACCTAAAGTTTCAAAACGTTTTAACATTTCAAAACGTTACTTTTTCTGTTAATTTTGACTGCATATAGCATGTGTGAGATTCATTTACACTAATGTGAACAATAAATTTATGCCACGTGGATCAATAAAATAAACCAAATAAACAAAAAAAAAATTAGAAAAAGGCAGTTAAATTATTATATATTAAAAAAATTAAAAGATAACATTAAAACTAAATATAAAAATTATCTCGTTCATCCCTACCTCTTCCTCATCCCGGCCTCATCTCTTTCGTTCCCAATTTTTTGTTTTTTCAATTTTTTCCCTATAAAATTTTAGTTGACTTTTTAATTTGTTTTTTTTTTCACATAGTATAAATTTACTGTCCTCATCAGTGTAAATGAATCTCACACATGATACATAGAGTTAGAATTAACAAAAAAGTTAACAGAATGGGCACTTTGTAATTTTTATAAACTTTAGATTATATATTGAAACGTTTTAAATATCAGGTACCAAAATGAAAAATGACCTATACTTGAGGGGTGTAAAGTGTAAATAACTCTATTTTTTAATTTGGACAAATATCTTTCAATATGTGTCATGTGCCCGACAAGAAAGAGTAGTACCAATTTTATGTATTCAAATTAATGTAGTAGTATTTTATTTGTCCAATAGTTAAAAACAATATCATTTCATTGGTGAATAAAAGTTGAAATAATAATTAGTGTCTCTATTATTATTGAACAAGAAAAATGTGCATGATCACAACCGATAACAAGGAATCCATTTTCTACCTTCAAAATAAAGGCAAACTCACCAACAAACTGTTTGCGGGGAAGAAAAAAGTTGATCAAGGTTCCATTCTATCTTCACATTGGCGACAAGATATTTTATTTATTCTAATCCCACGGTTCCCCTTTTATTCACTTATACCAATTACCATGTCATCAGACATGTCACTCAACATCAAATAAACATTTTTACAATAAAATTACACTGTACCAAACGTAATGGTGTGTTTGGATGGAGAAAAAAAACTCGGAATTTAAACAAAACTCAGCATTTAAGAAATTATATGCTCTAATTTCCTTGTTTGGGTCAATAAATACAGAATTTTGTAAACTCTAAGTGGAAAAAAACTTGGGATTTGAAGGCTGTAAATTCCAACTTTAAATTCCACCTAAATTGGTGTCATTTTCAAAATTCCAATTTTTACAAAAGAAAAATAAGTCGTGTCGACCATGTTGACACTACCATTACTGCCGCCAACGTCACCACCACTAACACCACCACCCCCGCTGCCGCTGCCGCCACCACCACCAACACCAACACCAAGACCGCCACCACCGCCATCACCATCGCCACCACCGCCATCACCGTCACCACCACCACCATCACCGTCACCGCCGCCACCACTATCACCGCCATTTCCAACACCACCACCGCCACCGCCACCGCCAACAACCCAATTTTAGCCACCACCATTTCTCCTACCGCTTGTGGGCCATTATCCCTACCAATATGGTCAACTCATCATAAACATCATTTTTATTGTTGCCACCATCACCATCACCATCACTCTTTTGAATTGATGTATCAAAAATTAAAACTACCATAAATTCCGTATTTAAACTCCATTATGTTTACATGTTATCCAAACAAGAGAATTTACATATTCTAAAATTTTAAATCACATCGTTTTAAATTCCGTCATTTGTGAATTCCTTAGTAATTTCAAACTACTTCATCCAAACGCACCATAAGGAAAAAAAGGTATTTAAATTTAAACAGCAATGCTAACAATATCCCAAGTCCTCTGACATCATCACTACCAAAAATTTGCTTACACATGAATGAAGAATTGAAGCTGTACAAATAATTTGCAGAATGGAACATGCACGACTGCAAATCTACAGGATAAAGAAACAAATAATCTGAACAATGTGTGTCTTATTGGAAAGAATGTGGTCTAACTTTAAAATGGCAATGGTAGAAAAATTTTGGTTCTTTCCTTCATTGTAGATTGTGGCTGAAAAATATATCTGAAGTGTGGAGGAATGGTATCATAAGACTGCTGCTTTTCCATCCAAGGTGCGTAGCGAAAAGCAGGAAGAATTTGAATAAGAGCTCTTGAGGGCGGGACAGGGTTCAGGGAAGACAGACTCTGAAGAGCCAGAAACATTTGAACACACCCAAGAAGTGGGAGAACCAGAATTGATTGACAAGGAGATATTGGATAGACAGAAGGAAGTGAACGGGGATTCCTGAATCCCAGTGAAGCTTCCAGCAATCGTGATGTTGATGCCAACCACATCCTTGAAGGTGATGTGATCTAAAAATGGGAGAGCATTAGGATCAAATTTGTCGTCGGGATGGGAGCCAAACTGACCCGAGGCCCCAAATGCCATGTGGATGTTTCCCATTTCAACATCTGATATGGTGATCTCTCTGATATAAGCACCTCTACCCTTTGTTGTTCTAAACTGAATGCCACTAAATGAGTTGTATAGGTGGACCTGCTCCACAAGCACATTAGAAATGCCACCAGACATCTCACTACCAAAGGCAAGAGAAGAACCAGAAGATGATTGTAGGTGGACACGCCTGATGTGTACATTTGTGGTGGGTCTTCCATAGGCAATGCCGTACTCATCCCAACCACTCTTGAGGGCAATTGCATCATACCCCATGTCAATGCTGCAATCTTCTATGCACACATTATCAGAAGAATCTGAAAGTACAGAGAAATTAGTATAAGCATGTGCCGAACAATATTCTTCTCATGTAATTATTTCAAACAGCTTACACCAATGGAAAAACACAGGATGAACATAGAAAAAGGAATTATAATTAACAGGATTAATCAAGGAAATGATACTTGCAGAAGTACTCTTTAGCTTGGGATAATAGAAGGGGGGGGGAGGCTCAAAGTTTAGCCGACATTTCTACTTCCTTTTGTAAGCATTGCTGTAACAGAACATGTGCACGCGCGCACACATTTTTTGCCATGTTATTTGACTTAAAGCTAGGTATTGTAACAAGCAAAGTTCATTGGTATTGTCGAAACCCCTAAATAGTACTTCAACAAAAATTCAAAAGTAGGGAGTCGAAAGGTGTCACAGACCTGGGACAATACCAACAGTATGAGGGGACTCTGGAGGAGCAGAGACTGAGATGTTGTGAATGTGTACATTACTGCATTGTATCCATTCATAAATAAAACATAAATATCACCTTTAACCGAGAAATGGTTAAAAATAAATAAAGACCTTAGCTAACAAACCTGCAATAGACTGGATGGATGTTATAAGCAGGAGCATTCATGAACGTGAGATTTGAAACTACCACATATTTAGACGAAACAAATTCTACAAGATGAGGGCGGCTGTAGTTTAAAGAATGAGAGCTAAACCAATCCCACCAAACCGAGCCCTGGCCATTGATCGTTCCATTATCACCTATTGCAGTTAATAGTTGCAGGAACATCCAAGAGAGATAAAGAATTAGGCCGCCTAAAGGAGAACATGATAAAAGCAGCAAAGGAAATTCAGAAATTTTGCATACCTGTTATGACCACATCATGTAACATATATCCGTTTATCAAGCTTCGATATCTTCCTCCGGGAAGTTCAATCCCTCGACCATATGAGGGTAGGGGTTCAACAATTTCCCAATGAGATGGATCCTAAACAAGCAAGAATAGCAACATTTAGAAAAAGAAAAAGAAAAACACCCCCAATTCATTTTGCACCATCAAAAGTCTTTAACTGCCTCATTAAGGTTTTAAACAGTACCTGAGATCCAAGAATGACAGCACCTTTTTCCAAAAAGAGTGTGAGATGGCTGGTAAGGTTGAAACTTCCAGTAAGCCACCTTCCTGGTGGCACATAAAGCTGAGCACCACCCTTATCAGCAAAGGACTTGAGATAGAAGACGGCATTCTGGAAGGCCAGAGTATTCAATGTTTTACCATCTCCAACAGCACCAAACTCCAAGATGGACACACTATGTGGTCTTGGATCTAATGTGGGTTTATAATCACACGGTTTATCGTCCTCTCCCCCACCAAGTTTGATAGCATTGCTCAAAGTAAGCAGCAAGAGAAATACCACCTGTAAATGGTGAAAATGGAGAAGAAAGCCACTAATTCTCAGAAGACTTTCGACAAATACAAATTCATTGGACTGCTAATGCACAAATTAAAAAGAGACCAAGTACAAATAGCAAAACAGTTTCAAATTTGAATAGACTTGGACCAACTGATGCAGGCATCATCAGTGGACTTCAAGAACTTTGACATAGTATTAGATGATCAATGTATATACTATATAAGTGAACTAAAATTAAATCGAAACAAGAAAACCAAAACAATTGAGAACCTCAAATATCACCAATATCAACTTCGATTTGAGCAAAAACAGAAAACAAAAAGGTTTAGAAGAACCTGAAAAAACAAAAATCAGACATATCTGTAAAACTTGTAAAACTGGCATCCCCCAGAAAGTCAATAGTACCAAGGCTGATAGCCAAAATCAGCAAAACCCACATCGCTAATCAAATACACACTTCAGAGAAAACCAAAAATTCACAACACCCACCTAACGAAATGAAGAAAAAAATAAATCCTTATTGAAAATTAAATTAAAAATCAAGTCTTTAGATTCCAAATGAGTATAAAGGGGAAAATAAAAACAAACCCAGAAAAAAGAAACGTACTTACTAGCATCTTCATGGGTCAAAGCTCTGCAGCAGTGACCAAAAAGAGAGAAGAACAAGCTCTGCCCAAAGAAAAAGTTGCAGCAGAGAAGAAGAAGAAGAAGAAGAAGAAGCACCCACAGAGATGGGGAAGCCTTATTGTAAGTCCGTGTGTTATGAGGCATTAATTGTATAAATGACACAGGCATAAATACTTATATATGGTAAGGAAGAAAAATATCAAAATATAATACATGGTCAAGGCAAATTATTTGCCACTATGGAAATGACAGCTCTCCATGCACATCAAGCAAATCAAACACAGAAGGTACAGAGAGAGAGAGAGAGAGAGAATAAAAGGGAATATAATACTATTTATTGCCACTAATTGGTAATTAACCCCTCTAAATGAATATGATGAATAACGTCTCTCGCCGACAACAATTGTTTGAAACGGCCCTCTCCATTTTGAGTGACAGAGACACACTGCTACTGTTCTGTAATAAGAGAAAATTAAAGACTCAATTTTTAAGTTGTAATAGTGTCCTTTGTTTGCTTACATTTGTTGAAAGTCATTAGTTGAAAGTCCAAAATAATAAGGGCGGTGATAAGGCTACTGAGGAGTTCACGGAAGGGTCGTGTGAAACGAGTGCCACGTCAGCGAGAGAAGGTGGGGTGGTACGGGATGAGAGTAGGACTGCGGGTGAGTGAGGAATAAAATAAGTGAAGGAGTGCATGGGGCATTGAGACCGCATGTGGCATGACAGAGCAGAGGGGGCGGAAGTGGGACCCACACTCAATCATGGCAAGGATGCTAGCCTGGCGTCAATCACTGGACAGAACATAAGGATCCAACTTATGTGAGGACACATCATTTTTTTTTTTTTGGTTTTTGGTTTTTTGTGAAATTATTTTGAATTTGGTGAATTAGGGCAGGCATTTTTGACTGATCAATTGAAAAAAACCGTCACCACCACCGATCAGTTCAGTTATTTTCTTGCCTTGGTGGTTTCGGTTAGCAGAAAAGACCTAACTGTCACCACCGGTGGTCAAAAGCGGCATGAAAAACCCCTCCAAAACTGTCACCACCACCGATCAGTTTGGTTATTTTCTTGCCTTGTTGGTTTCGGTTAACATAAAGGACCCAACTGTCACCATCAATGGTCGAAAGCGACATGAAAAACCCCTTCGGCAAAACACCAAAATGCCTAATTGCCCTACCAAATGTCACCGACCGACTCTCACCAACACTGAAATTTTGGTAACCAACCCATGTCGATTCGGCGCCTGTTTGCTTATGTGTCTTCTGCCTCCCTATAGTTCGGTTGTCGATTTCATAGAATCGTAACCGAACCAATTCCACCCCTAGGGTGAATATTAGCATTAGCCATTATTAGCATGCTTATGTGGCTTTGTCATTTTTTTTCTTTACTGAATTAGATGATACGATAACCATTGATAAAGCTTCAAGTTCTCGAATTCAAGATATTTTTTAGTAATCTATACTATTGCCTTACAATCTCATAAGAAAGTTTCTCATAGTGGAAGAAAGTAGAGAGCTTGGTACTTCAAGATTTTGAAGAAAGTTAAGAGATTGGATATATATTGGGGTTTCAAATTGTAAAGTTATTAAGTGAACGTTGAGGTTAAGGGTTGTGGAAAATTTTTGTGGTTATTGGTTGATAGTGAATTTTCAATTTCCACGTCACCTAAATATAAGCAAAGATCGTAGAACCACATAAATTGTTTTTTGTTTGATTGATCTCTCCCTATCTTTATTTGTAACTTAAATAGTAAGGGATCGGATGACCAATTTAGGTCCAACTTGGAGAACTTTCATTTAGGTTCTTTAATTTAACAATTTACTGACTAAAGCCTTATGATTTTTAAAATTATTACTAAAGTCTAATTTAATTATAATCATTCCATATTACACAATATTCGTCTATTAATTTCAATTTTTTCATACATACCAAGTGCCGAGTCCTTGGCAGTCATTTTTGAGTGGTTGGCAGTGCATTTTACTTATTCTCAGTTCTGGTTTGTCGACTTTACCTAAAATCTCAAAGTTAAAACTTAATATGCAGCATCTACAAACCTCACTCTATACCCTAGGAAGGTATGAGGTAAACTCGTATCTTATACCCTGAAAAAAAAAAAAAAATAACATATTTCTTTGATAAAACAATGGTCAAAGGATTTTATTTAAAAAAAAAAAGTCATAAATTTTTTTAAAATAATAAATATTAGAAAGACTAATCTCTAATTTTTTTCTTACTCACATCACCGCACAATATGGCTGTTGTATCTTCCTTAGATTTCTTATTGTGCCAGCATTAGATATATCTTGTTGTGCCTGACATGACACAACATGATTTATTAGACAATATAATGTTATACTATACCCATTTTAAGCAGGTCATTTTCTTGTTATACTTTTCGTATTCCCCAATTTAATGCCTCTAAATGACTTATGTCTTTCACAAAAGAAAGTATGAAACAAAGTTGGACAATGTTTGGTTAAACTTTTAGTATCGGGCTCACAAGCCACATTAAATCATGCAGCTAAAATTTGATTTTCTTGCAGCATTTGTAAACGATATATGATGGTAAATTATAATCAAGTTACCAAAATGTTAGGGAATAGGGAAGTTCCATTGGGAAGCATCTAATATATATTCCGAGTGTAGAACATCTTGGACGTTATTAGTATCTTTTCTTGTGCTTTGAGATGACCTTATTTTGCAAACCAATATAATTTGCATAATAGGGTAAAATGATTAAAATCAAGGTACGTGGCCCTAATATGGTTCCTTCTTAAGTGGTCGATCTCCTTAATAAGTCCAGTCCACTTTTGAATTTGTATTGCCCCAGTCTGTAGCTTTTGATCACCAACTTTTTGACATGGAAGCTTTGCCAACACATTAATTTTTGATCTATTTTTGCTTAAATATTCATCTGATCCAACTAATAAAAAAATCTAAAAGCACCAAAGATTTGTAGCTTTCACATTTCAGTCTGAATTTTATATAAAGAAGAAGAACATTCCTCCATCTAGCTTTACTATATACAGAGATCACCAAAAGGCATAAATTCTGCTTGATCGCCGTAAAGTTGAGTTTAGGAAATGCCCAAGTGGGGCACTGTGAATATCTTCATATGAATGCAGCCGCAGTTTTTTAAGGTCAAGTAATTGAGATACGCATCACAGTTAGCCAGCAAAAGGTTATCGATTTATGTAGTTTTCTTTTTCTTTAATTCCTCACATGGTGTAGTTCCATTACTGTGGCTTAAATCCAGATTATATATGCTGAAACTTTATGCTTTAATTCATCATTATGGTTGTTAATTAACTTGATATGTATTGGTGACTCGATCGTTTCATTAGTGATTTAATTTTTTGTGCATGAGATTCATGAAGGTCTAGCATGGTATATGAGCTCTAGTTTTTTTAAAAATTCAATATTAATTCATTCCTAAATTTTGTTACCTTATTCTAGCTTAGAAAGTATGGGTTTTTTGAGATATTTTATCAAACAGTTTTATTTAACACTGAATTTAATTGAAGAAATTTGGTTAGTGGGTCAATTGATCCACCATTATCAATGCGTGTAGAGTGAGAGAGAGTATTAGAGCATTTTAATAGACTCTTAAAATTGTTTTGAATGCTTCATGTGCCACTTAGGAAAAATTCACTCAAATAAACTCTTTAAAATAGGAACCCAAAATCAACTAATTAAATTTGAAGAATGAATTAGGCTTTTTAAATCAAATTTATTATTAATTTAAGAGTTGTTTAACGTTTAAAATTTACTATAATCATAATAAAAATTAAATTAATTTTGTTTAAATTTGAAGAGTCTATTAAAGTGAAGAATTTTAACTCTTTAATAAATACTATTCAAATTGTCACATAAGTCAGCAAAGTGAGATTTGAAGAGTCTCTTGGAGTTGCTCTTAGCAAAGTGAATATTTCTATATAGAGTTAAATATGTATATCGCTGTATAGTTCATCATCCAGAAAGAAATATTAGAAAAGCTAACATATATAGTTTACATAAAGAACATATACAATCTCTATCCCTAAATCTTAGGCTTAAGTCACTTAATTAAGCACTACACATTTATAAAGTTCTTCAAAACTTATTCATTTATTGACAAGATATACTAAAATACAAACTAGTTTCTTCCACATCAAATAACGTATACTAAAATACAAACTAGTCTCTAGAATGTTATTGATCAAGTTAATTGGGACAACTCACAGCAATTATATATATATATGTTCTTTCCTTATGGTTTAAGGGTTGCATAGCCAGCTAGCATTGATTTAACATATACCCAATAGATATTATATATTACGTATACCATGCATTTCTTTGGTGCATCAACGACCAAGGAAACAAGCAGTCAAATGGGTACTCAATCAGGCAAATCTCACAAGGACAAACATCCCAACATGCACCACTTTCTTCTACAGTGACTTCCATAAAAAAGCACATGCAAAGCCAAATGAACTAACAGTACACAAAAATTAATACCAGGCCTGCAAATTCAGGTTTTGTGTGAGTGTCATCATATTTTCCTTGGTCAAGACCCACATGACATGATAGGAACAAATCACAGGCCACCTTATTATTCAGGGACCCCTCCCAACTCCCAAGTGCCCTTTGGTGAGGTAGACGACCTAACCAGTAACCCCTCAACACATTGGCTGTCCTTTTGTCTTTTTTCTTCAATTGCAATAATGTGAGGAGTTCGAAAGACGTGAACCAGATATAGGAGCCAGCCTGCACGTACAGTTCCGGTCCTGTAACTCTATTTGGCATCTTATAAATTTTAGCAACTACACCCATTAAACTTGTCATTTGTGGAGAAGTTTATGGGACACATTTGGCCTAATAATGCTTATTATTTTGTTTTATTAACTACCACGTTTGGAAGTTGGAGGACTTCTTTCTTAGAAGGGAAGTTATAGAGTAAATAATAATTTGATTATGTTTCAACCACATGGGTAACTTACGAAAAAATTATTGTGTAACCAGAACATTCCGTTAATAATTATACAATGTTAATATGTAATATGATATTATTATCATACACAATAATTTATTTTTAGGTGATACAAACACAATAATTTATTTTTAGGTGACTTGTATCATGTAAATCCTATAAGAATTTATGATTTGGGCATTTTTAATTAGTTTGGCTGGGAAAGTGGTAACTGGTAAAGCTCATCTAAACTTTCATATCCGAACCCTATTTTCTGGAGCAAAGTTTCTTTTTGTCTCTTTTTCTACCGTACTACAAGACTTTTTAGACTCCGAAAAGAGGGGGAGAGTGTTGGGTAAATGAGTTTACTACATGGCTTGTCCTTTATAACATACCGAGTAACTTTCACTACATGGCTTTGTCCTTCACCTGCGTTCACATGAGAACAGCTACATGCATGTACTTCTCAATATCACATCTCTACATGCACCTCATTCATTGTCTGCTTACTGTTTTCTCTACCTGACCACATCCTACGACCCCAAAATGTCAGAGAGACATCAATTCGGCTTTCCCTTCTTTATTTTCTCTGTTCAGAAACCCAATGTGATTCCAACAATGCTTACAACTTATAAAAATATCAACACTTTCTACCTCAAGCAAAACAAAATGAGGAGTCATGTACCTGCAGACAATCAGATGTAGTGCAAATTTCACTGTCACCCTGCACCTGCAATTTAAGATTCAGTTCAAAACGACAATGTAAACACTGAAAGCATGTAGCCCGTCCATTTTTCTTGAACACCCTGATCATTAATTTCGTAGAGACAAGTAGTTCATTTCCAGTTTTTAAGTATTGGTATTGGTAAATGATAATAAGTGTGCCAAAACAAGGCAAATTGCAGCAGACGGGGAGAAAAAACTGTTTATTTGTAGAAACAATTAACACATCTATCATGGAAAACATATAATATACATTAATTTTTGCTCTAACCATTTAGATCTCTATATTGCTCACGCATTCGGTGAGGCACATATATATGGAACACCAACCTACTAGTCTGCTATAGTACATGAATAGATCATACAAATCAACATTGAGAAATGGACATAGAATTTCTATTTGGAGCTGCTAAGAAGCAGGAACATTTTCAATTATCTGCAGGCACCAAAACTCCCCACTTCCCCTCGGCTTCTGAGGGCTCTATAACTTTAACAGATCCATCTGTCAGTCCAACAGCAAATTGATGTGGCTCTTGCAGATGTGCTGTAAGGACTAGCGGGTACACCGTTTGGCTGTAACACAATAGGACAAACCTAGTTTAGATGTCAATAATGATACAATGGTGGGTGCTACCAACAACAATGGAAAATTTTTCTCCTTTTTTTTTTTCATCTTAATCAACAGGTGATATGCAACTTTTTTTTTTAATAATACCTCAGCACACTCCATTTTACATAGGAATTAAGATAATTTTTGTCCTCTTTTCTTGTATTTTTAATTCACACTTTGAAGTGGAAATCTAGGTGAACTCACAGCATAGCACCACACAAATTATATACTGTAGAAAGTGAGAAAGCAACCACGCATAACTAAGTGCTCTAAATACCTGTTTGATGATGCTTGTGATAAGTATGCCGACAAGGCAATGCGACATCTTAGTTTCAGACTATCAGCATCAAATACTCCAATATTACCATCAGTAAAAGCCGCATAAACTAGTTGACTACTGCAGGAATATGCTGCACAAGATATGGGCGCAGGCAATACATCTTGTGGCATCCACTGCAATAATTAAACAAATCAGGGATTTGTTGCACACAAACAAGAGTAACTCATCCAAGAATTTCTATACCTGCCGAATGCATTCTGCTTTGGCAGCATCATATAATGCTAGTTGAGTCTCATGGCATACCAACAACCGGACTTGATCAGAATAGAATTGCACTTGCGTGTCACCGGCAGGCGCCTTTCCAGCGGGCAGTTGAATTGTAACCGATTTCCTCTTATCCCATGCATCCATGTTCCAAAAGCATAGCTGCAAATGCATTTTCGTTTTAAGAAACAATTTCTGGCATAAACCATATCATGAGCCATGATTTTTCAAGGGAAAATAAAATATTAGGACTTGTACACATCAACTTACTAGCAAGCAAAGTAACAAATTAGCAAATAAAATTGACATAGAGAAAGACCAAGAAAACAACAATAACAGAAAGGCCAAATTTCACTTATGGTCTTTGTAGTTTGGGTCTGATTCCACTTTGGTCTTTATAGTTTCAATTGTTCTAATTTTGGTCCTGTACTTGACAAATTGTTGCAATTTAAAGACACATTAGCATTTTGTTCATTAAATGGTCAAATTCGTTGCGCTTTTCGCCATGTACTTTATAAATCATTGCGATTTTGGTCATGTACTGTACATACCGTTAGTGATTCAATGATATATTTAACGAATTAAGGGACAAAAATGCTAATGTGTCCTTGAATTGCAACAATTTGTAAACTACAAGACCAAAATCAGAACAATTGAAAGTTGAAACTACAGGAACCAAAATAGAACTTGGTCCAAACTACAAGGACCAAAAGTGAAATTTTAGCCTAACAGAAAAGGGATAATAAGTTGTTCCCGTTACAAAACAAGAAAAAGAAAATGGGAGTCACATACTTGAGCATCAGCACCTGATGAAACCATGATTTTAAGGTTGACAGAAAATGCTAAACCAGTAATGTGCTTCTGGTGGCCTTTCAGTTTTGTTTTGACCTAATAGCAGAGCAACATGATTCAATTGTAAACAACAAGAGCAATTCAATCACATAACAATGGACACAAAGATTGTTAAATCAATCACCTCATCAACTCTAACATTGTAAATGTGGATAGTTGAATCTTCCATTCCAATTGCTATGATGTTATTATCCAGAGGATGAAATGACAGGAACGTTGATGCAGGTGGAGGTGGCATGAAAGTTGTCATTACCTGCAAACCAAGAAATTTTCGTCCCAACACGCTTGTCAATCCAATACATACAGCATCATGCAAACTGTAGCGGATAATAGAAACCATCATAAGATACATCTGCATTACATCACTAAATTACCTTAAAAGTCATCATATTGAACAGAGACACTTTTCCCCCACAGGCAGACATCACATAGGAATCATTCTTTGAGAGTGCAATGCATGGAACTGCTTCTTCACAATTCTCTGGGACATCATTAATCATTAAAAGACCACTGTTGGGTTGCCAATGTTGCGGAACAACACTGGCAGTGGCCTTTCACCCCACAAAAAGTCAGAGATCTTTTCATGAAAGTTTTTGCAAGTACTCAACACATTATATGTTCTTATAGACAAATACATGCAGCTGAGAAAAAAGGGAAATATTTATTCATGTGTGTGTCAAGTATCACCTTCCCACTTGGATTTTGTTCATTGCGGCTCCACTTCCATAGCTTCTGCACCCCATTTGAACCAAGAGCCAGAATGCCGGCACCAGAATTTGTGTAAAGAAGTCGAGCAACCTTAATTCAAACAAGACCTTCTTAATATCATTACCTATGGAATCACAATCAACAAAATAGGGAAAATATAAAACAAAAGCCCACCTTGTTAGTTGGATCTTTACTATCTGGCATAGTAACCACTCGACACTGAACAGGATCAACAATCTCTGCCAGTTCCCAACATTTATTTTTATCAGATACATCATCCAAATTTCTTCTCTTTTCTACGCTTCTTTCCATAGAATCAACTCCATTCTACAAAATTTATTTAGTAAAATTAGATTAGGAAAAAAGGGAAAAAATCACAATACCACTAGATAACTTATTAAACTGAATTTGGTAACAATGACAATTAAATTTCATGACTAAACAGCTATGGTTGTACTTTGACAGCCAATCAGTTGCCATTTAGTTACGAATAGCATTTAAATATGAATCTAAATTATATGATTTATATGGCATACAAGAATCTGAGTAGGTCTGGCAGGAGAGCTTCTATCCATATGGTCCACTTTATTAATGATCGGATTGATGTTTGCAACCATGGCAGAAGTAGATACCTGATCCATGAACATAAAGCAAATCAAGTTCTCACTTCGCAAAGAGAAAGTCAATTTGTCATGAAACAAAAAATGCAAATGAATGAAAAGGTTAGAATAGCATGGAAAGAGAAATAACAACCTTCATCTCAATAGATGCTCTGGATGCTTCATAAGATCGAGTTTCGATTGCTCTTAAGGATCTGAAACCATCAGCATTTGCAAGGACCTTGAATCCATTTTCAGCCGTGGTAACAGCAAGCAAATTTCCTTCCTTGTTGAATCTCAAGCGGGGAAGAGTCTGAAGTAATCCAAATGCTTACATCAATGAATGGAATCTCAAAACAAGGGTATCTGCTATTCAATCATAATTTTGAAAATAAAAGTAAATGAATAATGAGTAATTTTACTGGAAGTCCACCCTCAGCATCTGCACTAGTAAGAACATTTGTATTATCCATATCCCAAAACTTTATCTGGTTATCTTCACCAACAGCCAAAAAGTGATTTCTTGTGGTATCAAATTGCACTATGCCAGAAGATTTCTTTCTGAACCCAGTATACGTCCTCTTTATTGCCCCTTCACTTTCATTCCATTCAACCAGGAAGGACTCACCATCTTTGCTAGTCCCACAAGAGAATAATCTGAGATTTAGGAGGATCAGTCATAATTCGCACATCATCACATGAACAGAGAAATATGTGACAATGGTAACTTATAGAATAGTCTGTGTAGATCTTCATTCTACCTATTTCCATCATCGCTGTACAGCATTGTGGTGCACCACTGCCCAGGAGCATCATAGTCAACCCTGGAGCCCACATTGTCATACAGCCAAGCTTTTATTTTCCCATCAACAGCAGTTGAAAATATAAACTGCAAAAAAAAAAAAAAAAAAAAAAAGGAAAACCATGACATAAGTAAGATGCATCTTCACTGCAAGAAGAAGCTTGACATTTACACCTTTTTCCAGTAGACCATTTAGGAAGCGCTTTGTGTGTGTGCGTGCGTGTGTAGGTAGGTGTGTGTGTGTTTATATATACATGCATACCCAGGCTTCAGGTAATGGACATGTCTTACCTGAATATTCTCCTTCTGATGGGGGCAAATTGAGTAAACAGGTGCTTCATGGCCTTCAAAGTGGAAAAGCTTTCTTCCAGCCAAATCCCATACCTGTAAATTTAAAGATAAAAAAATCAGCCATTAACTATTTATCAAGTTTTTTTTTTTGTCAGAACTATTTATCGAGTTAAACAAAAAAAATGTACAAGCTACAAAAATTCTGGCCCCCACCTTTATCAGCTTATCATCTCCGCAAGTTATAACACATAATTGCTTGTTTGGATGAGAGAATGCTAAATCATTCACACTACCAATGTGGGCATCAATCTATGAGAAAACCAAATCCAAACATCAGTCTAAAGTGGCAAATAATTCTTTTTGAATTAGCATAAAGTGAATCAAAACATGCCTCCAAATGTTGACGTAGATCAGTAGACCCTTGATAAGCATACAAATGAACCAAATGTTTCGTAAATGCAACACCTACAACACAAAATACAGGAGATTATGTTCAAATATGCATTCAGAAATGAATTTCAGATGATTTTAGAGAAGCGCTGCTGCACATACCAATTAAGTTTCCATCTGGACTCCATGATACACGTTTAACAGACATTGATGAGTCTTTGACATTAGCAGCCTAGAAAAGACTCAAAGTTAACATACAGCAGTGGTCAATGATAATGAGTAGTACAGACCTCTTTTAATAACCTTTAACCAAATATCATGAAGACCAAAACTTTGAAAACCAAATGCAACTTACCAAGCACAAACAAATTTGATGTTTTTAAAAATGAGATAAAGAATAGTGATAGGCTTATAAGGTTCTGACTGGGTAATGAGATCTACACCTGAAATGGCATGGAAGAATTATTCGTATCCCATACTTTGAATGGCTTTGAAACCAGCCTCTCTCGCAGCCCAACTTCCCACAGTGTAATTTCACCGTTACTACAGCCAACTACTCAATTATAAACATATAATATTCAAGTCAGATATGAGATAGAAACTTCATGTAAACTAATTTTCTTTTTTGTCTTGGCATAGAAACTAAATCTTAAAGGTATCACTTCAAACTATGTCCACTCAAGGCACAATTTCTGTGGGATTTTACGTACAACTTACCAGCAAGTAATGTGGGATGAGAAGGGTGGAAATCCATGCTTATCACAGTGAATCCCTGACGAAGAGTACAAGCTACAGTTCTCGGTAGGTCGTCTAGCGACCATGAAGTATGATGGGCAGTGGGAGGATAACTGACCTGAACATAAAAAGTAGGAAGTTCCATAATTAGCGCAACAATGAACCATCTAGATACAGGACCACAAAATGCAAGAAAAAAGTATCCATAAATTATGTAGAGAATTAAAACCATCTACTAATACCTCATCAACAGATTGTGCAGACCGCAGGCGTTTCATTAGTTGCTCATGATCAGAGTTTTGGTAATCAAGCATCCCAAGAGCATTTGATGGTGTTCTTGGATGCTTTAAACCGGTGACTGTTAAGACAGAAAAAGTGTTCCAAGTTACCAAAATAACTCAAAACAATAAGAACTGTATTATGTTGTCTGTTAATGATTTCAAGCAAACAAAACAATGATCAGTGAGTTAAACAGTAAATACTTCTTGTTGGGCATGGGACAAATGGAACTTTTTTTTCTTAAAATAGAATAAAATAATCAAGCAAACAAAAATAAGTATATTTTCAATCAATAGGCAGAATGGCCAAGCATAGAAGAACTAAGTCTTCAAGAGTTTCTTGAACCTCTTCAAAACACGGAAAAAGACCATCCACCTGAACCTCCCCACAACCACTTTAACTCCCTACTGGCACATATAAATAAAAATATCGCCACAAAAGTTTCTTCTTAATTAAATCTACATTATCACATTATTTAACATTGTGTTCAAAAATAAATAAATAATATGAAAATTGAAATAAGCATAACTCAAAAAAAAATCTTCAAGTTATTACACTGTAGTCTAAACTCTAAGTTGCAATAACAGCTCCAAAAGAATGAAGACCTAACCTTGACCGGGTTGAACAGGCAAGGGTGAAGCAGCAACAACAGCTGATTGCACAGACAAGGAAGGATTAGCATTCGACATCCATCCTGCTAAAGCATTCGCATTAGCAGCTGCAGCAGCCGGCGGAAAAGGCTGTACATGATAATAACAAAACAATTTGAAACATCACAAGATCAGCATTAACGGGCAAACATTTCAACATTTATAAAAATTATGAAGAGAGATATGATCATACTCCCCCATGTGCTCCAAGAGGAGCATAAGTTGAAGGCTTTGCAAGAGCTGCAACCGGAAGAGTAACTGGAGTCAGTGGGGTGGGTGCACGAGCTCCGTTTGGAGAACACGTGTGGTCCATGAATAAGGTCTTAATGTCAGGATTTGGCCTTGGGTTCTTGCACAATTGGTGCTGCCAATTTAAACTGCACAAATCATAAATTATGCTTCAGTATTTTCGCAAATCATAACCAATGATATTGACTGCCAAAAGAACCACATTGACCTCCCTTCATGGAAGATACCAAAATGGAAATTTTCCAACCAAAAATACCTTTGATTGATTAGAGTTCGCAAGCGTGATGCCTTCAAAGTGGGAAAAGCAAGCTTCTCTCGAAACAGAGGATTTGCTTCTATCAATTTTTTAAGCTCTACTAGCATTATGCTTCTAGCTGATTTAGTATCACCATACTTTGATAATTGTTCATTTTCTCTGCACCATGTTAAAAAGTTAAACCCAAATTTTCATATTCATAAAATCGCATGCATTTGAACCCAGAATTAAAAATGAAATAAATAAACACTTCAAATCCATTTAATCTGTTAAGGAACCCAACTTACAAATATAATTTAAAATGGACTGAAACATAAATCACCTGAAGTTTTCAAGAGTCAAAAGATGTGTAATTTCTTTGAACAAATCTTCGTTAAATGTCGAAAACACTTTCAAATCCTTCACTAGTATCTCAACGGCCTTAGCTCTGTCATGCCTGAGCTCATTTCCAAATTGCAATACCCCCATCAGCAAACACAACAAATAAATAAATACACTAAATTAAACAATCACATAGAGAGAGAGAGAGAGAGAGAATGAAAACCTGTCGAGGGCTTCGAGATACTTCTGCTTTCTGACCTCGAAGAAAATCTTCATGGAGTAACGATTCTCGTCGACTTTGGTGAAGCCAGAGAGGTACTTCTCCACCTCATCCCACTCTCCAGCCAACGCTTTTTCTTCGAAGTACTTCATGTTGAAGAAGTACCCCGACTCCTGCTCCAGCCTAAGCTTCACCAACACCATAACCAACTCAAATTTAACCCGAAAATCAAAAATAGAAAACAGCCAAAAAAAAAAAATGCACTACTCACTCACCTGTGTACGGCCTCCTTGAATTTCTCTTCTTCGAGGAATTGAAGGATCAGAAACACCAGTTCTCTGCTCAAAGATGACATTTTTGCCCCCCGAATTTCCAACACTCAAAAACTGAATTTGAAGCACAAAAAGTATTCAATTCTCGGATGAGGATTAATGCGGCGGAGAACGACGTCGTTTTTGGAGACGGCGAGCTTTAATCGGTCGCAGAACTCGTTCTGGATTCTAGGGTTTCTGGTTCCATGATTTGCTGTTCAACGAGAACAGTGAAGAAGCACTACGAGAGAAGAAAAGAAAAAAGATAAAGAAGAGAGAGAGAGAGTGAGAGAGGGGGAGTTGTTCGCACTTTCTTCGATGCGTTTTGCAGGGTCTTTGTTTTCACACCCACTTATCACTGATAGCGTATCACTGATACGATACGACCACCCACTGATCCACTGAGTGGGAACTGAGAAGCTCAGTACCTCATCATTTCGTAAAAGGACGAGATTGCGTTTGGTCAGTGGGGCTATCCAGTGCGTCGCTCCAGTGTAAGCGCGAGTTTCAGTTCGATGGAGTTGGAGTGTCGTGTTTGCGTGGCGAGATTCCATTGGGTTGAGAGATGTGGTAGGGAGGAGGTGGGAGTAGGTGATTGCAGTTCTGTAAAGGCAGTGTGGGTTCCGGATTCGAAGGCGAAAATGAAATGGATTGAATATACATGGTAACGTCCACCACATCCAGTTTCCTTGTCGGGTGACTACGTGTCACGTCCTCCACTAGGATCTCCTGCCAGCACATGATGTTACTTTGACATGGATTGTATGAGTTTTAGTATTTTTCCAATTCCAATACGAGTGTTATGGATTTTATTCAATAGATTCTTTCTAGTAATTGACAAATTTTGAGAAAATAATAGTTAACCATGATTGTATCTAACGTGTAATTTTCTAAATAAATAATTTATTGATTCATTGTAATCTAACTAAAAGAAATATTTTAGGTGTATATATTTTAGGAAGAATTCTATTTAAGTTCTTTAGTTTTATAATATATTAAATAAAATTTTATGACTTTTAAAATTCTAACTAAAGTTTAATAATATTGTAACCATTTTATGTTACACAATATTAGTTCATTGTTTTTTATTTTTTTCACACATACCAAGTGTTAAGCGGTCGGCGGCCATTTTCGATTGTTCGGCAATACATTTTTACTTCTTTGTCAAACCCTGGAGCCCAAAATCTCATAGTTAAAACCTAATATGCAGCTTCCACAAATCTCAGTCCATACCCTATAAAGGTATGAGGTTAATCCGTATCCTATACCCTCAAAAAATAATAACATATTTCTTTGACAAAACAATGATTGAAGGACTTTATTTAGAAAAAATAAAGGCTTTATTTTGAAAAAAAAAAAAAAAGTCATAAGGTTTTTTTTTCAAATAAGAAATGTTAGAAGGACTAAACTGTAATTTTTCCTATATTTGATCCCTTTGAATAATATTAAGATTCTCATATTTATAT
This sequence comes from Dryas octopetala, assembly GCF_963921425.1. Classification (NCBI taxonomy): domain Eukaryota; kingdom Viridiplantae; phylum Streptophyta; class Magnoliopsida; order Rosales; family Rosaceae; genus Dryas; species Dryas octopetala. The sequence goes on along the minus strand of NC_141367.1, from coordinate 23,605,781 downwards.
TCTAAAATTTGGATTGCAAATAATGTGACATTGTATATGTTAGTATTTTATTTGTTGTAAATAAATGAACTTAGAATGAGTTTTTATATGAACCTATAACATTTTATTTGTTAGTATTATATTTCTACAAAATAATGAATGTGAAATATTTAATTGTTGTTGTAAAGGAGATGATTTTTGTGGTTATCCAACAAACACTTGGAGAAGTGTTTAGTTGATAACCACCAAACAACCATTATCTTTGTTTTAAAAATGTTGCGTTCATAAACTTAACCTAACCCTAAGTGTTTGACTCATAGATGTTGAACATATATAACGTTATGCGTATAGTACTAATTTATCAAACACATTCTTATTTAACTTTCAAAAAATTGAACTTGTTTTTTTTAGCTAGGGCTGATAAATAAGAGCTATATTTTATTTCAAGATCTAATCCACAATTTGTCAATAACACACATTCATATCAATGTTTGTTGGAATAAGTGTAGGGTGGAATTGTAAAGGAAAGTAGCTAGAGTTATTAGTGGAATAACTTAAACAAGTGTGAGTTTGTGGAAGAACATGAGCCTAGAGTTTTTATTGGAAGATTATGAGAGGGAGTATAGACTATAGAGAGTAAATTGAATTGTATTGTTATCGGTTGTTTTTTTTTTTGTCTAATATTATGCCATTTATGTTAGTGTAAATAAATAAAGGCTTAATTATAAATGCAACCACCAATTATGAGGGGTATTTCAAATTGGTCCATGAACAAAAAAATGTTTCAAATGAATACACTAAATAATAAAAAGTTATAAAATATATAGCACATTTGTTATGAATTTCGTCAAAAAAGACAATTAAATGCCACTTTAAACAACGATGACATTAATTTTTTTAATAATGTGGACACCAAATTTGCTATACATAGATTTATAATGTCATATTGATAAATAAAAAAAAAACTACAAAAAAAGTACAAAAACTTTTAAACTTTTAAACTTGTTATCATTTATCCATGTGGTGTAAATTTAGTGTCCACATTATTCAAAAAATTCATATTAACACTGTCTACACTAGCATTTAATGCTCTTATTGACGAAATTTGTAACATATGTGCTATTTTGTAACTTTGTATTAGTTAATGTACTAATTTGAAACATTTTTTTATTCATGGATCAATCTGAAATACTCTTAATAGTTGGTGGGTACATTTTGTAATTGAGCTATAATAAATTTTGTTAATGAAATTCATATTTTATTGGTAACTGGACATGGGCCACGGGGCAGGGATGAACCCTTACCCGTCTCGACCCGTTTCGACCCCTACCCGAAAATTCTCTTACCAAAACCCTGAAAAAAGTTAAAACCCTTCTTTACAAACACAAGCACACCAAGACCACAGCACAGAGACGAAGAACTTGAGCTCTAGTATTACACTCCAATGGCGGCGAAGAACCTGGATAAGAGCAAGCCAAAGAAGAGGAAGCAAATCCCAGGCACTAAGACCGAGACCCATAGCTACACTTCCAAGAAACCCAAGCTCCATAGCCCAAAGCCCTCCAACCCTCAAAACAATGACTCCAGGAAACCCTTTAAACCCCACAAACACCGTGAACCAGGACATGACGATGAGAAAAAGGAACCGTTGTCGAAGAGAGAGGGTCGCCTCCGTGCCAAGGTCGATATCTGATGAAATTTATTTAGGATTTTTTATTTGTTTTTTTTGCTTGATGTTAACCTTCATTAGCAATAAGAACTTGTTGCTGAATCTTTCTGATAAATGAACAAGTTTGAATTGTTGCAGGAACTTGCAGAGTCTAGGAAGAAGAAGCGAAAGCGTCATTACAATTTAGAGCAAGTAAGTATTTGTTACTTTGTTCACTCAAATTTTTATTTTTATTTTGGTTTTATTCTAAAATTGTTTGGATAAGCATTTCATTTTGCAAATAATTAATAGGAAACGAAACCATCTACATAATGTGAATGTTAATTGGTTGATGAACCTGGCTTTTGCTTATAACATGCACAAATGTGCACCAGTGTTTGTACTCATCCAATGACTTGCTTTGTGAGTTTGAAGCTCGCCCCTTGTCACTCGATGCGTCATTTCCAATATTCGCTCGTTGTTTCATATGTGTAAAAGACAACAGTAATTAATTGGACACCATTTAAAATGCTTGAACCATGAGCTTGTTGTGGCAATGGGATGAACTTGTTTTTTGACCCCTCATTTAAATAGGAGCTTGCACATCTGTGGGAGAAGATGAGACGTCGTAATATTTCCAAAGAAGATAGATCCAAGTATGTAGAGTTATATTGCAATTCCACCTTTGTCGTCTCTCTCTTTGTATCTACATTCTTCATTGGTATGTTCATATACTTATTCTTGTTACTGATAACCTTTGTAAGGTTGGTGAGTGAAGCCCTAGGAAAAATGAAGGGGAAAATTCCTGAAATTGCAGGCTCCCATGTTTCTTCTCGTGTTCTGCAGGTGATTATCTTGCTCCATCTCTCTAATGTTGTGAAGTCTTAAGTCTGTGTTTTCTTGCAGTAGCCTGTATTTATGTGTTCCTTTTACCTTAGACTTGTGTTAAGTACTGTTCACAAGCGGAAAAGGATGCAGTATTTGAGGAGCTTCAGCCACATCTTCTGACCCTTGCATGCAACACTTATGCTGTTCATCTGGTGAAAAAAATGTTAGACAATGGTATGGTTCAGCTTGGAAAAAAGAAATATATAAAATTGTAGTCTTGTTTCTAAGACTATTGTATTTTGAATTTTCGCTGGTTGCGAAAACCTCTTACTTTATAATTAATTATTAAGTTTGTATTGTTTGGCAGCCTCCAAAAAGCAGCTAGCGGGGTTTATCTTGTCTCTTCATGGGCATGTTGCTTCCCTTCTTCGTCACATGGTTGGATCCGAAGGTATGTTAGAGGTTCTCTGTAGTCCTTGGAGATAAATCTCACAAGCAATACCCACCCAACAAGTTTTTTTTCCATTCCCACACTGAAGAATTATAATATTGTTGTTACTTCTCTAAATCCTCTTACAGTTGTTGAAAATGCATACCAATTGGGAAATGCAACTCAAAAGCAAGGACTTTTGGTTGAACTCTATTCTACAGAGCTACAGTTGTTTAAGGACTTGGTCTCAACGAAAGAGGGCAGGTAAAGGATCATCTGTGTGTAATCCTTTTATACCAAATATAATGTGGTTACATTCTTATTGCAGTTTGTTTGCTTCCACTTTGAATTTCACGAAGTGATAGATATGTATGGCTTCCACAAGGACCACAACCCTTGAAGCTATCCTAATGTTATTCTGTCTCCTGATAAATGATCAAATTTCAGGTTAATAGATGTAATTTCAAAGTTAGATTTGCAGAAATCTTCAGTCTTGCGGCACATGACTTCAGTGATTCAACCCATTTTGGAGAAGGGAATAATTGATCACTCTATAATACACAGGGTATTGATAGAGTACTTCAGCATAGCGGAGCAGGTGTGTTTGAGATATTACATGTAATTTATCACTTTCTAAACAATTGTTTTTGGAAGTAATTCCTTGCCTACAATATAGGCCTTTGCTTTTCATTTTGTCTCTCCTTTCTGAAGTTCAAATTTTTTTTAAGTTCTCTGCCACAGATGTAATTCAACAGTTGTCAGGTCCGCTTCTTGTTCGAATGATCCATACAAGGGACGGATCTAGGGTTGGGATGCTCTGTGTCAAGCATGGCAGTGCTAAGGTTTATTGCAGTTTCTCTAAGATTTTTATCATACCCAAGTGGAAATCTTTGTCACTTAACCATATGTATTGGAGTTTTGACTAATAATGTACATTATGTTTTAATTGTCATGACTTGTTTTCTAGGAAAGAAAGAAGATTATCAAAGGAATGAAAGGCCACATACGTGATATAGCTCATGATCAATGTGGAAGTATGGTAAGCTTTTGGGATCTTTTTTTATGTTGTATTGTTTCTATGCTAATATTTGTAATACTATGCTTTACTATTATAATTCTATGCATCTTCCTGTCTTGTTTCAGTTGTTTCAACTGCATACATGACACAACTTTTTAATATTATTCATACGTGATAATAATTAATGCTATACATCCCAGGTTCTTGTCAGCCTTGTTTCAGTTGTTGACGACACAAAGCTTATTACAAAGGTTTGTTCTTCCTGCGATGTTTGTTACAGAGCTTTCTTTTTGGCATTATTCATATATTTCTGGTTAACATTTCTAAATTATATACTCCTGATAACAGGTTGTCATCCATGAGCTTCAAGAAGATTTAAAGGATCTTGTTCTTCATAAGGTTTCTGCCCTTTCTGTAGTTTCTACTTCATTTTATAAATAAAACACTTGATTAGGATCATACTGCTTTAACTGTATTATAAGGGATTAAATGCTGACCACTGGAAATTACCTGAATGTTGATCATCTATTATATTCTCTGAAACTCTGAGAGAATATAGAGGTCTTCCCACTCTCCAAATTAACCCCTTCCCCTGATGATTGGTTGGCTAAGAATTTGTAATCCCCTCGAGTTATTTCTATATCTGCAGTGGTCCTATTTCACCTTAATATTTCACTAGTCTACATTCCTAAGAGATCTGGTACTGTTTGCAATTTTCAGAGTGGAAGGCGTCCCATACTGCAGCTACTTCATCCAAATTGCTCACGCTATTTCACTCCTGATGACATGGCTTCTCTCAGTTTGACTATCCCTTCTCTAGCCAACAAGGTAAATTTTCTATTTTTCTCTTTTGTAGAAAATAGAAATATATTTGGATAGTGATTCATCTGCAGGGGAACTTGCTTTATTTCTATCTATTCCCAGGTTGAGGCCAGTAGCAAATCTGGTGAAGAGGCCAGTAGTGATCTGGAAGTGACAGCAGCTGAAGCCAATAAATGTATGAATCCTGATCAGAGTCTCCACTTAGCTGAGGGCGGGAAAAAGGATCCTTCCATACGAAGGCAAGAGTTGTTAGTCAAGAGTGGACTGGCTGAGGTTTGTTGCTTTCACATAAAACAGATTACAATTTAAATAAAGATATTATAGTGGAGTTGATTTGAAATTCACCTCAACTGTTTTTTGCAATAAGAACATTGACTTTAATGACGTAATGCCTTGCAGAGGCTAGTTGATGTATGCATTACAAGTGCTGGTAAATTACTTAGATCAAATTTTGGCAAAGAAGTCATATATGAGGTACTCCTTTTACTTTTGTTTATATAGATATTTTACTAAGGAGAGTTTTAGCATTTGCCCGAATTTCCCTGATTTGTTTGTCAAACTGCATTTTAAAATGTTTATAGCATTTTTTACACCGTTGGTTTTACTTTTTAATGCATGCAGGTTGCAACTGGGGGTGCTGATGGCATTCTCCACCCAACTTTGGATGAAAAGTTGAGTGAATTATATGAAGGTATAGCATCTCTTGTAGTGGAGCCTAAATCTGAAGACTCAAAAGAGGAGCACATCCTTGAAAATTTCTATTCCAGTCGGACCATTAGAAAACTAATCTTGGACTGCCCCACCTTTGCTTCCACTTTATGGAACAAAGCACTGAAAGGAAAGTGTGAATTGTGGGCCCAAGGTCACAGGTCAGCCTCCTTACCTTCCTAGTCCTTATTCTAAGTATGATGCACGTGACTGAGCATACAAATGGATGTGATACTTTCTTTTATACTTGGTGTTTTATTCTGTGATTGCAGTGGTAAGGTAATTTCTGCATTCTTAGAATCTTCAGACTCCAAGGTAAATGAACTTGCAAAAAAAGAGTTGCAGCGGTTGATAGATGCTGGTGTTCTCAAAATCCCCGAGACAAAAACACAAAATCAGCCAGCAGAATGAACAAATGCAGAAATTGTTCTTAAAGAATAGAAATGGCATGGTTATCATAGCAATCACAAAACGACACCAATTCCAGATCCGCCATAACTGTTGACTAAATGCAGTTAAAGACAAACTTCAAAATTTTGTATGAGGGTTCTCTTTCCTATTATATAATTCTAATGTTGTTGGTACAGACAGTCTGAAACCATTATACAATTTCTTATGCTTGTTGTATTAATTTCTTCTTTTCTCTTTCTCCTGAAAGTGAAGTGTTGCCATATCCTGATATTCGAAATTAAAAGGATACACTTATATACAATTAATTTCTTACCAACTAATTCTCAGGAAATCCAGGATCTTGCAATATATGCAATCAATTTTTTACTAACTAAATTGTAGGCAATCATCTGGCAACATGGCAATGCAGGAAGAAAAAGTTAAGGAGTCTCAAAAGAAATGACTTAATTTTTTCAATTAATGAATGAAAATTGAAACAATCTACTTTTTAGAAGTTATGAACGGACACAAGTTGATCTGCTCTTAAAAATTCCCCTCTCTGATCTGACCTCAAACACTGGGGAATCATATGTAGCTCTTCCTTGTTCATAATTCATTATAGGATGTCCTGTTCGCAGGTACCAAAAGTTCTGAGGTTTATCATAAATTCGAGTCCTGAGATGAGGGTAGCCTTGAACCATGTGGTCAGATGGATTGAAAATGGGGGATTCTCTGAAATCTCTACTGGACCTGGGGGGATTAGAAATGCTCTGGAATGCATTAGCAGGTGGATTAAAGAGTGCAGATTCTTTTCCTGGGGCTGCATTATTAGCCCTCAGACAGTTTTCTATCACTCTTGCCTCCTCTCTAAATCTGTTTCTGATGTCTTTCAGACCCTTCAAAACTTTACATGACCTTGACCTACTTGAGGGATTCCAAGCCTTGTGTTCTGAAGCATTGGCACTGCTGGGAGTGTTGTTGTAATTAGTAGTTGTATAGGGGATTGTACCACACTCAAAGCATAACTTCCTCCATCTCTCCAAGTCAAAAGCTCTTCTTTTTGCAGTATCAGAGAGACATGAATACGCCTGCAAACAAAATCATAATTTGAACCCAGTACCCAAAATAGATTAATCATAACACGAGTGCATTGCAACTGAATGCATTCACAAGTTACACACCCCATCATGAAAATGCTGTTGGTCCAGTCCAATATGTGGTTTTTCCAAACAAAACTCTTGCTGGTACAATTAAATGGTCTGCATTCTCTCTTAATGGTGCTGTCGCATGGGACATTGGGACTCCCCCTTCACCTAAGTCCATGTACCCCAATTTAAGAGGGTACAGTACAGGGTTGCAATGGGCATGGTTAAGGACTAAGGGCTAACCCCACCAAAACTCAGACGAATTTTCTTGCCCATTGACCCTGGTCAACTTGTTGTGGCCAAGAGAAAAATAGAGCAACCAAAGAACCATCAAAAGTTTAAGGTGGAACTTGGAAGGGAGCAATTCTAACCTCTGAGACAAGTTTGAAGGCAATCTCAGCCTTGGGATGCTTGTTCTTATCTGGATGAAGCTGTAAAGCTGCACACACAAATAACACAATAAGCCCAACCAGTCACCAATCAAGCAATATGATAACTTGGGAATGATGTAAATGCCATTATTCTTTTAGGCCAAACCTACCAAGTTCATGGTATCTCTTCCTTATAACATATATCCCAGCATTTTCTTCCACCTATGATTTTCCACAAACATGATCTTGAAATTAAAAAAAAAAAAAAAAACCCAAAAACAAAAGAGCTACAAGAACAAAAAACCCAAAAATGGCTTAACGTTTAGAACCAAGAGAGGCCAAGAAAAACGTACTCCAAGAAGACGATACCAATCAATGAAAGAAGATTTAACTGGGCTGCTGAAGCCATGCCTATTATGAGAGCAGGCAATGGAGCGCGTTGACATGGAGCAAATCTCTGTCACCAACTGGGATTTGAAATCAGAATCATGCCCCATTTTTTTTTTTTTTTTTTTCCCCACAGAGAAGAGAAAAAAATGGAGGCGGAAATGGAAAAGACTTAAAAGAATGAGAAAATGGTTGAATGGGTAAAATTGGGTTATCAAAGATATTGTGCGGTACGTTTTAATTGTTGTGCATGTGTGTGTGTGTGTTTTTGGGTTTTATTGGAGAGACAGAGAGGCAGTGATTGTATTTACAAGGTGGAGCGGTTTAGAAAAAAGAGCAAAGATTGCGGGTGAGATTTTTGAAAGTGGGATCAGTTGGTGGGAAGGAAGGAATAGGAAGAGGTCACCGTCAATCTTGCCACGTGGAAGCATTTGAGGAGGTCTAGGCTGCCATTATAGGAGTCCTTCGGTTTTTTTGTTCACCTTCATATTGGAGGTTCAAATTTAAATAAATGGCAAGGATGATTCTGATCAAGACCAAAAGTGAAGGATATGTCATTTACCAAGGAGAATTAGTAGACTTTTGGGAATATGTAGTCATTATAAACTTAGAAAGCAATGACAAGGATATATTTTTGGTACCTTTATTTGTCACTAGCTAAGTCAATAATTATATATTTAATTAGTTGATACTCACATATTTTCTTTGAATAGGAGTAATGACAAATTGAAATTGTAGATAGTGATATCACATATTTAACTCATCGTGTAAGAATTTTTAAATATTGACCCATGTAGCATAATTTATATAACTCATCCTACGATTTATGTAATTTGATTATGAAATATTTTATTTGTTTGACATATCACGAACCGTGGGCAACGTGACTTATTAAGTAAACAGTTCATATTAAGTAGATATATAATTATTTTCACCGGTATAACCCGAAATTTACACAAATAATATGAGATTTATACTATATGTAAATTATTTCAATTTATAGTAATATATGGTATACTTGTTAGCTGTTACAAGAATTTTATGAAGACTGTTAGCATAATTAGTGTAATTAGGAGTAATTAGCAAATTAGGTGTAGTTGACTTTGTATCCTTTCCTAATTATTATAGAATTATTTATAAAAAAAGTCAATAAAACATTTCAAAATTACAAATAGAATTAGAGATGAATAAATAATACAATTAAACCATTTGAATCTCTATTGATTCGATCTCTCTGATTTTAGCAAAGACCAAAACATCTGCCAAACAAAAATTTTAAGATGGTAAAAATGGTGGGTGAATATTAATAATCTGTGCAGGCTATATCATGATGAAACTAGCTAGTTTGTTTAATTGAATTATGCATGCTGACAAAAATTAAAACTTGTCCAACCAAGAAGGCTATGAATGGAGGGTCCCAGAGATTGAAAGTTGCAGATGGGAAAAGCCACAAAAGTTGTGCCAGAGAAAGCTGAGAGACTCATGAATGAATGCCTATGAATTCCTTTCTCTTTGGTAGGTATACGTAAAACTAACTTCAACAGGAATCACCCTCCCACATTGAATCTAGTGATAACTTACACGTGAAGATTGAAGGAGGAGTAGGTGAAGAAATATGTGGCCACCCGCATATAATGCCCAGTTTGAAAAGATGGCATAAGTTGGCAATTATCAAGAGTAGGTAAAAAGAACCCCCTAGCCCTCTACCTATTTGGGTCCTTAATCGAAAGCTTCCACTGTTTTTCTTAGCTTTTAGTTTGAATGTTCTTTTATTGTTGTTATCGTTCCATCTTTTTCCATGGAAAGAAGAGTTTGGACCATCTACGTTGTCATTGGATTGGAAAGAAGAGTTAGGACCATCTTTAACCAATATGTTTTATTTTTATTTTTATTAATCAACTATTTGTCATGAAATTTAGCTAATGACCACTTCTCAATAAAAGGAAGAACATCTCAATTTCAACCATATTGTTAAATAAAAAGCCCTGATTGGTTTAAACTTTCTAGAACTTCAGTACAAAAAGGGCCTCTATGGAGTAATTAGTGGCCAAAAAAAAAGGTGAGGAGGGTCTATAGGGTTATGATTATCATATGATGGACCCCCGGCCCAAAACACAAGGCAGCTTTTGAAAAGGTAACCTACTTCACATTGCCCAATAGTTTCCAGTTTTCCACCCTCCCTATAGAATCTTTCTTATTCTGAGCAATCTAGGCAATTGGAATTTGAGCTTTGCCATTTGTCATTTTGCAAAGCCTTGGATATGGTGCTTTTGTTTTGAGAATAGGGTGTATTTTTTGTTTTATTTAGAGAAATTTCCAACTGGAGTACATCATTCACATTTTATAATCTTCTAATGCCATAAGGTTAATAGATAGGTCAATAATGCCAAATTTGCGGAAATAGGTGAAAATGGTTTGAATATCAATGCATATATAGGTACTTAGCCCTTGGTGTTATGCTCCATCTTTCAAACCCATTGCATTGGTTTTGTATTTTTTGGCTAATTTCAATGCATTTATGTTGCTCAATGCAGTTTTATGTTCCTTCCAATTATGCAGCATATTTAATAACAGTGTTAGTCAATGAGTGCAAAGATTCCAACAAGGAACCAGAATGGGTTGGGCCCAACTTTTGGATGTGAACAAAAACTTGCATAATTTGTTAGTGTATGGACTTATCGAACATTCGTACTCAAGCGCAAGACTAAACTGTGGATACTAAATTGTATTGTATCTATTCTAAAACTACACTTTAGTTACATAATTTATTAGAACATTTAAACATTAAAAAGTATTAGATATTGATGTTAACCGAAATATTGAGGGTTTGAAGATACAAAATTATGATTGAGAAAATTTTGAAAATAGGCTTCTTATCACAAATGGTCCTTCAACTTTCACCTCAATATCAATTTACCACTGTACATCAATATTGTCCTTTTGTTGTATTTCGTCCGAATTTCTGTAAAAAACTGTCATGTGTATTTCAAGTGACCATTTTTTCAAGACCAAAATGGTATTCACATGTCTCATAACCACCTAAAAAGACTCTACAAATTCTTTAATTCCAATTTACTCTTAAAAAAAAAAAAATAAAAAGACTAAAAATTAAATAATTTTAAAAAACAAAAGAAAAAAACCATCCCCAACTCAAGTCTTAAACACACCCACACTCGAGCCCGAGGGTGTGTAAAGACATTTTAACCCCTGAAAAAAGGTTTTGTGCAGTGCATATGACCATTTTTTATGGAAATTCAAATGGAATTTAACCAAATGGCAACATTGATTTGTGATGGTAAATATGAGGGACCACATTGAGTGAAAATGCACATTGAAGACCAAATTGATATTTTAATCAAAGTTAGGGACTATTTGTGATAAAAGCCTTAAAAATATCATCAAAATTTCAGACCATGATGTAAGCTTCATGTAAAGATGTTCCTATATAAGAAAATAAAGAAATCATATCTTGGGTCTACAATTTAATGATCGAAACCGTTTATATTTTTGAACATCATCTAAATGATTCATATAAAAAATCAGCTAAATCGAAAACTATTTAGTCAATTTACCATTAACATCATTTCAATTTTATTTGACGAATTGTGTTTATTTGTACAGTTTAAATAACCAAACAGTTACAGATTAGATTGGTTTGTTACACAAATGATCCCTGAGTGACCTAAAAATGAACTATTCTAATTATTGAATTATATTGTTTGGATAATCCCTATAGAGAATGTTCTCACTTAAAACTTCCTTTATAGCCAAAATGTTGTATTTATTATCAGCCATCCAATTACCGCCGAGTATGAGTAGGAATGATATGAATGTAGGATCAAATTCGGTGACCCAACCCATCAACATTGGGCCTTGTCACCTCACAAATTCAACGTCGACCTACGCGGCCCATTAAATTATGGATAAAATAAGTGATGAGTTGGTTCCAGCTATCCAACACGTGGGCCCACCTCTCCCTATATCCTTGTCCTTATCTCACACGCACTGCCTCCTCACCCCAAACACTCGATCCCTAACGTGCGCGCCCTTCCACTTCGTCAAGATTTATTTGACCAAATTACTCATCCTTATATAAAAAATCTGCGAGGTCTTACCGTTAAATCCGAAGTCAATTATTGCTTCTCAGGGTCCTTTTCGGTAATTCGCCACGTCGCAGTTGTTTCTTTATTCGCGCACATTCTCTGCGGTTCTCTGCAGCTACCTCGCTCAGACGTCAGAGACCCAAATCGATCTTCTCCCTCTTCGATTCTTCGAAACCCCGATTTCTTCGTTTTCTAAAGAATAGACTTCGCTTTCAGCGAACGATTACTTTCTCCAAGTGAATGCTGTTTTTCTGAGCTTTCAATCAATCTCGGCTGTTGGATTCGATGGCGGCGGGAACAATGGCGACCGCCGCCGGAGCCGCTGTGCTTGTGTACTACGTGTTCAGCCGGAGAGTATCGTCGAAAGAAGGCGCCGGCGACGAAGACGAGAACGACCACGATCGGAGTGGAAATTTCTCGAATTCGACCAGATCGGCGAGGAGAAGGATTTCTCGGAGACCGGCTCAAGCGCCCGCCACGTGGGTCGAGTCGCTCACCACTTTGTCCGACACGCTCCGGTTCACCTACTCCGAAACTCTCGGCAAATGGCCGATCGGCGACTTGGCCTTCGGCATTAACTACTTCATGCGTAGGCAGGTATGTAACTGCAATTCGCTCAAAGCCGGAGCCTTTTTTTGTAAATTTCATTTCTTTGGGGTTTGCGATTCTACAAGTACAAACCTTCAGTATATTGGGTCCCTGAATTTTTGGTTAATTCTGCAGGGTAATTTACAAGTGTCGAGTGTGTATGCTGGTAGTGATTGTGTGCAGCTCAAAGGCCCTGTTATTGTTGAGGAATTGAATTATTACTTGAAGTTGTTGACGCTTTGTATGCTTCTCTCCAAGAAACCGTTTCCGGTGTTTTTAGAGTCCGGTGGTTTCTGTCAGGAAGATGTGCTTTTTCAGAAGCCCAAGGCTGCGGTTCGTAAGCTCTCAACTCTCTCTGTTAAGCTCCACATTTGCTTCTGTTTTATATGGCATTGTCATTCTCAGTACTCAGGTTGATATTGATAGATAATATTCCTATTGAAATTGATGGTGGCAGGGTGACCCCATAAAATTGGTTATAAATGTTTTTATTTTATTTTAAATGTAAAGATATTTAATATTTAATGTAAATAATGCCAATGAACTCTCCCAAAAAAAGTATCCTACTTCTTTCTTTTTAGAGATGACACAGACTATGGAGTTTTCAATCAGAACGTCATGATATTAGCAGAACTATATTTCAATATGGTATGCATATTCCAAATGAAGTTATGATTTAATCTCAATCTGATCCTCGACATTTAAATCTGAAAAATTATTCAAGAGACAGAGTGAGATATTAGCAGAATTGGGACCCCAGAAAGCCAAAAACAGTACTTATATCAATCGCTGTGTTTTGACTTTTGAGTAACTTGGTAGCCATGTTTCATACAGCTATATAATATTGGAAGTAAAGGATCTTTTAGTTTTTTTTATTTGCTTTTAAATTAGTAGTTGATTGCTCTATTAATTACCACAACAATGCTTGCAGATTCTGAAGCCTGCGTTTACAATTATACGTGATAAAAGTTCAAAATGCTTCCTTCTATTAATACGTGGTACACATAGCATCAAAGATACATTAACTGCTGCAACTGGTGCAGTGGCCCCTTTCCACCATTCGGTTTTGCATGATGGTGGAGTAAGCAACTTAGTCCTTGGATATGCTCACTGTGGGATGGTTGCTGCAGCCCGTTGGATTGCTAAGCTAAGTACTCCTTGCTTGCTTAAGGCTCTTGGTGAATATCCTGACTACAAAGTAAAGGTAAATGCCATTTCTTTAATTTTAAAAATGCATGCCACTTTGTCTTCTTCTTTCTCTGTCTGTTCTGTTATTTTTTCTTTCATTACTTTCGTTGATTCTCCATGCAATATTCTCTCTTGTTTTATAGTTCACTCTTGTATCGTTCTTTCTGTTCCCTATTTTTACTTCTAGTTTTACATTTTCTTTTTTGACATGACATAAATACTGAGTTGTACTGATATATCTTCTAATAATCATATACTTAGTTTTAAATTTCTTATGAAAGTACTTAGTTTTAAAATTAATTCAATTCAAATGTATAGATCTTTTTATTCTTTTCTTTTTTGGTACAAAGGAGGCCAAAGGGGGAGGGGGGGGGGGGGGGGGGGTGGGGGGGTGGGGTTTGAACTCTGGTCTTGAGCATGTGGTAAATGTTCTATCTTATGTTGAAATTTGCATTTCAGGTTATTGGGCATTCACTAGGTGGTGGTACAGCTGCGCTTTTAACATATATTCTTCGAGAACGTAGAGAGTTCTCTTCAAGCACTTGCGTTACATTTGCCCCAGGCATGTCTGCCGAATTTCTCTTTGCTAATGGTTCTAGCATTCCTTATTCATTGAAATGCACAAATAAATAACATAGATGTAATGAATATTAAATATGACTTGTTACTTCTGAAGAACTGATGGTATGTGTGTGTGCGTGTGTGTCATTTTTATGCTTGAAATTCATTCTATTTGTGCCAAAATTTCTTCTGGAATGTGCTTTCTGAGTTCTTTTCTATGTCTGCTTTGGTAGAAAATGCTTAAGTTCTTGTACCGTAATTGTCATTTTGCAGCTGCCTGTATAACATGGGAGTTGGCAGAATCTGGAAAGCACTTCATTACTACTATCATCAATGGGTCCGACCTGGTGCCTACTTTCTCAGCAGCTTCTGTTGATGATCTCCGCTCTGAGGTGCTATTTTCTCCAGATTTGAAATGGATGCATATAGCATTTATTCTTGCTAATCATGAATATAGTTCAATTCTCATTTATTAGACATTCTCAGATTTCCTATTTGAATTTGTCATCATCAGGTCACAGCTTCGTCTTGGTTAAATGATTTGCGGGATCAGGTTGAGCGTACAAGGGTTTTGAATGTTGTTTATCGCTCTGCAACTGCTCTGGGTTCTCATCTACCATCTATAGCTAGTGCAAAAGCCAGGGTTGCTGGTGCAGGTGCACTATTACGGCCAGTATCCAGCAGCACACAGGTAAATTTGATCTTTCTCTTATTTGATGATTGACTGTTAGTTATGTCCGCTCTTGCTTACTTGTGCTGTTATTAGATTATTTTCATGCTAGGAATCTAATTCTCTGGTTTCCTTATGGTAGTAAGTTGTACATTTTCTTGCAAAGAACTGGTAATGAATTGATGCTAATTGAATCATTTGATTGACCTACAGTATACTGGTCTATTTGATTAATAATTGAATTATGATGGACCATCAATTATTTTGACATCAAGTTCCTGTGCACCCGCATCATTTTCCCTCCAATCTTGCTCCTGCGTTAAATGTGTAATGACTGGTTATGCTTCTGCCCGGTAACTTGTAGGTTGTGATGAAGCGTGCGCAGAATGTTGCTCAAGCGGTTGTCAGAAGCCGTTCATCTATATCATCGTGGTCTTGCATGGGTGCACGCCGTCGTAATGTGGGCCCATTATTGAACTCAAAAGTAGGTGATTTGCCTGAAGATTCCTTGGCATGTGAAAAGGAATGTGAAGTGGCTGAAGGACTAACCAGAGACCCAATGCCGAATAACTTGGAATCGAGTTCTTCTAGTGGTGGATCAGGTCATGATGATACTGATGAAGAGGAGCGGCTTTTACCAGCGAGTGGAGATGCCACTGCATCTGCCGTTGAAGACGTTACTGAAGGTGAGTTGTGGTATGAACTAGAGAAGGAGCTTCAGAGGCAGGAGAATGAAGTCAGTGTCAAGGTCCAGGAGGAAGAAGCTGCTGCAGTGAAAGAAATAACCGAGGAAGAAAATATGCTGGTTGATGTTGCAGAAAGCAATATGCCAATCTCTATGTCGGATGTTTCAGAGAGCCACCGCTTCTACCCCCCTGGCAGAATCATGCACATTGTTTGTGTCCCTTCATCTGATTCTGCCAATTTAGTTCATGATGGACCCAGTGAAGAACATGTTGGTATATACGAGACACCTAGAGAACTGTACAGTAAGCTCCGACTATCTAGAACAATGATTAATGATCACTATATGCCTATGTATAAGAAAATGATGGAATTGTTGATCAGGGAACTGGAAAATGATGAAGCCAGTAGTTGTGTCATGTGAAAGGAATAAATTAATAGAAAAAATATATTGCCTGCACTGTGAGTGTACAGTTGTATTATATCTGTTTGTTCTATTGCGTCTCTCTTGTCACTCTTGTGGAAGGAACACAATTAGTGGTAGTCCATTGTGGTTTGTTTGACGACTACCTTTAGAAATTCAGCCATTTACTTAAAACTGTTGATCGTGTCATTGCAAATTTGCAAGTCAAGTGGGGTTGGGCTTAGTTGAGTCCAAGCTTTCGCATGCTTGGCTCAGACCTTACTTGAAATCTTATTTGATATGAAAAGAAACAAACCACCACAATAGTTGCAAGTTGAATTATTACATTGACTTAAAGCTCGAAACCAAACCCCAGCCCCACCATTATCTCCACCATTGTTTTGACAGGTGGAACATACAAACGCATTTTTAATCATTAGATTTTGAAAGGTTATGTGGCATAGATGTATAAACTGTTTGTATGACATAGGTGTTTGTAACAAAAACTCAATTAGTCTCAGTAGTTTCTTTTCCCTATGATGAATAATCTTAATAACCACTTTATCTGTTGAACGTTCTAGAACCAAAAAATCTAGCGTGTACCTGCCTCCCACATAACCACTTTCTATCTGTTGCAATTTTAATGTTGATTGTAGGGTCACAATCGTTTAATTCTTTTGACCTTTGAGGTGCGTGGTCCCTTAAAACAAGTGGCTCACTGATAGCCTTGTGTTTTTGGTTTGGTATATGATCATGGGATTTGCAACTCATAATTAATGACTTTTTTATCCCTTCCATATATTCAAACCTCATTGTACTGAGCATTTTGTTCCGCACTAATTCCTTTCTTATTTAATAACCTTTCGCAATCACAACTTTGTAGTAATAAACACTTTACTTAACTAATCTTCAAGATATACATCTTTAATCACAATCTAATCCCCTCCACAATAATAATTCTATTTAATCACTGTGTACTAGTCTTTGCTCTGTTTTTTTTAGTGTTTAAGACCGACTTTATAAAGAATATTCTGACTAATCGTATTAATGCTTCCAAAATCCAAATCCACGTAACACCCATTTGCCATTTGATATCTTAAACTAAAAGCATGGTTGAAGTGGGCGGGGCGGGTATGATAATGTATGAATATATATGTTGATGTGGCTCTCTCAGGAGAATGTCCAAATGGCCCATGACGTCTCTGCATCACATGGTGGCCAAGGTATGGCCATAAGGGTAATTTTACACTCAAAGCATACGTACCGTAGCTATACTTGAGCTTGCATATAGAAGGAGAAGAAGATGATGAAGAAAATGGAGTATAAGCAAATCTCCAGAATCAGAACCTGAATCACATCCGACCAACATAGGAGGCTTTTGGTGCAAGTTTCAGTGCAAGTTCAGGTGTTTCTTTTGAAGAATCAGCGAAAAACACAAGGTTTGTATTCTCTCTGTGATATAAGGAATGGTAGTAATAGATACCCCTTATGCCCTCTTTGGAAATTGAGAAGATGTATGCAAAAATGATTTCCATTTGTATCTTAGATTTCTATTTTTGGGATTATATCTTAAATTTGGCAATCATTTCAAGTACTTAGTTGCCTAGTCCGTACATGTCTATTAAACAAAACATGATGAGAGCCTAAATTTTACTTTATCCTATTATGATCCTGATAGTACTTTTTTTTGAAGTGTGCAATTTGGTTAATATTGATTTGGACTGCAGGGGCTATGGTGCTTTTTCCATCTTTTCTTGATGGGTTGGGGAGAACTATCTCGGTCAAGAAAATGAAGAATTGTCCTAATGATGTTGGGAGGGAAACTGCAGATGCATTGGCAAAGGAAGCCAAAAAGAATGAGTTGGTTTTGAGTTCTTCTGGCATTGTTATGTCTGACAAGTCCAACAACTTTTCCTCTGTTTGCTCCAAGAGAGGCCAAAAAGGGATCAATCAGGATTGCTTGATCATTTGGGAGGTAAAGTCCTATGAAATTAATGTTGACATAAGCATAAAACATAGGAGTTTGAGAAGGTTGAGTTACATATTTTTGTAAATTCTGCTCTCATATAAGTTATTATTTTCAATATTTTGATAAGTTGGGTTTGGTTGGTAGGAATTTGGATGCCAAGAAGACATGATATTGTGTGGGGTATTTGATGGGCATGGCCCTTGGGGCCACCTTGTTAGCAAAAGGGTCAGGGAATCAATGCCTGCTTCTTTGCTGTGCAATTGGCAAGAAACTCTCACTTTAACATCCCTTGACCTGGATTTTGAGATGGAGATGGATAGAACCCTCCATGGGTTTGATATATGGAAGCAATCCTTTCTAAAAACATATGCTGCCATTGACCAGGAGCTTAAACATTCTTCTAAAATCGATTCCTATCAAAGTGGTACTACAGCACTGACAATTGTTAAACAGGTAATCAGAAATTTTCATACAGCATTGACAATTCTTCTAAATTTACTGTCATACATCTTTGTTCTTCTGCTATTCTTTACTTCATATAACATGATTAACAAGTAATAACGATGTTGTCAAGCTATGAACCTAGAGGATCATAAGAACTAATATGCACATAGGTGACGTCTAAAGCAGGTTCAACCGTCAGGTGTTGAAACTTAGTATATTGAAGTGATTTAGACTTGATTTAGTACTCTAGATTATAGCAATTCTATCAGAAGTATCCTACAATATCCCCATCAATGATCTTCAGGGTGAACATCTCATCATTGCAAATGTTGGTGATTCTCGGGCAGTGTTGGCCTCCACTTCAGAAGATGGCAGTTTGGTACCCCTTCAGCTTACAGTCGACTTTAAGCCGAATATACCTCGTTAGTTCTCTGTCTCTCTCTTGCTCTATCTCCTGGATAATTTGATATACAAATGTGTATCTTATACTTTAAAATTTTGGTGTTCCTATCTGTTACAGAGGAGGCTGAGCGAATAACTAGGTCAAATGGCAGGGTGTTTTGCTTACAAGATGAGCCAGGGACTTACAGGGTCTGGATGCCAAATGGTAAGACACCAGGGCTGGCAATATCAAGAGCCTTTGGTGACTACTGTGTAAAGGACTTTGGGCTTATTTCTGTGCCAGAAGTGAGTCAAAGACACATAACCAGCAGAGACCAGTTTGTCATTCTAGCAACAGATGGGGTATGCATTTTCTTCAATCTTGAATCTTGCTGTGGGCACTAACTCTTATAATTCTGCTCCTGTTAGCTGTTAGAAAATGACCAAATTACTAGATGCAGACTTGGTTTTTAAGTCCAAAGATGTAGGGTAAGAGAGTATGTCTCTCACAGAATTCAAGTACAAGACTAGATTGAACAAATCTTCAATAAATCAAACAACAAGAACTTTTCTGTCATACATTGTTAATAGTTACAGATATCAGAAGTTTGGTTGAATTTCTTTTGACATATATGAACAGAAAAGACTAGACTTTTAGAAAATACATATCCCTTTTGCTTGTCTTCTCAGGTATGGGATGTTATCTCCAACCAAGAAGCTGTGCAAATAGTTTCTTCCACACCAGATAGGAAGACAGCAGCTAAGAGGCTAGTGGCATGTGCTGCTCTTGCATGGAAGTCCAAGAAACGAGGCATTGCAATGGATGACATCTCTGCTATTTGCCTCTTCTTTCACACTTCTTCATCCACACAACAAGAGGCAAACACTTTGGTCTCAAAATATTCTGGTGTGAAAAAATTTAAGTAGATGTGGATTGTTTTTTTGCCTCAGTTACTGTGTGCTTTGAGCCTCTGTGTAAACATATAAATGTATACCCTCCTCATTTATACGTTTATATATCAAAGATTTCTCATCTTAAGCATCTTCCCCAACATAGTTAATGTTGTCTCTAAGAAATACAATTACAGGAATCTATCGATCAGATAAAACATGACAGTCTGACATGAATATATCAAATTGATTCTATTTGACAGTTTGACAACACCAAAATAAAAAATAATGTTTGAATTCAATGATGTAATTTAAGTTCAAAATGTAGCGATGCAATGTTTGGCTATAAAATTAATAAATAAGAAGTTTGAGTGCAATGTGAAACTCTTTTACTCATGCAATATGGTAATTCTAAGGATTCGAGACAAATTATGAAAATATGACTTTTATATCTTTTTTTCTTGTGTATTCACGTGATTTTATTTTTTCTTTTTCAATTAGTATTTGCAAAAATCATTATAATATATAAGATAAGAACTCAAAACCATTGACTAATTTGCTTGCCCCCGTGACCGGCCCTATCGTGTTAAAAAATTAGGCATAAATTCAATTTGTGGATCCCGTTAAAATGACATATATAGTTATGTGTTTAAATTGAATTTATGTCAAAAAATTATCATAATTGACTAAATGAAGAGTGATTGCCTTTGGCCAAAAACACAAAGAAGAGTGATTGCCATGCATTTGTAGCATTTTGTGGGCAGTCGACGTCCTAAGTTTCTGTCGTTTTCACAACAACGACAGAATTTTCACACAAACGACACAAATTCATATTCCGATTATATCCTCAAAAATCGAAGTCTCTGCCTCCGCATGCGTTCTCCGTTGGTCACTTCCCACTCGTCTTGCTCATGACTACCGCTGCACTCCGTCTCTCGCTCCGTCCATCTCCTCACTCACTCGCTCCCGGCGCGTGGCCTCCACGCCAAACTCTCTCCCAGTCCCACCTCGCCTTCCCAACCCCACTAACCTCAACGCACACACCACTCCACCGCTCCGATCACCGGCGACGGTCTCCGATCACCATGTCCTCCAATTCCGACCTATCAAGCTCTCCTTCGACTTGGCCGCACCCGAAGGAACTCAACGACGAGTCCGATTTCGAAACCATTCTCTCGCCCGACGGTCACATCTCTATCTGTGGCTTCGGTTCCCTCCTCTCCGGTACGTAATCACCGTCAATTCGTCGTCGTTTTGGTGTGTTTGTTTCCGTACAGTTACTTGTTAAACGTTGCGTTGCGTGGTGGAAGCAGAGAGAAGCGCGAGGAGTACATTTCCGGAGCTGATCAACTTCAGAGTGGCGCGGTTGAACGGCTTTCGGCGAGTGTTCGCTCACATGGCTCCCATTTTCTTCGAGCGTGGCATTGCCAAGCCTGAAACCAAGGTAGAAGAAAAATTATGAAAGTTTTAATCTTTGCATTTGTTCTTCAAAGCTTCAAAAGTTTCAAAGTTTATCTTCCTTTTTCTAAATTCTAAATTCTTATTTTTCTTAAAAAAAAAAAAATTGGTAAAAATTGCAGGAGATTTCGAGCTTGAGTGTGGAACCTTATGAAGGTGAAAGCCTTATAGTAACAGTGTTTGAGATTAAAAAATCGGAGGTATAAACTTAGAATTATATGTGTTTCACCGCCTATTGAATATTTGAATCTTTGAGAATTAGAAGGAAACTTGGTAATTTCATTGGGAGCTAACTCCCAACTCATATGCTAATGCTACTTTATCAACTCAGATTCCAGCTTTTATTGAGAGGGAGCCTGAATTTCGATTCCTAGCTGTAAGTTGCTAGATTGTTTCCTACCCTTTACTTTTTTATCAGAAGAAAAGAAAAAAGCTTTGCCTTTTAATTTGGAATTGTTTGTTTCTCTTGCAGGTTCTGCCTGAAACACTTGATAGGAAGCCATTTGATAATCAAGCGGTGAGTGGAAAATGTGAATACGTGATACTGATAACTTCACATGATTAAGGTTTTTTTGCTCCTCTCCTTTTGGGTTTAGTTTAGTTATTGGTATGCTGGTTTGTTGGTTTGTTGGTTTGGGGTCATAATGCAGGTGCTTTGTGCTCGTTATAGTGATGAAGAGTTTTTCAGAGTTAGATGCAAAGGTAAATCTTCTCTAGTGTATAATTTAACAGATTTTCCCAATCGTTCTAGATAGTAAACAATAATACAAGTGTAGTTAACTAGTAATATTCCGATATCATTTTTAGATGCCAAGAAATATCCTTTATGAATGTTTTTGACTCAACTTTAGTGCTTCCCTATCCAATTTCACCATGACATGATGGGGTTATCGATGCTAATGTATGCTGCTGGTTGTTTGTCACTGGATTTCAGGAAATAAGGAGATCTATTTTCGGCTATTTGGCCGATATAACATTGATAAGATTTGGAGAGATGATATCTTACCTTGTCGCACCTACCTTCGGCATTGGTAAGTGCTAATCTTTAATAAATTCATAATCACTTTATTTACATAAACAATTGCTACTAGAAGGATATGAGATAATAGATAGCTAGCAGTGAGTTTGAAAGAAACAAATGAGCTCTTGTCTCTTGTACTCAATTAATAGTTGCAGACTAAAATTGTGACCCACAGTCTTATCAGGAAAAAAAAAAAAAAAGCAGGACTCTTAAACAGGCTTATTGGCATATGAATAGACATGGGAGTATTTATGATTAATCTGATTATTGGATATTTGTTCTCTTTGGCTTTCCTCCTTAGTTTCATTGTATGATATGATTCTAGACCATCCATTCAATATGCATAGTCTACATAGATAGGTAGGTTAGTGACTTCATGCAGCAGAAATCCATACCATGCTTTTAAACTGTGTTTGCCATGCCAACTTCTTCCGGCATGAACTAAAGTGGATGAAATGCCTTTGTAGTGTGTTAGCAGCAAAGAATCTGAGCGATGTAGCGTACGACAACTTTTTGGATCACACTTTCCTAGGAGACCGAAAAACAACCATTCGCAATTACTTGGCTACAACAGGTTCGGGCATCATGGAAGAAGAGCCTCCAGAATCCCTCAAGACCCGATATGGTGGTTAATATTAATAATAGGACAATCATCTATTTGCAAACAAGGTTTAATGCTTTTGAACTTGAATGTTACATGATTTTTCCAAAGCAGTAGTTGTATCAATTTGTATCTCAAGATGCAGACAGGGAGCACCTTATGATAAGTTGTGTTGTATTCAGTATTCTAGAAAATGTTCTCTCGCTCCCCCCTTCAAATTGTAAGTGCAAATTAAGTATGACTTTTTTTCATCATACAGCGTCTGTGATGTGCTGGTACAAATCAAATTTGATGTCATGTACTAGTAATAGCTTCCCATCGAAAGCAGTAAACCAATGGACCCAATAAAAATGGTTCGTTAGTATGAACAATCTGAGTAATCGTATTGCAAAATTGATATATATGTGAAAGTTTTTTATATGAAATCTATTATGTACATCACTGTATGGGTCTTCAACATTTTGACAGTCATTCATAATGAAAAGAGCAAACCAAAGTTTTGTCCCACATCGAAATGTTGGGTGGTGAAGCGAATAGAGGGTGTGTATAAATAAGCGGGTAGAGGGATCATAAAACTTAACCTGTCCTGTCAGGGGTGAAAGGCGACTCGTCAATGATCGAATAGAGACGGCGGGTCGTGCCAACACCTATACTAACGAACACACGCTTTTAAGGACGAGCTAGTTCCACTCTACTTTAGGTGGACGTGCCCGTCAATTTTTGGAAGCCTCGCCCTCCGCGGTGGGGCTCTAATAATTAAAAATTGTTTGATTAATCAATTACACGTTGCAACTTCCAAGCAACCAAATTGAATCAGACTCCTCTAACTAAATCAATTCGGTATTACATCTGGGCTTTGGATTTGGCATGTTATTTGTGCAAAGAAGATCTTTCAAATACGTGGAAACACCAAGTCATTGATGGATAAGTATAATGAGTTCATACGTGTACACAAAATCAGTACTATTCTAAAGACAAATTTTGAGCACAGTGGTTCAAATTTAATACAATACTGGGTATTCAAATAAGTTGTGTTTTTTATAGCGGTTTTCCTCCAACTTTTACAAATTCAATCTACAATGAATATAATGTAGTTCAAAATTCGTCAATTTTGAATAGTTTGTCTTGCATTAAGATACTCAATTTCACTATTATTATGACTTTTTTATTATACGTTAAGAGTCCAATTAGATTTAACACAATTGTAAAATCAAAACAAAGTTGAAGTAAATTCAACTTTTATGTGTGACTGCGTATGCATTAACCGTGTTATATATATTAGTACAAATTAAAATAAGTCTAAATAATTGTACTCAGTAACATCAAACTTCATGTTACACTGACTAGTAATTACACAAACGTTCAGTAAGAAATTTAAAACTCAAGTTTTTTATCAATAAAAAAATTGAAAGCCTTATTCAGGCTACGAACTTTGAGCAATGGAAAGTAAATTTATCCACCTTTCAGTTTCAGAACCAATGACAAGAAATAGAATGAAAGAATTTTATTGGAATATTATTTCTAGATACATTCTTTAAACAGGTAGCATGTAGAGCTAGTACTCTCTCTCTCTCTCTCTCTCTCTCTCTCTCTCTATAACTTATCTACAAATTCGCTGGAAAAATAGTTTCGTAGAAACAATATATATGCAATTTAAAATCCAACATTGAGGGCCCCCAAAGATGAGCATGAGTTACTTCAAAATGATGCTCAATGAAAAACATGAGAAGAGGTATAATACTCGCTCTCATTGAACACAGGTCTTAGATCTTCTTTCAACATGAAATCCAAAGGGAAAGAAACAAGATGCCCTCTCACAGACTCTAACCTCTCCATGGGGTCTGCTTTTTTGACGTCTCTGTTCTGATACGATTCTATCTTCCCAGGAGCAATTCCTAGATCAATGGTTGTGTGCCCAATTTTCTCCTTCCAGTAGGCCATGCTTTGTCTGAATGCAGCTCTGATTGAAGTTCACACATGGCCAGATGGGGAAAATAACTTGTTAGCACAGTAAGAAAACAGAAATATTAGTCCAAGATTAGAGATGCATGTACCTGGAATGTATAAAATCATTAGGTATGCAAGAAAAGACATCTTGGTAGATTGTGGTATTTGTCTGAAAAATAAAAAACAGAATATATTGTTAGTACTTGAACATACAAAGAAAACATAAATATTCAATAAAAGGAAACTCCAATATGTTTATCTCTTTTCTTCCTTTCCTTGTCCTTCTCTAGTTCTCTCTCTCTCTCTCTCTATATATATATATATATATATTTTTTTTTTTTTTTTCTAACAGCAATAACATCAAATATTAAAATTCAAAGTGAAAATATATCTTATGACTAACTAACAAAAGTAAGTCTTGTAGCTCAGACTACCTTCTCATCCCTGTGCCTAAAAAGGGAATGAAAAAACTGGTCTCCCCTCTCAAAGTCTCAAGTATGAAGTAAGATTTCATAATTCCTAGTCTCACATATTTTGGAACTTTCTTTTTATCTTTTCCAAAAGAAAAATAGAACTAATTTTGGAATTCTCAGATTCATATTTGTTGATCACATGTTCAAGTCAAAAGGTTTCACTCAATATCCTTCAACAAATATGAATCTGCTCATTATGACATTTTTCTCCTAGTTTTTCCCACCTTTGCGGTTGCCATCCAGATATCCTTGTAAGTTGAATCAACAATTGGGTCGATTACTTGATTGGTCTGAGAACAAATAAAGAAATGTACAAAACAAATCAGATAAGTGACACCAGCTGTTTTAAATATTCAACAATATCATTCATTCATTGAAAGTCTGATAAATTAAAAAACAAAAGAAAAAACACAAACAAAACCACACAACATAACCAGATTTACTAACCTCTCCGGCACGAATACCAAGGTGTTCAGACCACAGTGACAGACGAAGACTCAATGAAAACTTTCCAGCCTCCCATGGCTTTCCTCCCATATATGAATTAATCACTTCTTTGTCTTCAATAAGTAGACCAATCTGAAATACAGAATAGTCCGTTAATGGAAGCAAGGCAACCATGCAACCATGCATGTAGAACAGGAGCACAACAAAAAGTCATGTTTAAGCAAGAGCATCACAGCATATCGAAATCATAATGTATATGAGATTAGAAAAAGGACATTATTCTAACAATAAAATTTATCTAAGTTACAAGAATCACTCAACAACCTTCACAAGGTAAATACAGGTCATTGTTGTTTCACAGTTTGGCAAGTCCTCTAATATTTCAATGCAACGCATTGGACATAATGGGTACCCCCCTTTGTGTAAGCCTATATCTATTGATTAGCCCAAAATAAACTAATTTCTGGAGTACAGTGACTCATTGGACAAAATGGAAATAACCCTAAAACAGCTATAATTACTATAAATGCATATGTTCTACATTATAGATTCTACATTTCCAAATTCTGTGCCTATATGTTCAGTTCACATTCTGTTCCATTTTATTTAGTATAAATGCATTACTGAGTCTTTTAATGCACTTTGGCTTTAATTAACTTCCATACTACATAAAGCAGAAATGCACTCCAACTTTAAGGTTTTAAAGCAGCGGTGGATAAATGTATATTTAATGCAGGAGAAACCCAGAGCAGAAGAGATACCTCTGAATCTCTTGAACCACGCAAACTCCTATCATTGATGTTAGCTGATCCAATTAAAGTTTTGCAATCATCAACGATCATGATTTTACTATGCACATAGATCTGCAGTGCCAATAAACGTATACATGAATGATGACATATTGATGAGGTAGAAGCTAGAATCTAGACAAGCATCACATTACAAAATATCTTGGATTGGAAAGAGATGCATAAAGGCAGAAGGCAGTTGATGCTAAGGCAATACCTGACTGGAGGCCACAGGACCGCCATCAAAGAGTTTACCATAAGCCCTAAGACCATAGAAAGAAATGTAATCATGTGTCTTTGCACCAAGAATTTCATAAAGATTGTGCAGTATTGAATTGGGTCCTCTGCAAATGGTTCGATATTGCCAATGCATAACGGCTCTCACAGATGCAGCACCAGCATCATCCAGACCCCCCTGTGAAACTACAAAATCATCACAAGGAATACATGGACAAATCACATTCAGATTTGATGGATTTTGACAAGGATTGGAACCTGGAATCCGGGTACAAGCGGTATGACAATAATAACTCTAAAACACTTTTTATCATTGTATGCTCGCATAATACGTAGAAATAATGCTTCTAACACACGATTCCATATTATTTCATCTCTTGAAAGACCTGATATGAAAAATTGATTCTGCAAAGAAGTTGCCAAGAATTAGAAAACAGTCAGGAATATGAAACAGAGACTAAAACATCAACAGAGTGCATAGTAAAACCACTTACATAAACAAATTTTTGACTAATATGTTCAAGAAATTGACAGCTATAATTACTATTAAGATCACTTTATATTAAAACCAAGGCTTTCCAGATGATTGTCTCATAAACATTGAAAATGCCACTCTGTTCGCCTGTTCCACCCTTAATAATTGTCTTTAATGGATAGAGCATACTGTGTACCCACGCATATGTCATTTCATTCAAAAAATAATAATAATAATAAAAAGCATCCACAAATTATTGGAACACTCATTATGGATCCTTTCCCCTTAGCGTGGGGGGGAAGAGAAATTTCTCAATATATACTAAATGCTGACAAATTGACAAGAAATTGGGTATCACTACTTGCAAATTCATCTCAAGCAGCATGAATGCTTGTCAAAGTTGTCAATACAGTTCACAAATATTCTATTTAGAGCACATGCTTCCTAACATAATGATATATCTATAAGAGTAAAAGTAATACGATTGCACAAGATATGCTTACATAAGAACATTGAAATACATTCAGTAGAGGTTTCGACAAAATAAACTATTAAAACTGCAAAGTAAAGAAGACTGAGAAGCATACTTTATACCTCAATGTAAATAAAGTGCTCTGCTTTCTCAATAAGAGTGCAATAAGCATTGTGAATGCTGTCTTCAACTTGGCTTGTTCCCGCTGACCACTGACTGACACTTCTAATAACCTGAAAGTTAAATGTTGTTAGAAAAAAAATACAGGATGCAAGGTCCACAATCATGATTAAACAGAAAGAAAACAGGCAAACATGTTGTTACTACACATTCAATGATTAAACCCCTATGTCATTTCTGAATATCACCTCCTCAGTTTTTTGAGTACACATCCCCTTAGAAAATTAATTATTATTGAAAATTCTACAGATCCTTCTTTCCCCTAGTTCAATTCTAAGACATTGTTCTAAGGAGTAGGATCTTCCAAAAGTTCAGTGAACCTGAAACTTATGACGGAGAGACAACACTACATAGTATCATCAGAAACAGCAGATGACAAATCAGAAATTAAAAGGCAGCTCTGAAATCAGTGAAACTGTCACAGGTGTCATGGTAGGTTATCATTTAGCCAATAATATTAAATTTTGAAAAGACAACAGAATTTTTAGTCAACCTGACATCGACATGAACTACATGGACCAACTTGTTCCGATTCATCTGTGAAACCACCCTTGTTGCCCCGTTCTTGTTTTTCCCACCACTCTGGATCTGTATTTTTCATGCCAGGCTGTGCCACCCCATCTGAAGCCATTTTTCCATTTTGATCCATAGAATCAAGGTCATCTACAAAGCCCCTCATTGGTGTATCTGGACCTACTGGTTCAATTTTTGACTTCCGGAAAGGGAAAGCAAGATTGTTGCTAACTCTGCTTGGCTGGTCAAGGAGATCATGAGAAGATTCCGCCCCATTTAGTATTGGGTCTTCATTTGGAGCATCCAGCCCATCAGCTTCTTGAGGTATAAGCAGTGGGATATCTTGACAGGATGATCTTGACGAGAAGGAATCCTGCCTTTTAATCTCTTTACCATTGTTAGCACTCCTACTTTCAATCTCCATCTCTATGCTGCTTCCCATGTAATGAGGAATGACCATGTGGTGCTGCGGCATAAGTAGTGGAATTGCTTGCTCGTTTGGAGCTTTATTTCTCTAAAAGAATGCATTTTTATTTAGAACATAATATTGTTATACATTAACAAAAATTATACCATCATAGAAGAATATCAACCTTTGCATAGTTCCAGCGCTGAACAAAATGCCTAGCTACGTCACGGCAAGGTGGTCCCCAAAGGGCACAGTGCACATCATGCCAGGGCATACGGGGATATTTCTGACGATCCAACTCATCTTTCATTGTATCCTCCCACGAATTTGGTTCGGACTCCCTAACAATATTATATTACAGAACCATATTTCACGATTGAATCATCTCAAAAAGGATCTAGAGCTAGGTGAAAATATAATTGACAGCAGAGCTAAATATATCAATCAAACCCACAAGGCCTTGCTCAAGATGCAGAGTATGGGGTGGTGTTAGTCTCAAGTTTAAATGATACCAAGTAAAAATAATAAAGATAAGTAAATATAGAACATGAATCATGTTTCATCACCAACTTTTGATAGTTTTCACTGAATAATCCTAGTGTAGACAAGCTCACCTTGGGTTGTAATAGTCCTTTCCAGGCCATATCAAAGGAGGGCAATCACCCACTTTATGTTCAGCAGTATCATAACGACCAAAGCATAAATCCAGTCCTCCAAGAAAGCAAATCTGATAATCAACAATGACAAGTTTTTCATGGTGGGACCTATATGTAACCAATATATAATATCAGAAGCAGAAAAAGATACAGGAAACACTTAACTAAAACATCAGCATCCAGGGAAATTCAAGAGACTTTCTGGTAAGTAAAACAAAATCCTCAAATGACTTGCAAGTAGAGTGCATACCATAAATAAACACCACTAGAAAAGTGGTCCGGATAACGTAGTACCCTCACATTCTCATGAATTCCAAGAAGTTTTCTCTTGCCATAAACACTGTTGATTTTCAGAGCAAGAGCAACCTCTTTATAGAGAAGAATGTAAATCTGCAGGCACATTTAGGCATAATACTCATTGGTATGGATCCAAGACATGTCTTGGTGTTAAAAATAAGAAAGAACAACAAAATTTTATTTCACTGAACTGTGTTTAAGTCAATGGTCATGGATGAGGAACATGTAGAGAAAAATAGAAAATTAAGGTTAGAGATTAAAGATTGCACGAAAATAAGGTTTACCTGAACCCCTTCCTTAGCTTTTGCTTCCAGTAAAGAATCAAGTCTAGAAGAAGCATGAGCATGAAAAGGGCGCCGCAGGTACAATTCTGGACACACCCACCAGCCACAAATAAATATCTGCACGAAACTTTCAATCATCAAACAGAAGAAAATGCAACAGTAATAATTGTGAAATACAAGTGAACTGTACACAGGGAACTGAAAGAAACAGACCTCTGATTTTGCATTTTCAATTGCAGAAGCAATAGCTTCAAATGCTGCCTGACCATCTATAAACCATTGTGCCTGACTACCATCTTCCGTCAAGCCTCTTGGAGGCGCAAAAGAACCAAAGCGGTGAGGATGACACCAGCCCTCAGGAGGCCTGAGTCCAGCATCATTGATTGAGGCAACCCAATCTTTAACTTTAGCACTACTCTTAACTCTTAAATTCATGCTCCGGCTTCCACAAGCCACCTTTTAAAATTTCATGTTATTTATTAGAGGATTGTCTGGATATTTCATTAGATGGATAGTGCCACCCAAAAATTAAATACAACACTAGAAAAGTGAGGGAAAAGGCCTTCTAAAAAATAAAGAAATTCTTCAGCCATTAGAAACTTGTGCATGTTCCTTATTATGAAGTACAATATAAGCTCAAAATCTATCTATGCAGGGGTAGGAAAGAAAACAACAAAGATTGTATTCCTGAAATCAAAGTTCTGCCTAGTTTCATATATTAAGCATAGAACACACAGCTTCATCCTACTATAGAACAGACACCCAAATGAACATAAACCTAATATCTAGACCGTCCTATATTAGTGAAAAAGCAATATGCACTACTATCTGACAGAATAATTTATATGCCGACCAGTTCAAGAAATAAATTATAAGAACCTGCAGTTAGGCATCTTATTCAGAAACAAAATCTAGCACCAGAGGTTAACCAGGCAAAAAGAAAAGGCCTTAATGCTGCTAACCTTAAATGCATGACGAAGAGGGTTCCGTTCTTTTATTTCTTTTGCTAGTGATACCCTGCCGTCCCCATTCCCATCTGAGGCTGGTAGTACATCAAATACAATTATATCCAAAGGTTGGGTATCAAAAGGATCTGCCAGCAAGGCCAAGAATCCTGGTTTTAATACAGCCCAAACCTGCAGAAACAATACAGGGTGATGCCAAAGATAACAGGTGACAAAAAATACGTTAATTTAACAACACTTAAAAATGAAGTGAAGGTTTTACATGTGATGCTCTATGTCTTGGAATCCATATGCCTAATATTCACTTGCGGAAAAAATTTGAATGCATATAGTTGCTATATGATAAACGGAATACCAGATCAACAGACCAAAATCCATCACATGCAAGGTATTAAAGTGGTACACCAACAATAACTAACAAATGGGCTGATTTCTTTTTGCTTACATGCATCCAGGGGATTGAACCAAAATTCACCCCCAATCCTTGTTCTTAAGAGGGAGGTGCGATTTAGGCCCAAAGGTTAGCAACTGAAAAATGAACTGATGGAAGGATCAAAGTAGATCCAAGAGGTCTCAACAATAGTTCAAGAACATGATACTTCAATGCAACAGGAATATAAAATATGTAACGAAGATAAAAATTATATACATAAAAAAATTAAACAGAAACGGTAAGCCTGCAATCCTATAAGTGACCTACCAGTCACCAGGTCAAAATTTGTGATGTTATGGGTTGACCTGAAAACTACAAAGTCAATATGGGCCCCTAACAACCTGCCAATTAACTTTGTTAAGTTTTAAGTCACCAAAGCCCAAAGCATGAGCAGAAGCTAAAGAAAGGGTTCGAAGTCAAATTTCATTAGTAATAAAGTGCATAAGCTTGTATATCAATTGTCCTAAAATGATAGAAGCTTCTGTCAAAAGATTTCAGTAGATTCTACAATTGATGTCCCACCAACAAATAACCTAGATGTCTTAGAGAATAAACTTCAGAGTACCCAAAAGTTTACGGGTCTTTGAGTTAATTTAACTTTTTACGGACAGATTACTAATAGACAGAAGAGTTTCCCTCCAAAAGTTCTTTGCCAATGTGCTTTCTTGTCAAGTGAATATAAACCGTATTTATCAGAAAGAGGACTTCACTACCTTTTGCCAATTGTCATTACAACAGCTGAACCAATGACATAAACAGCATTTCCTGGAAGCATCATCCTTTGGAATTTTTGGTAGATGCTTCACCATCACATAATCTTCTTTCAGCTTAGGGCCATATTCTGGAGAAAATGATAACATAGAGACCTCCAAAAACTTGCAGACCTACAATAAATAATTATTGATGGTAAGACAGGTAAGGAATGATGATAAAATGAAATTTAAAAAAAAAATACTGAAAAAAAGCTAAAAGCAGTGAACGTTCAAAAATCATCACTATGGGATGATTCAGGGATATGTCCAAGAACTCCAAATGTTTATCTGATAAAAAACACCATCGGTTATGGCTATTTTGATTCAAACTTGTTATTTATATTATCATATATATGACTGATCTGTAGAAAGAACAAGCACCACGCATACCTCTCGAGAGTTCACAATGTCCATGTTTCCTAGAAAGTGATTCAGATACCCTTGCATTGCAACCTTTGATCTCTCCGAAATAGAATGCTGCCTACCCAGCGCTGGCCGAATGATTGGCAGAGCGGCGCTAGATGGAACATCTCTGAACAAAAGATGCAACTATAAGATTTATAACAATAATTCCAGAAAAGGGAATACTTCATGCCTCAAATTCATCTTACACACCATATAATTTAGTAGGTGCTAACCTGTTTTTAGCACTTTCATCGTGATGTAGGGGAACAGTCTCATCATCAACATCCTCATCCTCTGGCACCACTTCCGTGTGATCTCCTATTCCTAGATTTTGAAGCCATTCTTTAACCTTTAATATAATGTTGCAAACGACATTAAATCCCAAACATTCCCAAATAAGCAGCTAACTGCCAAGGGGCATGGAAGAGTGAAAAAACAAACTGACATAGGCTTTGAAATTCAGGTGATAAAATCAAACGCTAGGCCTTTTTTAAAGACAGACCTGTTCCTGCTTCTCGTGAATTTCCTCAATAAACGCACGTTTCTTCAGTGCAAAATGCAAATAGAATACATGTGAAGCTTTCTTCAGCAAGCGCCACTTAAACTAGATAAAAAATAAAAGAAAAACACATAATTAGTACATCATGATATCCAACAAAGAACAGAAGCACCCTCTGTTAGAATAACATTGCATAATCATAATCACAAGGTATTCCGAGATAATGATAAACGTCACAGTATAGCATACAAAATAAGTAAATGAACAGTAAAATACCAAAACAAATAACCAAACTTGACACAAAAGAAAGAAAACTCCATAGGCCTAAGCCCAATTTGGAAATAACCAGTGTGTGTATAGTATCTACCATGATAACAGCTCAAGTCCACGATACACCCTTTTGTTTTTGGGCTGAGCTTAGTATACATAGGACAGTAATTACGCAGAATAATGCTCCTACGAATTTTAGAAAGAAAGAGAAAGGGAATGATTCTATTTACTAAGAGAACCTTTTGGATAAGTTAAAGCTAACTTTTTTTGTTTTCTCTTTTATCATACTCGACATTCAATTTCCTTTCCTCCTTGACCGGTTTTCTCGGCAGCCAAACACATAATTGAGATGGAAAACTGTAAATTGAAGCAGCATGCACCCGATCTCAGCCGAATACAAATTAGAATGAGGCAAAAAGCAAAAGACAGAGATCGTGCCTGCTTGTATTGGAACTCGATGGTGTAAGAGAGAAGCATGGGGCTGATATCGCCGGCGTCGGGACGCGAGACAGAGACGATGGTGGCGCTGGGCAACTCCTCGAAAATCCTCGCCGGCTCGAACGACGAGAAGCGGAAGGAGAACGGCGACGGCGACAACGCCGGCTCCGATCGCAGCTGAACGGACCGGGACCCACTCCCCGACGATATTAACTGCTCCGATTCCATCGGTTTCGAATTTCGATCACTTCGAGATCGAGCAACAAAATTCGATCGAATTCGTATATGATGATAATTTTTATTAAAAAAAACAAATGAAATATAATAATAAAAATAAAACAATGAGTGAAAGGTTGTGGAAGATTTTGTATGCTGGACGGTTTCGTTTTCGGATCGTGAATTTGAGAGAGAGAGAGAGAGACGGAATTGGTCAGTTTTGGACTTGTTTTGTAATTTGAATGGAGTTAGTTGTTCACTGCAGCGCAACAACGTAAAAACCTCTCAAAGTCGGAAGTGGAAACTTCGATTTCGCACTATCCTTTATACGTGCTGTTTCAGGAGAGTCCGTGTCTCAAGAAACAGATTATCAGAGCATGTTGTAAACTTGTAAACTTTAAGTGTCGCATCTCATTTGATTTTGTTATTACGGATTAAATTAAATGTGGCATTTATTTATTATATTTAATGCTGGTGATTTGAGATTTTATTATATCTAACAGTCTTACATTCAAGGGTTTGGTGGATCCAAATTATTGGTCAACTTAATAGGGGCTACTAGAATGGTATGGTATGCTTGTTTGAAACTTGGTTAATACAATCCAATCAACGTTCAACACTTCAACTTTTGAAACAAGGTCGAGCCCGGGCAATTGCATCTTTCTTTTTTGATTTTATCGGAATTTTGTCCTAGTGGGTTTCAATAGTGACAATCATAAAGTTTTACAAATTTTACAAGGAATAGAAAAGGTGCAGAGGCTATGTCACACATGCTACATGGCTTTTGTGGGTTGGCATGAATTGCTAGAGAATCATAGAGGCAATGGTGCTCTTCTTGCAGTCAGATTACAATATGCATTGACTTCAAAAGAGCACGTGCTGATGATTGAGCAGCACTTCAACTGGGGATTAAATGCTTAATGTGATTGTTCTTTCACTCCTCACCTCAGATATGAGATAACTGAGATAACTAAGAAGGTACACGGCAATGACACATCATAGGTACGAGAAGGAACCATTTAACCTTCACCCTGAAAGAAATCATAAATGGATTTAAACGCCATTCTGATTACTGAGCAACAGTTTGGCCATTTTGGGATGGGGACTCGGGGTGAAAAAACTACAGAGCAGCACTGTAACATGCATTTTAAAGGCGCCAGGAAGGTATCGATTCTCTGGTGCAATTGAAACAATTAGATCCCACAAGACCTAAATTCGATTCTCACAACATAGCACCCACATATATCAGAGATGTAAATTCATCCATGTTTGGTGGTGACTGGTGGAGGATCTGGGTCTCAATTTGAATATTTCAACATACTCATTGGCTGATATAATTAACCGATGTCACAAACACATCATTCAAAATATAAGAAAGTACGGAACTCATGGTTTAGATTGGAAAATTTGCCACAAAAACAGAAATTAAAACAGCTCACTAAATATAACTTCTATATAGAATTAAAAGTCAGAGCATTAACATATATAGAGTTCATGTTCTTCAGTGCTCAGTGCAGAGGTCTCTCACTACTCACTTCTTTGCTTTCTTCACTCCTCCCCTGCAGAAATGAACAGAAATCTTTCATGAGGCATGTGTCGAGACAATGTATAAAACAAATTATAAAATTATCAAGTAAACTTACTCTGCCTGTTGGGATGCAGGTGCTGGTGCTGCCTTTTCTCCAGGTCCCTGAAATGTCAAGACACCATAATAAAATAAAGAAAGCCAAAAACATGTGTTGCAATGTCAATAGAGCACAACAAATAGAACTTGAAAAAATTAGCTGATATTAATCCTAACCATCTAGAGTGCACTATAATATTTCAATTTGTACAAACAATCAAACAAATAAGAATAGGACTCTCAAGTCTCATTTTATGTCAACTGACCTGTGCCAGACGTTCCTCCCTCCGAGCCAACTTTCTCTCTCTGCTAGCCTTGTTTTTAGCACGCTTGGCCTCAAACTGGTCAGACAGTGTTTTCTCTCTTGCCTTCTCAGCCTTTGACTTGTGGATACTCTCCATCAGCACCCTCTTGTTCTTAAAGACATTACCCTTCACCTTCAAGTACATGTCATGGTACATGTGCTTGTCAATTTTCTTGGATTCTCGGTACTTACGGAGCAAGCGCCTCAGTACTCGCATTCTCCTCATCCAGAGGACCTTGGTTGGCAGCCTTGCCTCCCTGGTACCCTTGCGCTTACCTGGAAACAATTATTAAGCACATTGTAATCTTACTGCCTTGAAGTGACCGCACCAATATTTCAAAAAAACAAAAAAAAATCCCACATACCATATCCGGAGTGACGACCCTTCCTCTTGGCCTCCTTCATTCTCCGAGCACGAGAACGGGAGTGAATCTTAGTTGGTTTCCTGATGATGAAACCATCCTTCACCAGTTTCCTAATGTTTTGCCCTGCAAATGGTTTTAAGTGTCAGAGTCCAATCACATCAAGGTCAATATAAAACCCAGTAGCAAGAAAAACTAATCTAATACTGCACAGATAATTTGTTCAATTTGGAACATATAAGTTGTGGGAAAGAAAATAAATAGAGAACACTTGCAAATATTGCAAAATCATTGCGGACAAAAATCTAATATCTAAAGCAATGCCATTAACTTCCTTTCCTTTCATTCAACTTTTCACCATATCCAGACAGTAAAGACATTGTTTTTGCAACATAAAAGCTCATATGTGGATAAACCAAACGAAAACAGTAATGAATAAAGGTCCAAAACATAGCAACCTAGAACACCTTAAGATAAGAGAAAAATGAGAATATTCAGAATCTGAACTGAGGAAACTTATGCAGTATGCACTCGAGCCATTTATGTTGATAACTAAATAATTGGTCTCACTAAGACATCATATAACCAAAATGACAAGCACAATCAACTAGCCCCGTAGTTATGACACAAATGGTTCAAATAGAAATGCAATAAACCAATAAATTCAATTGAAATCCTATATTCGTCGGTCAAAAATCAACTCGATACATTTTCCAAATTTGTTTACATTAGATTTATCAGATTCCAACTGATTCAGATCCAAAACAAAACTTCAATTAAAATGAATCGTAAAGTAAACCCTTAAAAATAAAAAGTGAGGTACGTACTGGAGTTGGCCATGGAGATTTCGCTGACCTCATTAGGGTCGAGCCAAACCTTTCCTCGGCCACACTTGAGCACGCTTGCGGACAGCCGCTTCTGGAGCTTCAGCGACACCATTGTTGCTCTTCTGGAGCACCTGTAGGGTTTTACGGGGAAGGAGAAAGCTTGGAGGCTCTTAAGCCTCTTATAAAGGTCGGGGATGGATATATATGGTTAGGGTTTTTAGTGGCTGAGTTAGTGAGTGATTGCCGAGTTCACGAGCTTACAAATGTGGGCTAGGGTCGACCCGACTACAAGGTTAGCTAAGGCCCAAGTTGCTGGCACCGGTTCTTCATGCCTACTTCTACGTTTTTCCATTCTCAGTCTAATATTCCAAATTTCCAATTTGTTTTTTGGGCTTCTAACCCAAGAGAAGAAAACGGCCCAAACAAGCCTGTAATAAAGCGGCCCACCTTTTAATGAGCAAGGGCTGAGCGCCTTTTTTTTTTTTTTTTTGATGAAACTATTTCAACACTAAAATGGTATGAAAATTATATTTGTGGGTAACATATACGTGTGAAAAATGAATAAAATAACACAAAACACTGAAGTACAAACCGTACAATCATTAGGAATTCAATAATGTTAATTGTCCCATATTTTTTTTCCACATTTGTATCTTATTTTATGTGTGACTTTAGTGGAAGGATATTTCATTTTTCTTTTTTATATTTTATTTTTTAGTGTCTAAAGCTTGAATGTCATATAAAGTGGTATGAAATTGTGGTATAAAAATATAGTAAGTGTAGCATTATTATTAGGAATTACATTCACCAACTTTATATGTTCCTCTTCAAGAATTTCAACAAAAATAACAAAAAAAAAAAAAAGATAAGGGGAGTCGCCAAGCACTCACCCTTGCACAATTATGCAAGCGTGGGCCAGTTTATCATGTTTAAAAAATAAGAAATAATTACTCATTACTACATCTTTGTTATGGTTTTTAACTTCTAATACCATTATTGTTAATATATAACAATCATGTTAGTTTTATTAACAATCAAGTCATTTTGAGTTAGTACCAATTTGTATTAGCCATCAAAGCAATCCAATGGTTGCTAATTTTTTAATTTTTTCAAAACTCTCTTAAACTCTATCACGTGTCTCTCTCTCTCTCCTTCATTTCTGAAATTTATCTTCTCTTTCATCACTTTATTTCTCTATCCCTAATCACTCTATGTGTGTTTTCTCTTGCTCTCTCACTGCAACTTTCTTCGACGGCATGTGTGTGCATCCGGCCATGGATGGCGACGAGAGGACCACCCTTGAGTTCCTCTCTCTCCCCTCTTCATCTCTGTGAGCTCGGAACACCCAACAACCCCCATACTCGATCGGAGCCTCGATGTTGACTCAGATCTCAGCCTTGTCGCGACGTTGTCGAAGAACAAGCCAAGTTCCTCACTATAACAACACCTATAAAGTTATTGGGGGAGCCAACTCCACCCTCGTGCCTTCATTATCAGTAATAGGTTCTTGATTTTTTTTTTTTAGTTCAGTTTATGGAACTGCAAGTGAATTGAAACTGCAGTTTATTAGAGTTAAAATTGCAGTTTATTGGAGTTGCGGACTTGCAGTTTATGTTTCTGTTTATTGGTGATGCGTTGATGTTAGTATTTTGGAAGATGTCTGCATGTTATGTTTTTGTTATGTCTATTTTCGGATGGTATTTTGGGATCTAGTGGTGGTGTGGTGTCTGCAAATGAAGAATGAGTTTGTGGTAGTTAGTCCGCAAAGAAAGAATGATACTTTAGGTGGTTTTGGTTAATAAAATTAGATGTCAGTACCTATATATTAATTGACTCAAAAAATAAAGTAGATCTTTTCAATATCCAACACTTTATGTGTGTTATTTTATCATGAGAATCTTCAAAGTGTGCTAATCAATTATTAATGTTGTTTTTTTATGTATTATTTAAAAAAAATATTGGAAACAAAATTTAGTGATGACACATATGAGAAGCATGAGAGAAATTGAGGCAAGTATAATGAGATTTGGGAAATGTATATAAATATATTATCATATTTTAGAAATTTGATTTTAAAATCAATACTCTCTATGATTGTGACAAGTGGCAAGATTTTAAGGGTAGAGATTTCATTGTTGGCCAAGGAAAAACCCTAGACCTCAAATATAAATTAGGGTCTTGTTTGATGCATAAGGTTTGATAGAATAAATGGCTAGATTCATGTGTGTTTAAGAAAGAATATGAAGGATGTTTTCTAAGTTAAAGGAAGAAGATGAGAAGAATATGGATTAGCTATGAGGGGAAACTTATCTCCCCTATTCCCACTATTTTAGGAAGATTAGAAAAGATAAGTTTTCCCTTATAATTAGTCTATCTGTACAGGTCTCCTCTACACCCTCATTCATTCTCACCAATTCACAAGCACAAGCCCTTTCCCTCACTCTCTCTTCGTGTGATCGTAAGGAGGAGAATTCCTCCACATGCCATGAGCTTTGCAAGGATCACTCCTTTGTGTTCTGTTATTGCTTCAATCAACCATTTGCTTTGATCTTCTATATAATATGAATGTGTGATACAATCACTCCCTTTCTAGAATTCTCCAATAATATAAGATTGTAGATCACTTAGTGAATCCCTTTGATTTATAGTTGTTTTTATAAGTTGAGTCTGATCTTGTTTGTTTGAGTTTATTTAAGGACCAGCAAAGATAATGGCCAAGTTACTTGAAGAAAAAAGATCAAAGGGTGGTTGTGCCCAAGAACAATCCTATAACACTTGAAGGTGGCATTTAGCCAAGATAATTGTTGAAACTAATTATCCTAGGTACAATGAAATGGATTTATAATAATAGGCCTAAAAGTTCAATCCTAAATTTCAGTAGTACATTGTATAACATAGATCAAACTCCCACAACTTATGCATAAGGAATTTGATTTATATACTGTGCAGTAACTTGATCCCAAAAAATATAATTGACTGGTAGAGCCTTGACAGAAAGCGTAGAAAGGAAAATATTGAATTAAAAGTTTACTTCATTCTTTTTCTTCACCAGGGAAGGATATGCCTTTATACAACTCAGAGAGGCAACATTTGCGTGACCTTAAGCAAGAAAGAGGGAATTGGCCAAATACAACCAACCCAATACTGACAGCTAGACAATAAAAGGAAATACCTAAATAACCCAAATAGCAATTACAGCTTTATGTGTAAATGACAAGGAATATAGATAAGGACCCCATCATTTTCCCTCCCCCTTAAAACAAAGCCTGACCTCAGGCGTGAAAGTCAGGGAAACGAGCTTGTATCTCTGAAGCATCCTCCCAGGTTGCATCATCTGCAGGGAAACCAGTCCATTTGATCAACCAACGTGTAACAGCTGCATTGTTTCGTTTAATTAAACCTCTGTCCAGAATTTTCTCAGGTGTCCACATTAATTGACCCTCACCACCAAAGGAAGGAAGAACCGAAGAGGGAACCACTTGATTGCCCACCTTACGTTTCAACAAGGAAACATGAAATATGTCATGAATACGAGAAGAAGCAGGTAACTGGAGCCGATAAGCCACCTTGCCAATGCGGGCGAGAATTTTGTAGGGTCCATAGAAACGTGGAGACAA
Organism: Dryas octopetala; assembly: GCF_963921425.1. Taxonomy (NCBI): domain Eukaryota; kingdom Viridiplantae; phylum Streptophyta; class Magnoliopsida; order Rosales; family Rosaceae; genus Dryas; species Dryas octopetala. The sequence continues at coordinate 23,565,203 of NC_141367.1, read as the reverse complement.
TTTAGGACAGTGATCTTGAGAAATGGAGGACTGGCGATATGGCTGCAAACGAAGAAAAACCCAGTCGCCAACTGCAAACTCCCTTTCTGTACGATGTTTGTTGGCATAATGGCGCATTCTCTCTTGTGCCAACTGCAAATTTTGTCGCAGATGCTGCAGCAAGGTGTTCCGATCACGAAGAGTAACATCTACCAAGTGGACCGGAGAAGAGCCAGGTATATAACTGTGCACCGATGGAGGAGGAGTACCATACACGGCCTGATAGGGTGTCATCTGAATAGCAGATTGAAATGTGGTGTTGTACCACCACTCCGCCGAGGGTAACCAAGTAACCCAAGAAGCAGGTTTATCACCCACGAAACAACGTAAATAATGCTCGAGTGTACGATTCAGAACCTCAGTCTGGCCATCTGATTGTGGATGATATGCGGAACTGCGACAAAGTTTTGTACCTTGAAGGTGGAAGAAGGCTTCCCAAAACTGGCTAGTGAACACAGGATCCCGATCACTGACTATACTCTTGGGCATACCATGTAAACGAAATATTTCACGAATGAAAATCTCTGCAATCTTAGCTGCTGTGTAAGGGTGAGAAATAGCAATGAAATGCCCATATTTGGAAAACCTATCCACCACCACAAGAATTGCATTTTTTCCAGAAACAGCAGGTAATCCCTCCACAAAATCCATAGCCACATCACGCCATACTTCGCTAGGAATGGTCAAGGGTTGGAGTAGACCTGGGGGGTGGATTGCTTCATAGTTCTGCCGTTGACATGTGTCACAGCTTGCAACAAAGTTTTTGACATCTTTTTTTAGACCTGGCCAATGAAAGTTGCGTATGATTCGTTTATATGTGCGAAGGTACCCCGAATGTCCAGCACTGGGTGTGGAATGGAACTCCTCTAAAATCTTTGCCCGCCAATTGGAGGACGCAGGAACAAATAAGCCATCACGATAATAAAGGCAATCGTCACGCAAACTGTAGTGAGGCTTGGCTGAGGAATTACTTTTGAGAGCTTGGATGAGCGAAAGAATCTCAGGATCCTGCAAGCAATGTTCTTGGATTTGAGCAACACTCTCAAAGATAGGACTAGACAATCCCATGATAGTACATAGCTCATGCTTCCGAGAAAGGACATCGGGAACAGTGTTAGAAGCCCCGAATCTATATTCGAGCACATAATTGTAACCCAGTAGTTTAAGTAACCATTTTTGTTGTGATGGAGTTGTAATCCGCTGATCTAAGAAGTATTTGATTGTTTGATGATCCGTTAAAATTTTGAACTGGCTGCCAAGTAAGTAATGTCTCCATTTTTGGACCGCAAAGACTACTGCCAGCATCTCCTTATCGTAAACGGAGAGAGCCAAGTGTTTACCCGACAAAGGTTTACTCAAGTATGCGATCGGATGGCCCCCCTGAGTAAGTACTGCACCAATACCACCTCCAGATGCGTCGCATTCGACCACAAATTGGCGACTAAAATTGGGAAGGGACAATACTGGTGTTGTGGAAAGTGCTTGTTTGAGAGCCAAAAAGGCCTGTTTGGCTTCTGAAGACCACACAAAACCGTCCTTTTTGAGCATATCAGTGAGAGGGCGTGAAATACTCCCAAAATCCTTGACAAATTTTCTGTAGTATCCAGCAAGTCCTAAAAACCCACGAAGACCTTTGAGATTAATTGGCAAAGGCCAATCTTGGATACATTGTATCTTCTTAGCATCCACAGAAACCCCAGCTAAAGAAATGGTGTGGCCTAGATAATCCACAGTAGCTTGACCAAAAGAACATTTGGAATACTTCACTTGCATCTGATTGGTACGCAGCACCTCAAAAACAACCTCAACATGCTGTACATGCTCTTGAATATCATGGCTATAAATGAGAATGTCATCGAAAAATACCAGAACAAATTTGCGCAAAAAGGGCTTAAAAATGGAGTTCATAAGTGCTTGGAAGGTTGAAGGGGCATTGGACAGCCCAAAGGGCATAACCAAGAACTCATAATGACCCTCATGTGTCCGAAACGCCGTCTTATGAATGTCTGGCTCCCACATTCGAATTTGATGATAACCAGACCGGAGGTCTAATTTAGAAAACACGGCTGCCCCATTGAGTTCATCTAATAACTCATCGATTACAGGAATTGGAAAACGGTCTTTAATAGTAATGTTGTTCAATGCCCTGTAATCCACACAAAATCGCCAAGTGCCTTCTTTTTTTTGAACTAGTAAGACTGGAGAGTAGAAAGGGCTGGAACTTGGTCTGATGATGCCCATAGACAACATCTCAGTTACTTGGCGCTCAATTTCAGGTTTCTGGATATGAGCGTAACGATAGGGTCGTACATTCACAGGTCCTGTACCTGGTAGCAATGGAATGCGATGGTCCATCTCCCGCAAAGGTGGCAAGGCAGAAGGGAGGGCGAATAAATCTGCAAATTGTTCTAATAATGGGCCGAGAGCAGCGGGAATGGTGGTAGTGGGAGGTGTCTCTTTGTCCGAACCCAACAATTGAGCCACCAGAGAATCTGCGTCCTCAGGTTCCTCTGCGACCATCTGATGCACCGCCGTGGTTGAGCACATGGACGAACGATTCTTGTCCCCTACAATGCGATAATGTTGTCCATTAAAATTGAACTCCATCACCTTATCGCGGAAGTGCCAACCAATCAATCCCAAAGATTCTAACCATTCTGCTCCCAATACTAAATCACAGCCCGTGACTGCTAAAAGTCTGTAATCATTAGTGAATCGGAACCCTTGTAAATCCACCTCCACTGCAGTGACTGACCCTTGTGTGGAATAAGTCTTGCCAGTAGCGACAACAATAGGCTCTACATCAGAGGAATCGATTAGTTTGCCCAATTTTACTGCCACATTCGGATTGAGAAAATTAAAGTCAGCTCCCGAATCAATAAAAACATGAATGGGTAAGGTCCCAATTCGTCCCCACACCCGCATTGCTCTGCCTTTGGGTTTGCGATTAGAGGAAATCGCGTGAAGATGGATGGGACTCACGGTAGTAGGCAAAGGGGAATCAGTGGATGCGGCCAGCTGTGGCTCGTCCTCTGAGTCATCATACTCGGATTCGATCATTAAAATCTGGGGTCGTCGACAACGATGGCCTGGTTTGTACTGTTCGTCGCAGTGGAAACAGAGACCCTTAGCTCTGCGTTCTTGAAATTCTGCCTAAGTACCACGAAAAACAGGCTTCCCAGAAGGAGCTGGTGAAGGAGTGGGAGTGGTGGAGGCTTCCATAGGTGCAGAAGACTTCGAATATGAGCTGAAGGTAGTGGTGTTGGGCTTAGAGTAAGGAAGCTTGGCAGAAGTTTTGCGACGAAGATGTCGGGACTCGAATAGACGGGCTAACTCCATGGCCTTGGCCAAAGAGAATGGTCCAATGGCCATCACATCCTCCTGGATTTCTTCCTTGAGACCGCCCACAAAAATTCCCATTAGTTGCTCATCAGACCAACCCGGAGCTCGACAAGATAATTTGATAAATTGGGTGACATATTCCTCTACTGACCCAGATTGAGTGATGTGAGACAGGGCCACATTGAAGTTTAAAGGGCCGCCCGGACCAAAACGCTGCAATAGCATCTCAGTGAACACAGCCCATGAGTCAAAGGGGTACCTGGTTTTGAACCATTTGAGCCATAACGCCGCGTCGCCACCGAGATGGGTTGCTGCAACAGCCACTCGTTTACGCTCTTCCACTTCATAGTAATCGAGAAACTCCTCTGCCATGGCAATCCACCCATAAGGGTCATCCCCGTAAAATCGGGGCAGTTCAATTTTCAAGGAGCGAAAACCTCCTGGAGGAGGAAACGGCGAATACCCAGAAGATTGGGTAAAGAACACAGGCGGTGTTGATGGAGGAACATGCCCTTGTGGCTCGGAGAAGGGAACCGATATCGATGGACTGGCCGACACAGGAATCGGAAGAGTTGTTGGGCTGGAGGATGGAGAAGACGCAGGAATCCGGATGGGATTTGTGACGACGGACGGCGCTGGCGACCGAGGCAATGGAGGAAACTGGGCCGAGCAACCCAAAATGGGTCCGCCTAGCAGAGTAGTTGGACCAGTTAACGGGATCTGAGTAGATCCAATGGAAATATGAGGAACCGGAACCGTTGGATGCACGACTGAGGCCGGTGGGCGAGTGTGTCCCGAACGGAGTAGGCGAAGCTCCTCCATAATCGAACGCTGAAAAGAAACTTGGTGGTCCTGTTGGAGCGTCAGAGTGGAAAGAGCTTTCTGAATCTCCACCATATTCTCGTGAAGCTCGTCCTGGCGAAGCGTCAGAGAAGAGAGGTTACCTTGAACATCGTCAAGATGGTTGGCGATTTGGACACGCTGCAAATCCAGCTCCAATTCCGTCGTCGTCGGAATGTCGGTAGCGGAGAGGTGAGAAGCGGCCTTCTTCCCCATGGAAAGAGGGCTCTGATACCAAAATGGTAGAGCCTTGACAGAAAGCGTAGAAAGGAAAATATTGAATTAAAAGTTTACTTCATTCTTTTTCTTCACCAGGGAAGGATATGCCTTTATACAACTTAGAGAGGCAACATTTGCGTGACCTTAAGCAAGAAAGAGGGAATTGGCCAAATACAACCAACCCAATACTGACAGCTAGACAATAAAAGGAAATACCTAAATAACCCAAATAGCAATTACAGCTTTATGTGTAAATGACAAGGAATATAGATAAGGACCCCATCATTGACCTTTTCCTAAATCCTTCATATCGATGTTAACATGAATATAGATTTTGTCACAATTTGGGTACTTTAGAAGCTCCTTTAGGCTATTAGTTGTTTGTGCGCCTAGGGCCCCCCTACAAAACCAGCCCAATCCTACAGCGACACGTCAATGTTGTACAGTAGCCACCCACCGACGAATAACACGTGGCCTTTACAAAGCCGTCTCCAAAGAATTCCTCAATTGAGATTGTTCCCAATTTTTGTCCCTTTTACCCTCCTTATTTTCCCGCACTTTCCCGGAAAATTTCCCAACCAGAATTGACACCCTTTTCTCCCAATTCCCAGCCAATTCAAACGAATCCAATTGGACCAAGAAATCAAACTCGGACGACGATGGACATATCTCTCCTATACGACACCGTAACAGTAGCCACCACCGCCCAAGGCCTAGGGTTCGCCAAGTTCCTAATTCGCAACCATGACCTCACATCCAACAACCAAATCTCTCTCTCCGATTCTCATTCCGAGCAATCCTCACCCTCTAATGGAGTTCCCCAAATCTCCGCCGTTATCTTCCCCGTCGACGCTCTCGCTCCGCCACGTGCCAAGTCCAGCTCTTACAGAACTGCTACCCGAACCCTCGTCCGCAAAAGGCGGCGCACCAAACGGAGATCGCTCAGCGGCGACGATTCTAACGACGGTGACGAAGAGGACGGCAGGTTTTTCGGTGGCGATGGTCCGTTTTTCAACGGAGGCTGGGGTGGTGGAGGAGGCGGCGGCGGTGGAGGGGGTTGGAATTTTGACAGATTCGGAGGGCATAGTTGGGATGAATCTTCGTCATCTTCTGCATCCGATCCGGCATTCGATTTCGTATACGAGGTGATGTGCTGGATTGCGCTTTCGAATTGCGTGCACTTTGCCTTCAAGAGGGTTCTTCGAATTGTCGCGGATGGGTTCAGCGATGCTGAGAGAGACAAGGTGCCGATTAGATTGACCTCGGTCTGCTGATTCGGTATCGTTTCGTTCTCAATGTCTAATGTATAAAATTGGGTTAATTTGTGTGTTTCATTATACATTTGATGCTCAAATTTGTATATATTGTATATATTTGCATTGTTATAAATAGATGGTTCGGTTATTTTAATAATGCATTTTGTTTTCATTCCTAAATTACTTGTTGTGTAAGGATGATCTGATGCCAATTTTTAAGATTACAAATGGAAGTTCTTTATACAAAATAGGAGGAAGCATACTGAGTTGTATAATTTCCGAGGATGGTGAAGATAATTTGTGCAGATTTGCTTGGAAAACCTTGAATGTTAGCATTTCAAAATTAGCGGAGAGACTGATTTTTAGACCCTGATCCAATGATATAAGTTTTGTTTGAGGAAAAATTAGTCCCGGCCTTCCTGATGCTTTTTGTTTAGATTTAGTTCTTATTTTATGGTCTCTATGTTGGTAGTTCACGGGAACTTGTTACCTTAATGTTGATATGAAATTCTTGACTAAAGTAGCTTTGTGGTATTGATATCTTAAGTCTCATATGCACTATGAGGTGGCTTTCTAGTGGATTATATCTGTTATCATATGGTTTTGAACTGTGTGTAGTATCGGAGTGAATTATCGTTCTATCTGATCTTATATATGGGTTTTGATAAATAAAGACTATTCTTTGCGTAAACTATGGTTGGTCTGTTCATGTTGAGACTGATCGAAATATGAAAAGAAAATTGAAGCATATCTTATGCAAGTTTCTTTTAGTAAAAAAGTAAAAAGGGTAAGACTAAATGGTAAAAAAAATCAAATGTACAGAGACCTATTGAATTGGGCGTAGGACTTAGTGGAGTCGAGTTAAGTAAAACAAAGAAAGCTAATGAATGGATTAGTATTTTCATGAACTTTGGAAGCATGGTTCTAACTTCCAAGTGCAGGTTGCTGGCTTCAGTCATTGGTAGGTACCGTAGAAGTTGGTGTCTGATCCATGTACCCCACTATGTATTGGTGGTTCCTTAAGCCAAGAGAGGAGGGATGGGTGAATGGGAGGCAAGTTGATGCCACAATAGTTTGTCTTCTTTATTTCTTTGCTTGGTCCCTTGTCTTGTTGTAGTGATGGTTGGCTTTGTTTTTGGAGCTTTCTTCAAGGAAATGGCTGCCTGATTTTTTGAAGGAAAAAAAAAAAACTTTTGAAGTTAGTTGTGTTAATTTTGTGGGTGTTTTTGTGAAATAAAATGATGCCACTTCCACTTTGGATAGGTTTTGTAAACTTCTTATGTTGAGTTCTATATTTTGAAGATAAACCTTGAACTTTTGATTCTAATCCCTGGAGGATTCTGATCAGGTTTAGATAGTTTTGGGTTTAGGGTCTGAGGGATCATAGTCTGTGTTTCATACTAATTTTTGACCCAAATTAGATTATGAATCCAATTCATGTAATATCACTAGCTACAATGTAACCTTCTGGAGTGGTAAAATCTTATTGTGTATTGTTTATATTAGCAAATTTTTGAACATCCATTTATTCATAGATTATGATTTGTTTGGTGGGAATTTTATCTCAGCCAAATATGAATTCTTCAACTGTTATTTCTGTTAGAGACTTGTGAAGATTTATTCTCATTCCAATTTTAAATTTGGTTATATGTCTACAAGGATGCATATACAGGTGACTAGAGACTATAAATAATTCTCAAGTGACATGATTGGTGCCCTATTTGATGCAACTACTTCTTACTTTACTGCCAAAGTGTACTAAGTGACAATTTTAGTTTTAAATTTTTTGTAGTGAACTGGTGATGATTCTTTTTAGAGGTGAGCTGAGTCAGCTGACATTAACATAATTTTAAATGATTTCTTCAGCAATTTAGTTTGCTAGAGCATCTCTCTAATTATGATTGTATTTGATTAGCCGAGGACTAAGGGAAGAAATATAGTGGTTAAGGTACATAATAAAATATGTTGTCAACTGTCCTAGGCTCCTACCTTGAGGCCCTACTTGGATTTGAATGACATGCCTTTTTGTTGGGTTCATGCATCTTTCCTTGTTTGTTCACATTATTCAAATTCGTTGTCCAAGAAGAGCTTCACCAACCTGCATATATGATGATAATGTGAATTGACGTTGCAATGGCTTCTGTGGCATTCCTATGATTAGTATATATGCCTCTTGCCTGTGAGTCGTGCTAGATTTTATTCGTGATCTAATTTGATAGTTTCTTTATGACTTTTAATCCCCTTTCCAAGTTATCTGTATCAGGGAGCAATTGTCAGCTTATTTAGTGCGTGGGTGATCCAGTCACTAGACAAATTGCCTCCCTTACATTACCTTACACTGATTAGGATTGACAGACCCACCTTGTATGCATGTAACTAGTATTTTGAAGTTTTAACCCAATAATGATTCTTGCATAACTTTATTTTTACAAACCACATCCAAAATGACTCGAATGGTTAGAGAAAAGTGGCTGGATTAGAGCATTGGCACAATCTCAAATTGAAAAAGTGATAAAGTTATAAATTAATAGGTATATATATATACAAGGAATTAGACCATACACAATAACGCGGACATCGTTTGGTAAAACTCCATTCCCATTTGGTGTCCCAAGTGGCTGGTTTGCAAAAGTGCTGGGTCGGGTCACGCACAACATACATGACCGATGAGTCTATGACAGGGATAGGAAAAGGTAGTCAGTCCCTTGAGGCCTTGATGCTTGGGGAAAATAAGTCATTTCGTAATTACTAATTTACTATTGACTATTGGTTACAAACTTGCAAATGCTTTCTTATTTCCTTTTCTAGCTTACCCTTTATTTCTTTTATTTTTCCCCTTTGTTTCGGGGTTGGGGATTTGAGTAGAGAGGTAGAGTCAGTCTTAAGGTTTCTTTTGATTGTTTGATGGCGTGTCAACTACCAATTTCGTTTCCAAATTGCTCACTGCGTGATTGCAACAGCTACTTCATTCTGTTTCAACAAGGGGGTGAAAAAATTGGCAAAGATTTTCTTCCGTCAATGCTTTTGTTTTAGACTAATGTTAATTAGGTGAAACTTTTTTTAACCACCAAAGAAAAACAAAACAGAAAGTGAAACTTGAAAGACGCACCATTGATCAACCAAAGTAGTTTTATTTATACTATTCCTTATTTCATGGATGCAGTATTTTTTGGCATTTGTGTCCAAGAAATTATATATAAAGTAATCATGCAACCCACGAATTGAATAATTAATCCCCATCTTAGATAGTGTTTCAGCTCCTAAATCTGTGATGGGTCTCAGACTCAGAGCGTGGATAAGCTTAAGCTTCCACGCTATAAGAAGTCCCCAGCCCACATGCATGAATATAGATTAGTGGGCCTCTTTGTATATATATATATTATCAGTTTTAATTAAGCATTTCCTACTTTCCTAGGTAAGGTTTCATTGTTATGTATAATTAAAAGAGAGTGGCGACTAGAGTACAGTACTCTTAATAATATAAGTTGTTAACAAAGTTAAAAGAAAGTTCGTTGATATCAAGGATTAGCATAAATTACTTATATTTTATAAAGAGAGTCGGACAGTACTCTCATTATAAAAAGAAAATATTTGGGTCACTCCCATGGGATATTTTAAGGTCACCTCATTCCCTCAAATTTCGATTTCGGCAATGCCGGTGCATGATCGAAACCGTTTACTTTTTAGATAACCAATTAAAGATCATCTCTGTAAAAAATCAAATCAATTGGAAATCGTTTGGTTATATAATTATTGTCAATTAAATAGAAAAAATTGATGGTTTTCAATTAAAGAGTGATTTTTTGACCAAACCGTTAATTTTTTTTATTTAATCAACAACAGTAATATAATCAAACGATTTCCGATTGAGTTTATTTTTTGCAGAGATGATCTATAATAGGTGATTTAAAAAGTGAACGATTCTGATCATGCGCCGATAGGGGTGTGATTTGGATTGGAAAATCCGAATCCGACCGATTCCTATCCGAAAATTTTCAATTTTATTTCGAATCCGAAAATGCCGAATCTGAAAATGCCGAAATTCGAAAATTCTGAAAAAAATTGGATTGAATTAGAATGTTTATTTAAATTCTGATTCCCATCCGAATTCCGATCTAAAAAATTCCAAAATGTTTCGAAGGCATTCCGATCCGATATTTCCGAAATTATGCCAATTTATTTCATATTATATATTTTATCATTTATTTAATATGATACATATAACATATATTTTAAAAAAGATGACTAATACTATTAATATAAACATATGTACATTATAAATATATATGTGTATCATAATAACATAAATGGTAAGTTGGTAACACAAACACCCACATTTTTCCGTACATGTAATTACTATTTTTTTTTATTAGGGAGGGAAATTGAAGATATGAGGCAATTCTACAGTTGTTCCAACTGGAATATCCCACCAATTGTAATTACTAATTACTAAATATGTAAGCTTATTATATTCAAAATTTCAAACATGATATATATTATTTGAGTAACATGTATTTATATACACATATATATATATGAGTAACATGATATATATATATGTGTGTGTGTGAGTAACATGTATCTACTAGTGACATTTATTCTAACAATGTTGGATGAGCTCAAAAGATTAATCCCCCACCTCTAAGATATGTGCTATTAAGCCTATTATACATTCATAGTGACATTTATTTCTCTTATATATTATGTATGTTATAATATATAATATATACCATTAAATATACACAATATATATATCATACATAATTTATTTCTCTTATAACATACATAATTTAGCAATGAAAACCTTGCTAGATTGCATCTTTTTTTTCCCCTTCTTTTCTAGATTTTTTTTTATGGTAATGGTATGGGATGGTATGGTTCTAAATGTTATTTAAATTAATATTTTGAATTTTCTTTTTAAATTGGACATATATTTTAATTACATCTTAATATAAATATTGAAATGCATCATAATCTATTGTCTTTTAATTTTTTTTGTTTGTTAATTTCATCATTATTCTAAAAAAAAATCCGAACATGTTCTAACAAATATTATGAAAATGTGAAAATTCCGATTTTTTATTCGAAAATTTCAAATGTTTATCCAAAAGTTCCGAAAATGTTATATTCCGAAAAATTTCGAAAATTCTGAGAAATCCGAAAATTCCGAATCAGAATGAGATGTTGAAATTCCGATTTTTTGGAATGGAAATTGGAATATAAATTCCATTCCAAAATTTTTTGGATTGGAATTGGAACACCCTATTTCCGATCCGATCCGGCCGAAACACACCCCTATGCGCCGACATTACCGAAATTGTTATTTTAGGGGGAGGGGTGACCCAAGTAGTATCCATTATAAAATTATAATTGTCATGATTGCCATATGTGTTATATGTTATAAGAGAAAAACTTACATGTCCCTGTGTTAGGGACATGTGGTATCTCGAGAGAGGAAGAGAAGAAAAGAAAGAGAGAGAGAAAGAAAAGGAGAAAAAAAAACAACTAATGAGAAAGAAGGGGATGCCATGTCATGGTAACATGGTTACAGGAAAGTTCTTAATTCTCATGTTATAAGGGTCGTGATTCCAAATTAAGATGTTCCCCCACAGCTACAGTAATTGACAAAGTCGAAGTTGTATATATCTTCTGATATATTCATTATCATCACCTTGCATGCCATATTCGATCTATTGCCTTAAATTCATTTATTGATCAACTGATTACCCATATCATTTATTAATCAATCATTCATGGGCCCTTTCATATACAGTAAAACATTTATAAATGAATGTTCTATAAAAATAAAATTTTATGGTCTAAATTCAGGCCAGTGTACTAAAATAATAACCTCACTAAATACATAAGATAATAATTTTTCTTAAAATTCTTTAGGGACCAGCGAATTTATAAATTAATAATTAATAAAATATATAAAAGAAATAGCACATACAAATTCATAATAATATTAAGGAACTTTTTACTTAAGAATTTCTATTTTGTCAATTCATTTATTTCTCAAAATATGCTTATAAAGTCGTTTGTTTTTTCTTTGTACCAAAACCAAATTGAACCTCATCCTTAACTTTTTGCAATGCATACACCACATTTTTTTATTTTGAAAACACTTGATCTTCTAGTTCTTAACGTTCATTTAAAAATTTGAAGTTATACATGTATCTTTGTAAAAGAAAAAATAATACATAAACCAAAAAAAAAACATAAAACTTTTTTAAATTAATAAATATTTATTTATCACTAAATTAATAAATTATTCATTTATTGATATATAAATAACCCCTCAAAAATAATAATTTTTCTTAGTCCCTATAGTATTAATTTATAGGAGTTTTACTGTAGTATTTCAATTATTAGAACCGTCTTTTTTTTTTACTTTATATTCAAAGATCATTATTGCAAAAAATTAGATAAATCATAAACCATTAAGCTATCAAACTTTGATAAAATAAATAGACGAACAAAATATTTTTGATACACACTTGAAATGTTGACCATTTAATCCACTGTCAAATAGTTTCTGATTAAACAAATTTTTTGCAAGGACGATTCTTCAATGGAGACAAAAAAAAAAAAAAAACAAATCTCAATCATCAAAATACAATATAGAGTGGACCTCACAAGAGATCCATTATATAAGTTTATTTGAGGAATTCTTTAATAAAGGGGTCAATATATATATATATATATATATATGATAGCACAGCATTTATAATAGTACGTGCATTATATTAAACAATAGTAACAATGCAATATAAGTTATCAGTTATAACACGAATTATAATATTTAGGCTGGTCTTTTCTTATAAATATTAAAGTATAATATCATTAGATACATGAACCGATTGACATGGAGAAGCATGAGGAAGTTTAATTTGCGAAACAATTAAGAAGAAAAATTCAATGCAGAATTAATGTGACTTGTGAATAAATGATGTCCCACATCCTGCTAATTTTGTATGGTCACCCCATCCCACATTACAAAAAACACTACAAAACAAACCAGTCATGGACAACAACAACGATGATGCATGCAAAGACATATATTAACACAAGTTTTTTTATTTCTCAAATACATAGATATATATGTATACTGTGCAGCGAAATACATATTACTTAGCATACACAAAGGCAGTTGCTAGCTAGTACATAAAACCCAACACAGACAGACATAGACACAAGGGCGCAACCACATAATGTATAATTGTATATGCTCTTTTTTTTTTTTTTTTTTCGGTAGTACTCTTGTAATGTTCCCTAATACACGAGGCGACCACCTTGGTGCTGGTGATGTGTAACCAGGTCATCCAGCATCCAAAGGTCCTCCAGCGAGTCCGACTCACCCATTCCCCTCATCTGACTCGGCGTTTCCGCCTCATCAAGACCCAGGAACGATTCCAAGCTCGAGATTTGCTCTTTCAGCTCAAACTCATCACCTCCACCAGCAGCCACCTCACTCTGAAATGGATGATAATAAGCAGGATCACTACTCCTGGGTGGCCCTCCATTGGTCTGAAAACTCGACTGAGTTGACTCGGGAGCAATGCACCGCTGCTTCTTTGAGCGCGGTGCAACTGCAACTGAAACTGGAGCCGGAGCGGCGGTGAAGTTGAGCTTGGCCTTCTCACCGCGGATGCGCTTGGCAGCTTCGTCGTAAGCTCTGGCAGCTTCCTCGGCAGTGTTGTAAGTTCCGAGCCAGACTCGGACACCTTTGCAGGGGTCGCGAATCTCAGCCGCCCATTTCCCCCATGGTCTCTGTCTTATCCCTCTGTAAACGTTCTTCCTCACTCTCTTAGGCTTCCCCTCCTTCTCTGCTGAAACGCGGCTCGTCTTCTTCGCCTTCTCACTTGTCCCTGCAATATAACAAGAATCACAACTTCCATCAGCTAGTATATAACAAAACTTTAAAAACTCTAACACTATTTTGTTTTAGGATATTCAGAAACAGTAGTTGATCGTTTTCTGTTTTTTTTTTTAAGTGCAAAAATGAGATCACAAAGAACATGGTACAATTATTGGCGCTTTTGTTCAGCACTTTTACTAAAAGCGTTTTTTTTAAAACACATAAATTTTTTTGAAAAAAATTCAAATACTTTTTATAAATCTACTTGAAAAAGAACCAACCTGATGCTTTATCATAAAGCGTTTCCAATTGCTTTTCTAACCCAAAAAGACTTTTAATTTTTTACTAAATGCAAGCAAAAACACTTTCGATTATTTAAAAACACTTTTAAACCTTCTAAAAGTATTGCCAATATGTCCAAAAAATAAAATATTTTTACCTTTATAGAACATTAATTTCAATATTTCATATTCTGGTTCAAGAAATTAAACATTAATGCACCGCTCTCTCTTACTTTTATCTTATTTTAGAAGACAGATTTTATTTTTATTTTTTCGAATACGGAATAATTAATAAATATAAAAAATTATGATTAAATATCAAATATCAATAATTTTTCAGCAAAACAGTAAGACACTAATTTTTTTTTATAGTTTAAGTACTAACCTAAGCAAGACATTTTGGATTAAGTTATAAATCAGTTTGTTATACAGTTGTAATTATCGAACAACATAGTTGTGATTGTTTGAAATTCAAAAAAATTCAAAGTTTATAAGAGTTTAGTGCTTTTGATTTAGGTTTAGGAGATGAAGTCCTATAACCTAGATACTAAACATTAAAGTTTAAGCCTTGCAAACACTGAAAACAACAAATCAATAAAAAGTTGTGACTGTTAAACAATCACAGCTCAATAAAATCATGTTTTTTTAAAATTTGTACATAAATTAAAATTTAGTATCTAAAGTGAAATGACAGAAATATTTTAGTAGTTAAAATGAAATAACATTGAAATTTGGTGCTTAAATCAATTGATCTTAATAAATACAATCAACTAGATTAATACTGGATTATTAAAATTATGATTGCACATAAGTACTTGGTCCTCGATCTATTAAACCTTAAATCACAAATACTAAAATATAGTTGCAAAAATTTATTTTAGCTAATTAAATCAGCAATAATAATCTTTTTAAATTAAAAGTTAATTCAACTAACAGTATAAATGGACATGATCATGGAAGAATAAAATGAATACAAAATAAAAAACAAAGAACCCAAATAAACTTATGTATACAAAAAAAAAAAAAACCCCACTAGCGAACATCTTGTGAGGAATAACATGAAAATATAAATATATCGCAGAGAAACCAAAATTTATATGTACAACAATAAAAAAAACATAAAAAAAAAATCATGCAAGTTTTTAAGACATAAAATATTGTAGATGAGAGAGCCAGGAAGGAAAATGGTTGTTACCTAATTTTGTGACAGCTGGTGTTAGGTGTTTTGGCTTGGGCTGCTGAAACTGGTTGTTGGTGGAGTAGTGGTCTTTAGCCAAAGAGGAGGAGGAGGAGGAGTCCAAGCCGAGGAAGTCAGAGATGGGGTCGAGCTCCGACCAGAGGTCCTCGGCGGTCAGTTTCCGGCCGCGCTTTGCGGCGATGAAGTCGGAGATGATAGCACCACCACACATCTTTACGCGCCACTTGGCTTCTCACGCACTTCTCAGGAGTCAGGACACACACAAAACACAAAACACAAAACACAAAAGAGAGAGAGAGTTAGTGAGAGAGGAGGGTCTCCCTGGGGCTCTGCTTTTAAAGACCATCGGTTACGCGTAACTTTCCCTTATACATACAAAACCCCACAGTAACTTTCTTCGTGGGCCTTTTTCTTTTCTGGGTCTGGCCCACGATCAGAAGCACAGAAAACAGACACAACCCAAGAGGGATTGGGGCAAGTGGATGGTGGCTGTACGATTCTCTGCTGTGTTTTGGAACGGAGTGAGGGGGTGGGGTCCGCCGCAGGGGATAAGATGGGTTGAGTACGTGGCGGGTGGTCATTGGGTCAGATAAATGAAGGTAAACAGTTACTTTGCGCTTGGCTCTATGCAGTGGCGCATGTGTTACGCGCGTCAGAGTAGGTCCAAAATTTAACGGCCGAGTGGAAGAAGGAAGCCTTGCACAGTTGCACTTGCTCATTTAGAGTGCCACTCTTATTAAATGGCTCTAATTTTCGGGCTAATTACGATATTAGCCTAAGGTGTTTACAGAAGTTTCTTAAAAGTGTTTTTTCCTCGAGATCATTCATTTAAAGATTGGATTCACTTTCAATAAATTATTAACTTCAATAATTGTATTCAAAATCAAACCAACCATTCTATTTATTGTTCTCACTTTCTTATCAATTCAAGTCTCTTAAGTAAACACATGTACACAATTTAGATATGGTTTTTGTTGAACTAAACAAGTTCACAAGGGTGTTAATAGTAGATATAAGAATTTGGAGCTTATAGCCCAATGGAATAGAGATGGGCTTAGTTACCTAGGAAATGGAGACAAGGACCACAAGGCCCAAGACTAAGCTGGCAATGAATGAAGCGATGGATTGATTATTCACGGAGGAGGACCATTATATATATAGAAGGCTAGAAGCCGAGAACATAGCATAGGCTTTTAGGAAGCAGAAGCTAAACGAGGCTAAAGTTGCAAAGTAACGCTTTCTGTTTCTCCTAAGATGGAATTTTTCCAAGAAACAAACAAAAACTCCTCACATACTTCACTTTCTCTCTTATAATGTAGGCCTCCATTATCATCTTCTTCTTTTTTGGTTTCTTCACCAATTATTTGATCCCATATGTTTCATGGAATTAAAGTGATCATCTGTGGCATTCTCTCCTTGCCTACAAGGAACTTGTCTATATTGGTTCACATACTTAATAAAGGTCGAATCAAATAAGACCAACCAGAAGATATTTTAAAACAGAGTGACCAGAGACCCAGCTGACCTTTAGCTTTATCCTTTCAATGACTTCACCCATTCTTTATGAGGTTTGGAAGAAGCAGTTGCAGCTGGCTGCATGGCACAATCTTAAATGACTCTTTGTTTATATGCTCAGAGACTCAGACTCTCAGAGTGGTTTAAACTCTCATGATCATCATAACCGCATAGATATTTTATTTTTTTATTTTAAAAGATTAGAAAGAATTGTCCTTTTCATTAATTCTTTCCAACTGAAGAACAGAGCATACTTCCAAATTTGAAAGCAAAAAAAAGAAAGTAGAGCTGCATTGTGGGGGGGCCAAACTAGTAAATAGTAGTAGCCCACTTGAGAAGAGGGTTGTAACTTGTATGTGGGTGATCCTGATCAAGTCAGAGCTGCAATCTTTTCATCCATAAATATTTTATCCTCTTATCATTTCTTTGTACATATGCAGGCCGGACACTTCACCATGTTTATATATAGATATATATATATATATTTTTTTCTATTTTGGGTTTGCTGGTTTCTTGATGGTTCAGTGGGCTATCAAACAGAGAGCTAACCCAGATGCTATCTTAAGGTATACATAAATTTATTATTATTATTTGAGTAGTTAATTGCCTATAACCATACAGCTAATTAGTTCAAGCAAGCTTCCTTATGATTTTGATCACTGATCATTGATCAAAATTTAACTCTCAACCAGAAGTATGAAGTTGAACGAATGCTATTGTGTCTGTAATACCATGTTTTACAACGAATACTACTTGTACTATGTTTTTGGAAGCTAAGAAACTAGGAAAGTATTAATCATGGTGGAGGAGGGAGTTGAGAATTGTTAATTAATTTTATGAATTTAACTCATGATGTATTCATGCACTGCTGAGTGCTGAGTTTTTCTACTCTCGTAGTCTCACATCAGCAGGAAAGTACAAATACGATTGCGCATTTATGATCATATAAATAGGTTGCAAATTGCCAACATGTATAGTGTCTTCTTGTTGTATATAATGGGGATGAGAAGGTGTACATTAGTTAGGTTGCACCGAGTCTCATATGAACCAGAGAAAGTACATGTATACGGATGAGATGATGAGACAAAGACAAAGCAAAATCAAATCATTAATTAACAATATGATGATATCATTGATATGGGCAATTTACGATGCAAGTATACAACAAAGTACACCCTACACTCCGAGAAGAGAGTGGTGTCTATGCACACATCTATTTGCACGCTTAGTTGATTATTAGTGTTGTGAGTTTTATGAAGTTTTATCCAGTCACTCTCGCAATATTGAGCACTTTTTAGTCAACCAAATTTACAAGCAAAGTAGCCAAGTAGCCAGGGTTTTGAGAACAACTCAAAAATTTGATCTAATAGACAAAGGAGATGAGGGATGTCAATGACTCAATAGCATGCACCATGCTATTGGGTGGAGTTATTTCAAAGTGCGTATTCTTAGCAATTAAGCTTGAACAAAAAATAATGGAGGCCTGTAGTTAATGATGTAGGCTTACAGTTTCAGACTTTTACACTCTGCACTCAAATTTTGAGTTGGAATCCTCCCTCAATATCAATTTGGAACCAAAACCAATATTAAATATGAAAAGATATAAAAATATGAATTTTGAGAAAAAATAAATAAACTTTGAAGTATAACAAATGTAAGTTTTGAATAAAATGCAAGAAAACTAAATATCATGAAAGTACATATATCCAATATGGATATTCGTCCATAAAAAAAAGACCATATAATGTAAAAAATATTATCTATTAATTACCTATATTTAATACTACGGCTAGAACTAGTCCAATTTGCTCATATTAGCGCATGTCTAACAAGCCAACACACATGCAGCTGAGCCCATGATATGCAAGAAATGTGACAACTTTAAAGAACACAGAGAGGTTAACCAACAGAATGACAGTTTTACAGTGCAATTCAATCTCTAAATTCCAACACCACTTTGAAGTAACAAAAAATCATTTCCAGTCACATGCAACAGAAGAAACAAGATACAACATACAAGTGAAACCATCCACAAGGCCAAGTATCAAGTAAAATGTTATCATTCCCCAGAGATCTATGATGGTAAGAGGGGAGAGGGTATTGATCAACCCATATGAATAAAAAACTTGCATTATAACACTTCAGTCTGCCAATTTTGTCAGGCGGTGAATGGTGCTTCTTGCAACCCTGTTACCAGGATCGATCCTCAGAACAGTCCTCAGATCTTCTGCCCCAAGTTTGTACTTTTCCATACTTTCATATAAAAGTGCACGCTGTACGAGAACAGATACATTTGCATCATCTTGTTCTAGGACCTGCACAGGATGAACATATCTATGAATTCTCCCCTCTACAGAGAAATGCAGGAGACAGAAAACATAATGTGATTAATTAACCTGATCAACACACTAAGATGGGAAGAAAAAGTAATATGAACTTGTGCACTCTGTCTAGCAGGAACCACGCATCTACATGCACTGTTAAACTAGTTATCACACTTTGGATTAGCAATGTTTCCTTCACTACATCAAACATGTTCAAGCCTAAAATGCTAGTAGACTGAAATATTACATGCCTTCGACTACAAAACTAGTCAACATGGGTGCTGCCACCCACAAGGCCAAAACAGAAAAGTCCTACTTTTATTTGGTCTCTAAGTAGGGATGGCTAATATGTAAACACAAGTGATTAATGCACTAAAGCTCTCTCTCTTTTTTTTTTTTTTTACTTCAAAGAGAAATTGACCCTAGGATATACCCTTCAACCCACCCCACCTTATGTCAATTGAGCTAAGGCTTCTTCCATGCTACATCTCCTTATCTTATTTCTTTGGATCTAATTGCTAGTTAAAAATGAGCCAGCTTATTCAAGTAGCTTATAAACTTGTGCAGTCATTACAACTTTAGGCCAACAGCATAAACATAAGGTTCCAATGATAATATCACATGCATTCCCCAAAATTAAGCAGTTGAAACTTGAACATAAAGGAAAATTTTTAAAAGCCTAAACAGCTTGGAGGAAAGCTATCACAATACCTTTGTGCAGTCTGCCACAGCTTTCTTATACTCCCCAACTTCTTTGTAACAAGAAGCTCTGCTTGACAAGACGTCCGCAACAGCAGCACTATCAACTGCTTTCTCAAGAAGAATTACAGCCCAAGAAAGCCACTTAATGGCATCAGGATACTGCCCTTGCTTGTAATTATCCATTCCTTTATTCTTTGCTGCCGAAGCAGATACCCCAGCAGGAGGAGGTGGAAGACCCTCAAGCTCAGTCGTGGAACCACCCACATCATCTACTCCACCTCCAAACTCCGTCCCCCAATCATCAATTTCAGAGGATTGCTGCACTCCAACTCCAGTATTTGCTGTTGCAGCACCTGCGGCTGAAGCAGAGGATGTGGGAAAGAACATGTCGAGCGGATCATTACTAGTAGACTGAACAGGATTCTGCTTAGCCGGAATCCCGAAATCACCTAAACCCGAAAACGAGTCCGGCCCCATAAAACTGTTATCATTAGAGGAGAAGCCACTAGACGCGGATGAAGTAGTGGCGCTTGGTTTTGAAGCATTCTGAAAATCTCCAAAAGCATCATCACCAGCACTTCTTTTATTATTACTTTTGGCCGAATTAAGACCACCTGATGGTTTCGATGCGAGATCAACCAAAGAACCAAATGGGTCCTTCTTAGAGCTGATTCCACTGCCACCACCACCGCCGCCACCACTGCCCATAGTTCGCAGTGAAGGACCTCCAAGGTTCGGACTCTTATTACTATTAGCGTTGACGCTATTGTTAATCTTACTATTATTATTATTATTAACCCCACTAGGAAAACTTCCAAAATTCCCAGAAGCACCCCAATTTCCACCACTATTCACCGAGCTAGTGCCGGTGGTTTTGGGCAACGAATCGGCCATATTTCCCATCGAAAACGAGCTCTTATTCGATGCTGCCGGGGTTGCATTCTTTAAAGGAACATTGCTATTGCTATTACTATTAGTCTTACCCTGACCCAAAGCCGAGCTCACCAAATCCCCGAACAAATTGGGGTTTTTGTTGATGACCGCGATCGGGGTGCTCGAAACCGAAGGAGCCGTGGAGCCCCAGCTCTTGCCAAAGATATCGCCGACCATGGAAGTGGGCGCGTTGGAAATTCCGGCTAGGGGGGTCTGGGTCGGAGTGGGCTGGTGGGTCCAGGAGGAGGTCTTGTTGGGTTGCCAGGCGGGTTTGGGTTGCGTGGTGGAGGTGGAGGTGGAGGAGAAGGAAGAGGTCCGGTTCTTCTGGTCGTTGAGCGTTTTGGGTCGGCTTGATCCCAGACCCAAATCAAAGTCGAAGTTGGAATTCATGGTTTTGAATTGTTTGATTGGCGTAATTCTTTGGATCAAAATGAAATGAGAGCGAAATTAGATCCAGGGCGTACCTGAAAGCAGGAGTTTTTCAGATCTGAGAAAGCAGAGGCTGGAGATCTCAGAACCAGAGCGAGAGAGAGAGAGATGTGGAAAGGAGATGGTTGGTGTCTAATTGACGCGGATGTCGGAGAAGGCACGCAGCAGCTTGCTTGTCATAATTCTGGGGCATGGGTGCCCAATTATAAATAGAAATAAATAAATATACATACAGTTATTTAGCAGCTTAGGAATATTGGCTTTTGTTTTTTGCTGCCAATTGTTACCTTTCTATTTTGGGTGAGCTCAATTGCTGAAGCCTGAAATGGTTGATTTAGGAGTATTGCTGGAATTTCTTAATTGTAATCACCTTTTTAATCATCTCTATCGGTCAGTTAAGATGATCCAAATAATTTTATTTGATGACTTGAGGAGGATGCCTTTGAATTCAAGCTATGTAACCTACTAGCCACTAGTATTTGTTAGAACACAATCAACTTTGAAAATGGAACGTTTTTGGTGGTTATTATATGAAATTTTCAGAATTGCAACTTGTTGAATACTTGCATGTGTAACGAGTTGTAGTCTTGTACATCAAAATATATATGAAAGTGCGTTTAAGTTTGTAAGTTTGTAACCGTGCCTAACTTACATATTCACCTTTGGGTGAGTTTGATTAGCCTTGTTTTGAAGCTAAAGCTATATGTCAAAACTTCGATTTGAAGCTCATAACCACGTACACATCATTTTGTGCCATATTATCAATTCAATAGTTACCTAATCAAGCATCAAAAGGGAGGAAAAGACGGAGTGAAGAGAAAAATCAGAACGAAAAGAAAACATCTTAACATTTTTGCTTAGAGGGTACAATTAACGAAAAGGAAAGATAAAGGCCTAAAGGGGTGACAAAACCTCCCAAATGGTCCATCATAATCTCTCTTCAAATAGAAGGTGAAAAGAAAAAAAGAGAAGGGAGAATAAAGAATTATAACTTGAGACCAGATAATGCTAAACAATGCTAAGCGAAATAGTTAAGCCATAAACTATAACCCCAATTCTTAATATCCTATTTTGAGATACATTTCCTATTAATTCAATAGTTAAGCTATAAACCATAACCCCAATTCCTAATATCCTATTTTGGGATACATTTACTATTAATTCATATTCATCTGGGTCATTTTCTCACTACTCCTGCCCTTCCATATCTTTGTACTGCAACTTTCACCAACTACAAAATGAAAGGAGCAGTCCTTTTTCACATCTACCAACAGCAGGAAACAAGGAGAGTATCCTTCCACTTCTTTCAACTCACATGAGATGGAAACTTCTCATTTCATATCCACTCAAACAACCCACAAAGTAGTAAATGTCTTGCAGAAGAGAAGGAGAAGGCCTTTTCCCCAACACCTAAGATCCACTACCCGCAGCCTGCTGAAAACTCAACTACCCTTTCCATGACAAAGCCTCAATGCTTACCGCACAAGACCTTACTACAAACATGTATTTTGAAATGTAACAATGAACAGAGAGGGGCAACAGATACTGATTCAGACTTGGCAACTTAATGTAACAGTTAGCAAATAGCAAAAAATCAACTTGATAGTTAATTGTAGAGTAAATTCATTTTAATATTTGGTGATTTTGAGTTCAAATACCAGATACTGCTTATTAAAGGAATTCCCAGAAAGTACTGACACAAATATTCACATTTCTTATCTTCGTAGGGATGCTAGGAGATATGCATAGGTTTGTCATGAAATATAATTGAGGTTTAAAAACACCAACTTGTCATTCATCATAAGAAATAGGATAGGGAATTCTGAGATTTTGCAACTATATTTTGAACTAAACATTACTCCTGTTTAACTCTCCTTGGTTCATGGAGAAATCTGCCCCTCCACCTTGTGCCGCACCTTGTGTTGTTTGCTGCATAGGCTCTCTCCTTTCAACCTGCATTGTTTCCCGGCGCCTATCATATCGTGGGCGAGGCCTGTTTCTAGTTGATTGTTGCCTTTCACTGTACCTATACTGTGGCCTAGGGATGACTTGCCCATCAATATATAGATCCCCTAGAGTTGGTCCAAAGAAACATAGTTTAAAAACGATAAAAAAAATCATGATTTGCAAGGTAATTTCAGATTAAAATTGAAAAAATTATTGAGATTTTAAGCTTCAGGCAGTACTCACCGCCATAATCTTTGTTGGGCACGTCAAGATATGAATCCGGCAAAACCCAGAGAACACCAGGCAGCCCTATTTAAAAATAAATAATCCAATAACACAAATCAAAGCTAATTTTATAGGACACCTATAAATTGGAATTCGCAGGAGGCTTAAAAAACAAGGTGTAAAACCATCATATTCAATGAAAAATTACATCATTTGAAGCCAATACCAGTCAAAAACGGCCCTAAACCCTTACTTAGTATCTTAATCAAATTCAATCAAAACAGCCATAATTCATACAAAGAACTATACTCAAACTCTTAAAACCTCGACCCTTATCATATATGTCAATGCAATACAATCAAAGACCATACAAAACCATAAAACCTTAGCCTCCCAAAACAGAAAATACCTTAAATTAACAGCAAAAACCCCAACCTTAAACCCTAAAATCCAGAACCCAGAAACGATTACCTTTGACCTTCAGGGAAAGCTCTTCAGAAATCAAAGCACCAAATCCAGTATAAGTGGACGTAGACACCGAGTATATCTTCTTCTTCGCCTCCTCCTCACTAAAACCCAAAACCAACCAAAATATAATCGAAGAATAAAAAATAACAAAAACAAACCCGAATTGAAGAAGCGGGTCAAATGGTTACCTTCCCATAACGGAAGCTAGGGTTTTGACGTAGGAATTGATCATCTCTTCCTCAGAGGGCTTGGGGTCGTTGAACTCCATGACGATGAGCCAGTGCTCGTAGTCGCAGCCATCGAGGAGGATGGTTTCCTTGGGCGGGCGATTGCTCCAGTTGGGAGTGGCGTCGTTCAGGGGAGAGTAACCCGACCCGGAATGCTTTAACCGGGTCGGAATGTTCACCGAGTCGGGAACGAGTTGGGCTTGCTGTATGTTAAAAAAGGCGAAAGCAAAGCGAGAGCGGGAAGACAATGAAGAATTTGAACAAGTGGAAGTTGAATGGAGTGTTCGGGTAAAGGCTGAGGCTATTATGCGCCGGGCGGCGGGATACGCCATTTTGCAAATCTCTATGTCGCTCTTTTGGCCTTCTGAACCTGAAACTGAAATCAGTAACAGCGAGTAGTTGTGGTTCTCTTTAATTTTCAATTCTCTGAATGGGATGAGAGAAAACGATGTCGTTCAAAGAAGCTCTGTGTAGGTTCCATTTACTGCCTACGATAATAAACGACCTGTCGTATTGTTTAACTGCGAAATCGTGTTTAGACGGACTATTAATTATGGGCTGGGCTGTAAATTACCTCAAAGCCCCACTCACCGTATTTTAAGCCTGCTAGGTGCGGACTTCTTATGTGTGGCTAGGCCCAAGGAAGTCCCCTATTTAGTTGTGAGTTGTTTGGGCCTCTGGCCCATATCACGAAAAAAAAAAAAAATCAATTTTACCATAAAACTAATTAATTAACTCAAAACGGGTAAATTGTCACATGGATTTAAGTTAATTTATCCCCTAGAGTTTAGATGTTTGGCCCTTAAATTGGTTTTGTTTCTTAAGTAGTTGTGGGCAATATGGTTGACAATATATATGTCTCAAAGACCTTGTAATATTGTTTTCTCTTACATGAATGAAAAATTTGTGAATTAATATTTAAGAGTTTCTTCATGTTACCCTCATGAAGAAAATTTTCTGGATATGTCACTGACTGCGAAGGTAAATTGAATAACATTAAAAGAAAATTGATCCAACGAACAACACTTATATATATCGAATTCATGAGCAATAGTACTAATTAATTATATGTTTAAGTACGTTATTATTTATATGATATATAATTATGGAGGAGTGCTCTAAAACTAATTGGTTAGTAAGTTAATACGGAGCTAATCATGTTTTTAGGGTCATCACATAACAAATCTCATAATCCGAGCCGTTCGTTTTTTAGACCATACTTAAGAAATAGATCATTATTGCAAAAAATCAACTAAATCAGAAATCATTTAGTCATCTAATTGTGATAAAATAAATAGACGATCACTGATTTCGATAAAAATATATAAATAGTTGTTATTATAATCAAATGACTAAATGACTTTTAATTTTGGATATTTTTTTACAGAGATAATCTTTGAAGTATGGCCTAAAAAAGAAACAGTTCAGATTCTGAGATTATATTGTACGGTGGTTCCAATTTGGTTGTTAGTTTTGTATTAACTTGCTAACTAGTTAGTTTTAGAGTATTTTTGTATAATTATGAATGTATTATATGTTTATTTAGCTTGAAGTGCGTTTAAGTTTGTAAGTTTGTAACCGTGCATAAAGCTAATATTCGCCTTGTTTTAAAGCTAAAGCTATATGTCAAAACTTCGATTTGAAGCTCATCCACCACAAGGCAAAAGGGGTAAATTGACCCATAGATTTAAGTTTACTCCCTAGAGTTTAGGTTTTTGCCCCTTAAATTTGTTTTGTTTCTTAAGTAGTTGTGGGCAATATATTTGACAATATGCCTCAAAGACCTTGTAATATTGCCTTTCTCTTACATGAATGAAAATTTTGTGAATTAATATCTAAGAGTTTCTTCATGTTGCCTCCGTGAGGAAAAATTTATAGATGCACCACTGGCCGTAAAGGTAAGTTCCACAACATCAAAGGAAAATTAATTCAACAACACGAGTTATATATATATATATATATATCAAATTCATGAGCAACACTAATATGTTTGTTATTATCTATATGATAATTATGATGTATTATATGTTTATTGAGTTGGGTTGTTAGCTCATGCATGTTGTATGTATCAGTCCATCATAGATCGAGTATGATGTTGTCATCATTGTGATCCTTAGCAACTTAAAAACTGTCAACTCTCTGGCTACAAATAAATAAAATATTTATATATATATATAAAAATGTTCTAAAACTAATTGGTTAGTAAGTTAATACAAAATTAACTATCCTGTTGGGCCCACTGCACAATATAATCTTAAAATTCAAACCATTTTTTAGCCATTTGATTATAATAACAACTATTTCTATGCTTTTATCGAAAATACTGATCGTCTATTTATTTGATCTTAATTAGATGATTATATGATATTCGATTTAGTTGATTAATTTTTTGCAATGATGATCTTTGAAGTAGGGCCTAAATAATTGATGGTTCAAATTATGAAATTAGTGATGTGGTGGGCCCAAAAGCATGGTTAGCTTCGTATTAACTTACTAACCGATTAACTTTAGAGCACTATATATATATGATGAGTGCTCTAAAGCTAACCAGTTAGCAAGTTAATACGAAGCTAACCAAGCTTTTGGGCCCACCACATCACTAATCTCATAATCCGAACCATCAATTATTTAGGCCCTACTTCAAAAATCATCATTGCAAAAAATCAACTGAATCGAAAATCATGTAGTCATCTAATTGAGATCAAATAAATAACGATCAGTATTTTCGATAAAAACATAGAAATAGTTGTTATTGTAATTAAATGGCTAAATGACTTCTGATTTTAGAGATTTTTTACAGGAATGATCTTTGAAGTATGGCCTAAAAAATAAACGGTTCGGATTTTAAGATTACATTGTGTAGTGGGCTTAACATGGTGGTTAGCTTTGTATTAATTTACTAACTAGTTAGTTTTAGAGCATTCTTTTGTATATATATATATATATATTGATGATTTACATCCTGGTTTGGTTTTGGATATATATATATGCTTGTCTGAGCCATGCTTAATTATACAGATCGATTTAAAACGTTACCCATTTTAGTACATGCATATATAGAGACATTATCTTTAATTTCATTGGGGCCGAAATACTCTATCCGATCCCCCAATCCATATCAATATATGCTCATATAGTACGTTAAGTAGGACAAGGGTGTCTGCACCGGCAGGAAGTGATCAGATCATCAATCAATGGCAAGCTGGTGGGTTCTGAACACCCCTATAACCTAGTTTTGCATTTTCACAAACAGATTTGAGACCCGCAGCACTGTTGGGACCAACACGCTTCAAATCGATGTCGCGGAGCTCAATATTCTCACAGGGGTTGCTGCTGCTGCAAAGGAGATCCACTCCCACATCTGATGATGTGGTGCCCTTCACGTTGATGTAGTGAACATTGCTGATCTTCACACCAGATGGCTGTACAGGAATCGAATGAGAGTTAGAAGTGAATTGAAGATGGGGGTGTTTGTGAAAATCAGAGTTAATTAGGAGATGATTTTTATGACAAACCTGATTGGCGTTGCAGGACCCTGTGCAATACTTTTGGTTAATTATGATGGGGTTCCTCACATTCTCCATGGTAAGGTCCTGGAAAACCATCCCTGAAGCTTTGCTTGGACCTGACCCTGGCCATGATTTGATTCTGATCCCATTGTCTGTGTCTATGAATGTGCTTTTCTTCACTGAGATTCCCCTCACATCATTTTCGCTCTCGTACTTGCCAAGGCTACCAATACTGTTCGTTATGACATAAAGAGGGAAATAGTCAAATCGACTTACATGTTATGTTGTCACATTGTCCGTTCCGAATCATTAAATGTTACCTGATGCCATGCCCAGGGCCGCAAACAACATTATTGACGGCAATGTTGGTTGATCCCTGAATCATGCCAATGCAGTCATCCCCGGTGGCAATTTTGGTTTTGGCAATCTTCACATTGTTGGAGTCGCTGATGTGGATGCCATCAGTGTTGGGGCTGGTTCTAGGGGCAGAGATATTGAGGTGGCGCACCCTAATGTTCTGGCTGTCAGTGATGAAAACATGTACTCCTTTGGCGTCAAGGGAAGTGATGCCTCTCAAAACACCGTTTGTGACACTGTTAAATTTTATGCTCTGCATTAATTAATCAAACCAATTATTAATTACCAGATTATTATTGATTCAAAGAGGTAATCTCCCATACATAATCCAACGATTAATTAATGAACTTACGGCTGGGAGTGGAATACAACCATCACTGGTACTGGTGCAGTCACCAGAGTGTTTCCAGACACTTGAACCTTGGCCATCGAAGACTCCGTTGCCTGTAACTACCAGGCCGTCAATAGATTCAAACAATAACCAGTATGATTCTTCATATAAGGACAGATCAGTTCGGCCTAAAAGGGTCCCTTTCACGTCAAGAACAATGGGTTTGGTGGGGTTAGTGCATGGCCCGGCAAATATGGCCGGTCCGAGCTTGTAAGTCCCTTCCGGAATCAGAACCCTAGCTTTCCCAGTGTAATTGCGGCATGCTGCAATCCATGCGTGCACGAAAGCCTGCGTATGTGCACACAACCAAAAAATATTTATTTAATCTCATCGTGTTTTCACAAATAGTTTTTTTTCACTAATTATGTATATGTACGTACCATGCTATCATCGTGTTTTCCGTCACCTTTGGCCTCGTAATCTAATACGTTAAAAATTTTCTCAGTAGGATCAGCCTTGAAATGTCTAGCCAAATTAGAGCCGCGGAAAGTGTCAGGGACTACCGGAGGAATTGGAGTCCCAGCTGCCACACGGGAGGCCAATGTAGCTAAGCACAGGATAAGAATGGCGTGGCAGTCTAGCCGTGCAATGGTGGCCATGGTCCTCCTTTCAATTAGCTGGCTATGTAAATGATCAAATTATAATAAATATTTAATTTCTAGCTATCTACTCTTAATTCCCAGATGGATCGAAAACGTAACCCCCGGTGAGGCTTGGTGATTGGAACGGGGGGATGAGTTCAATTGTGTGCGTGCCTCTTTATTTATAGTTTGCTTTCAGGTACCTAATTAAAGAAACTGGTAGTTAAAACCGTTGCTATTTGTGGAAGGTCGATCGAACTCTACGGAGAAAGAAAAGTAGATTAATTAATTGGTTTTAGAATTTGGTTTTGAGTTGGTTTGGTGATGTGCTTTGTGTGCATGCACTTGGCTATGTGTTAAAGGTGGTGCAGTCGACTCGTCCGATATTGTAGGCTACTTCTTGTCCAGGCATTCACCTCCTTGTGCATGTCTTTGTGGCCACCAAATTACCACCAGAATTGCATCCGCCAACACAAAGAGAAAGAAACACAAACAATTGTAATTGTGCTCTCTTTTTTCTTTTTCTTTTTTATTCCTTTGGGTAAAAAATATCGCAATATCGATCAAAGCATAAGAGTTAATTTATAGGAATATTTGAAATATCATTAATGATATTTCAATTACGGATAATTAGGAGATTCAATCAACAAAAATAGTCTACAATATATTATATCCCAAATAATATTTAATTGTAGAAATATTCTCCACTTCTTACACATTCCATTACTGATTGATTATTCTCACAGTTATCCGTAATGCAACGTGGTAAATGAGAGAATATTTCAAGTGCAAATTTGCTCACCACTTTATTTATAGGGTGATATGTGTCCTTTAAATTAACTCTAGTTAACAATTTTGAATTAATAAATTATGATATAATAATGATGTGAGAGAAAATCTCTTTCTTCCAAAACTTACTTGCCTTTTTAATTCTCACGCTCTCTCTCCTTTATTTTATTTTCCTTTTTTTTTCTTGTTTGACACTCTATGTCTTTTCAACTTTCATCTTCTTCAGGAAAAATAAGTTTGGTCGTCTACCTTATTCCCTACTAGTTTATTTCAAATATTAATTAATTTGACTTATTTTTTTGGCCAAAATTAATTAATTTGATTAATTGATCAATAAATATGTGATCATAAATTTGATAGGCAAGTACAAGCATTCAACCAACAACTCAAGGATCATCTCGTCAGTTAAATTTTTCAGGCTCAATTTGATGCAGTGTTTGAAGAGAAGAGTTGTAAATGTCCTTTACACATAATTTTCCGATATGTTAACTTTAGCATAATTGTGTTGCATTGCAACAACAATGTTTTTGGGTCGGTAGTATTATGGGTTTTGTAAAATTATGATATATTGGGCTTCATGTAAGAAGCCTATGAAGACCTCATGTAGTTTTTTCATTCAAAATTAAGAATTTAAAGCAGACTAAAATAATTTATTGTGTTATAATTTTGAATGAACAATTAGCTTAAAGTAAATTATGGAATAACAAGTATAAAAATGAGGTCTTCAATTGCTTTAGATTTAAAATGAGGTCTTCAATTATTACATGCTCAAAAGAGGTCTTCAATTGGAATAATGAGTATAAAAAGTTTCGGAAATTTCTTTCAAATGTGTGATGAAAGATAGTGCAAGGTGAATAAATAAAAAAAATGGTGTAATAGGGTAATGTGACAAAGAGTGCAATGTAAAGAAAAAAGTGCATACAAGAATAAAAGAGAAAAACAAAAAAACAAGAAACAAAATCAAGAAAATAAAATAAAGGGGAGAGAGAGCGTGAGAAATGAAAAAAACAAGTAAGTTTTGCAAAAAAGTAATTTTCTCTAACTTCATTATTATATCAGAATTTATTAATTTAAAATTATTAACTAGAGTTAGTTTAGATGACACATGTCATCCTATAGATAAAGTGGTGATGTTGACCGCTTTTAGAGGTGGTGAGCAAATTTGCACTCAAATATTTCTACAATTAAATATTATTGGGACAAAAATATAATTCTTTCATAACGTACGCCTAATCTTGCAATAGATATTTTCTTGCAACACGGACCACACTTTATTCCTGCTTGATTGTTTGACTGGTCTACATGCTTGAATCAGGATTCCCTCAACTTGGATGACGTTTTATCCCTGCTGAATCTGATTCCTTACTTAACGGGAAAGAATAACAATAATTAAGGGTACTATTATACTTTAATGCTTGGCAGAGATATACTTAAAAGATGAAAGATTGGCAATTAGCACTATTAAACAGAGTGGTACAATATATGCTATATTAATTATTGGAGGAATGTACGTTAACTACATTCTTTTTTCTACTTTATCTTTATACTGTTTTTTTTTTTTTCTAAGATCACACTTTAAAAATTGAGAAATTTGGAAAACTAACCAAAATTGAAGTCAATTAAAGACTTTTAACCTCTTTTAAAATTTTTTAAAAATTTGACCCTTGAGTAGTGCTCGAGCTCCCCTCAAGAAGTGCTCGAGCACTACTCGATAGGGTTCGAGTACTACTCAAGAGGGGTTCGAGTACTTCTCGAGGGTTAGAATTCTAAAGATAAAGAAATGGTTAAAAGTCTTTAATGACAACAAAAAGGATTAATTTTCCAAATTTCTCTAAAAAATTATCTATGCATAAAAAATAAAAATTATTATTGTATATGACCGTAAGATCGCCATATAGTACTATTACCTAATTCACATGGTGTTACCTAAATTCTGTGCAAAATATCAACCAAATAAAAAATTATTTAATCATTTAATTGCTATAAATAAACATACGGTAAACCAAATTATTCCAAAATTGTCTATTTATTTGATGATAATTAAATGATTAAAGGATTTTTAATATAGTTAACTTCTTACAAAGATAATCTTTAAAAGGTAACCTATAAAATCAACTATTTCGATCATAATTAAGACTATATTGTAGAAATGTAGAAAAGAGAATGTAGCTAGCATTTCTCTAATTATTATGTTGTTATTTTTTTGAGATTGCTGTCCTCACATTCAAAGAAATGGGAAATTAGCGCCACAAAAATTCTGCTGCTTCTAACGGGTATTTGTGGAGGATGGTAAATTTTTCTCCTCTATCTATTTAGAAAAATTGTTTTGTGCCCTAATAAGGCATAAATTTGTGTACGTACTTAATTTAAACAGATGTGGCAAATTTATATATTGTTTGTTTGTGCTGGCATTTCCTATTCGATCACCACACTGCTACTTAGCATGCAGCCGATACTACGCACTTACATTTTTTGTAGTGGATCGAGATCAATTAACCAAATGATGATATTTTTTGATGTTTTTTATATTTTTATTTTTGCTCGAATATTTAGAGGTTTGAATTACAAATAATATTAATCATCTCATGTCACTTGAGCTAAGAGCCTAAGATTAAGATTAATGAACTTGAGCTTGAAAGTTCATCTGCTTGATCTTTATCCTTATGTAAGTCCAGAGAGAGAGAGAGAGAGAGCAACTGCTAAAACTGAAGATTATATATACTAGCTAGATATATTACGTACAAGCTGATCGAGCATGGATCGATGAGATTCTAGCTAGCTAGGGGAGGATGACTCGGTGGTAGATTGATCACCGACTTTCACAGGGTACTCAGTCCTTGTTGGAGCCCCGGAAGTGTCCATCGGATCTAAAAGAAAAAAAAAGAACAAGACAAAGATACATGCATGCGGATACACCGATACATACAAGATAATTATTTAAAAAGACTACTATAGGAGATATATCCAAGATAATTACGTACGGCCGGGGCTCGATCGTAATTATATAGAAATCAAGCCCAAGGACGCTGCGACTTCCTGCTGCCAAATTCAGTAATCACAAACCCCTTGTAGAGCTTGGCTGCCTCGTCGCTGGTCAGGATCTTTGGTTTTTTCATCACCACAGGAACTGAAGGAGGAACAGGAGCCCTACATGCCCCTTGTGGACATGCCTTCGCGGCGCTCTTCATGGTCCAGCCGTTGTAGTAGTCGTCGTCGTCTTGTTGGGGCATGTGATTGGAGCCAGCATTATAGACCACGCTGCGGCAGTCCTCTATTATGGTTCGCGGTTCTGATGCAACTGCCGGCGCCTTGCAATTGATCAAGTACACCTCACCATAGCCATAGCGCCTCTCCTCTCTTGTAGTGGAAGAATACAACTCGTAATAACGTGCCATATAATTAAGTTATAAGCTGGAAGAACAGAATGAAAAGATCAAGTAAGTCTAGCTAGCTAGCTAGCTAGGTTTAATTGCCTTGTCTTGCTGTAACAAAGGTTAAGACCCAATGCCCATTATATAGGAGTGCTCAGAAGCTTCAAAAGGCTAATTAAGCTAGCTGGGGCCTTCCTCTCAGGGATTAACGAATCCAATACAGTGCTTGTGATTCTTTTTATTTATTTTTTTCCTCTATTTTGGAGAGTTTAATTTGGATATATACGCATTCACATCAATACTTAGATTCTAATAACCACCACTTTGTATTTTAATTTTATAAATTTCAATTGTTGTGAGAATTTGTCCTTTATTTATTTATGGATCCACTCTACACTTTATTTATTTACAACAAATAAGAAATTAATATATCATCTGCCTTAACAATTAAGATCAATAAATTGAGATACATGCACCCATAAGTCATAAGATCCCTTGACCCTTGTTGGCATGGTCCGCATGGACACTTTATGCCTTGCACCGACCGTGGACCATAATCAGTTAATTGTAGCCTCAACTGCTACTTTCAAAGAAAAAACAATATTGATCGATACATATTCATAACGTATATGCAAAGTATTTGTGGATAAATACTACCTTTTTTTTGAAGTGATTGGTTGTATATATGATGGAGGTTAAGCCATGTATGGCAGTATGGCACCCCTAAGCCCTTGGGTTAGTAGGACAACCCACCAGCTATGGGTTGGGTAGCAAATCTCAAGTGGATATATAAATACTACCTTAAGAGATTATATATATATCAAACTTGATTATAAAATTGTCAGGATTAAATAATGGATCTTATATTAAATTAGGTGACTTCGGATCAAATTGATTTCGTCTTTCTCGGATATTGAAGATTGATGTAGAATATATATATTATCGAAAGTGGTTCTTCCAATCACTCATATTTTTGTATTAATTTGATATTGTGTTCTAGTTAAAATTAGGTTGTTTCAAGTTTTTCAAATTTTAATTTATTGTTGCTTTAATATAAAACCTTAAATGACATTGCTTACTGTAAAAGCACAGAATTATTCTGTAAATATATAAGTAGAACATGATCTTCTGGCCAAAAAAAGTAGAACATGATTCTGTTTCACAAGGGAAAAACATATATAGGGAGAAAGAAAATTAATATTAGAACAAGTTGGCCATATATGCTTACGATAGCAAGCTTACGTAAGACAATTATTCTAGGCTTATCTCTTGGTAGGCAAGGTCTGTGAGATATATATGTTGGTGGGAGGTGGATAAGATATTCTTGATCATATTGCCTTGGTCCCTTAAGAAACAAATTAATAAATTAATATAGCCTTAGAGTAGTGGATCGAAGAACCATCTTTAGCTAATTAACTGATATTTGCCTCTTAGCATGCATATATATGATTATATATATGTGCCCAAAAAATGGGGTTTAGAGCTTAATTAATTATATCTATATAAAGTTTGTGAAAGCGATAATATATTGATTCCCAATAAGAAAAATTATGCCAAAGCCGGCCAGTGCATGTGTCCCATATATAATTCCCAGCCCTACCGGCCAGTGGTCATGCTTCCTATCTTTGTGTTCAACAATGCATGTGCTTGATGCTCGGCATATCCCTTTAATTATCAGTACCTGCACTATTGCACTTACACTCACACTCACGCGCGATATTTATTTACCATAATAGAATTTAATTTATTATGAGTTTAGAAACATTCTCCTTCTTCTTTAATCTTTATTTTAATTTAGGAAGGAAGATAAAAAGAAAGCTCAATAATTGTATGTATAAATTCCTCCAAACTTTCGACAGAAAAAAAATCCTCTAACTTTTGCTTATTTCAGACTTTTAATTATCACAAAAAATATTTTGAGCTTTATACTCTTTGTTTTTTTTTTGTTTGAGAGGTTCATATCTGATCATGATCATAGCATAGCAATTACATACGTACGCATACTGAACCAGAACCTCAGGGGGGAAAAACGACATGCTTTTGAATTTTTCTAAGTAAAAGATGACACACAATTATTTGTATATATATGGTAAGTTCGCCGCACATCTAATATATATGAAAACTCTTCACATTTTTTCGTAGGTATTAATTCTTCACTACTCTCATAGATTTAGACTTGTTACTGAGTTTTCAGATTAACAAATTTCTCATATCTTCTTTTCATTGCATTATTTGGATCATCAATATTTTCTGTTCAGATTGTTTTCAATTGTGGTTTGGTATTGATTAGTTTAAGAGTACTTACTCATGACATTAACAAGATATTAGTCTTGCGATATTTCTATTCACTCTGTTGGAAGAAATTTAAGTGTGTCAAAATACCCACTCTCCAAGATAGAAAAAAGAAAACTTAGGACATATATAACAAGAGCCCTAGAGAGTACTCTATATATAGTTTATTTCATTACTAGCTAGTTAATTATAACCAAATTCATATGGCCACATTTAACCATATACGTACCAATAATAAAGATCAGTGTATTTGTATATGTCGATCTTATTAATATATGCAGGAGGTTCAAACTAATATGTAACAAGAGAATATGCAGGAGGGACGTTACTTTCAAATATATAATATATATACATAAAAAGTGATCGATTCTACATATTACAAGCAAAACATAAATGTACCTTTAGCTGCAGGTACTGCACAAAAGCTAGCTGGCTTAACATATGATATACATACAACCATACAAGATTATATGTAGATCACCTTTATTTATAGCTACTGATCAGTTATACACCAAAGTATTAGTATACATATGGGGTAGCTAGCTAGCTAGCTAGCTAGGTAGTTAGTAGTGGCGCAAGGGTTTTCGGTCGTCATATACTCTAGTCTCTACTCCCCCAAAGGCCACGGCTGCATCGTTGCTGTCCATAACCACTGGCTCTTTCATCATCTGATCAGGTTGATCAGGTTGTCTCCCTCTTCCCGCACGGTGGTCTTGAACTTGATGCTGAGCAAGTGGAGGCCTCCCTGCAGGCCGTCCATAGTACCTGTCTATCATAGCAAAGCCCTCCTTGCCAAGCCTTTGTAGCTCTTCCTGCGTTGCCATATCGACCTACAATATATTGCACAAAACAGATATAGTATTCAAGGTTGCTTAATATATAATTGCCTTTGTTTGTTTTCCTGGTGAAAATGTCAGTGGCCTAGTCCCATTATATAGGGGTTAAAAGGGGTCCTTGTGGGGTGGTAACATTATCTTGGAATGGATCGATAACATGTATATCTGTAAAATCTTTTCTCAAAGGACTAGATATATGATATATATCCACCTTTTTGTACGTGATTCCCTTATAAGATATATATATTTCCATTTTGAATCTTCGATTTGAGGGATTTGTTGATTTAAGTTGGATATATACTATATAGTACTGCAAATTACAATGTGCGCGCCTTCCTTAATTATAAAGTATAAAAAGCTAATAGATTCTTTGCTAGCTAGCGTTTGCACTAGTGCTAAGAGCTTCGTGGCACAGGCTAGATTGGTCCAGAACACATTAATTAATGAAAAACAAGAATATATTAATTAACACAAAAGGTGGAATTAAGGTGAAGAAAGAAGATATTACCTTCCTTAATCGAAAGATTGAATGGAATCAAGATATTTTATCTGGGTTTCCTTCGGTGGCTTGTGGATATATACAAATTTTATTTGGAATACGACTTGTTTTTTTGAAGAAAAAAATTGAAAAATTTATTATCACAATCATAATGCAGCACCTGGCATCATTCAATTTGGTCACATATATATTATATATGCAAAAGTTGCTGCTCCTCTGTTGGAAAGCATTGTTAGTGAAACTGAAACATGCATCTAGCTGACTAGCCATAAAAGTGGCAAGTCACATTAACCAAAAGCAAGTAATAAAGAATATGATCAGTAGTACTGCTGAAAGATTTCCAGGGGAATTGACGCACAACCACACAATTAAGCACTTCATTATCTCAGCTAGCGTCCAACAAAATGAGCAGTAATAAAACAATTAAGGTTCAACCTGGCCTCCAT
The DNA here is from genome assembly GCF_963921425.1 of Dryas octopetala. Taxonomy (NCBI): domain Eukaryota; kingdom Viridiplantae; phylum Streptophyta; class Magnoliopsida; order Rosales; family Rosaceae; genus Dryas; species Dryas octopetala. Next base: position 23,528,326 of record NC_141367.1, on the reverse strand, counting down.
GTACTAGCTAGCTCTTGAATCTCAGTGTCTCACCCTCTTGAATCATGATCATCAATTACTTATATATGCAAATCTATTAGCAGTAATTAATAGAACAATTAAGGCTCAACATAATTATTAACCTTTTCTCTGCTTCTTACTGTTGACCTCGATCAATCCATTTCTCACAATCAATAGTAGAGGGATGTCGATCACACCAGATAGTTTATTCATATATATTCTGCTCCAGTACGTTTATTTCCTTCAGCAGTTACTTTAGGAACCCATATATATCTGCTTGGGATTTAAAGAATATCTTCAAAGTACAAATATCTGCTTGGGATGTACTACGTACATTGTTTAAGTTTAGAGCTTCCAATTATATTGACTGACGCATATGTGGCCAATATAACGCAGATAAACTTGTTCCGATACTATATTAAAGTTAAAGCATATAAACCAAAAATAAATTAGTAATAAGTCCACTATTTTATAATTTCAGATTTTTATATTTTTCAACAAAGCAATAGTCATGTTTCTAATCCTCCAATCTACCAACAAAAGAATTAGACCATTTGATCCCTTTATCAGCCAAAAAAGTGTAAAAAGAAATGCATCATGGAAAATTTTTACATACATATATTTCATCCCTATTTATGTCTTACTCACTATATATTTTCTTTAATGAATAAGCTCTTCCACTCTTCAAACAATCTGCATTTTGCTTTGGCTCGTATATATGTCTCCCCACACCTGCTATGCATTTTCCATACCTATATCCTTCATTAAATTAATTAAGCCTAAGTTCACCTTTACTTTAATTTCACCGCTTTTTTTTTTTTTTTTTTTTTTTCTATGTGATCAGCCTTTACTTAATTTGTATATATGTTACCTATATATATTGAACATGCATGTTGCTTCTGAAACACGTACTATTTCATTCCAGCCACAAAAGAGTACACTGTTTCATAGAAAATTGAGATCGATGTCATAGTTTCTGTAGATATAGGGTGTGGAATAAATTAGAAGGTAAGAGCTAGTCATTAATTAGTCCCTTGCAGCCTTGCATACAGTGGCAGAGCCAAGATCTTCATCCAAGGGGTACGTACTATATAAACTTTTTGGAACACACAAAATATTTAGTATTGATTAATAATTTTCTTGTGTTACAAGCATAATATTTTTTTTTTATGAGTTTTCAAATTTTAAGAATGTTGTATGATAACTTCATTATTTTAAATGTACAATTGTTTCTCTCAAGACATGCATAACAATAAAAATCATCTTTACATAATTAGAATTACTTTCACAAACAAAAAATTTAAGAGAATTAACTTGTTCTTAAGTTAATTAATCATTAAGTATTTCCAACAAAAATAAGGATTTTTTTTATAAAATGAGCAAGATAGATCAACTTTTACTATTAAAAAAAATATATAATGATCATCTGGATTTACCCATGTTACACAAAAAAGTATTTTATTTTTTATATAAAAAATAATTATTTAGAAAATATATGTCATATATATTAACAAAAATAATAGAAAAATCAACAAAAAAAGTCAATTAATTAGAGGTGAGGGGGGGCTGTGTGACTGTGTCCCCCTGGTCCCTGTGTGGCTCCGCCACTGCTTGCATATATATATATGCATGCCGTGGTTGGAAATCTTGTACCTCTCTGGACCGCTGATCAAAGACGTAAGTACATTCCCAAAAAGGTTAAGAAGTAATTACGGATTTGGGTAATCAGACGTCAGATTAATTACTGGATTTACGGATTTGAAAGGCTTGACAACAGAGAACTTGTAATAATATTAAAATTTGAAGTATTGAAGGCAGATATATATTGTGCATGATATATAATATACTCAACCTATTTAGGCAAAATTTAATTAAATTTCTCGTTTAGGTGAGAGAGAGAGAGAGAGAGAGAGAGAGAGAGAGATGCACGTACGAGCTACAACTAAATTAAACCTTAAGTTAAACACACAGTCACACACCAAACAGTTCGATCTGCTGCGATAAATATTACAAGTGGCCGGAAGTACAAAACATAGCAAATTAATTAAGGACTAGGGGTTTCATTATGGTCTTACATATGCTCACATATATATATATAAATAAATGGACGAACCAAGTATTTTCGATGAAACCGTCCATTTGTTTTATCAAAGTTAGATAAGCAAATGGTTTCCGATTTGGCTAATTTTTTGCAAGGATGATCTATCAATGAAGATGATCCTTGCGAACGGTTCGGATCGACACAAAACGACTCGTGTGGACCCCAACAAGTTCATACCTCAACATAAATAAGTTGAGGTATACCTCAACAGAAGGAGCCTGTATACAGGCTCATTCTGTTGAGGTATACCTCAACTTATTTATGTTGAGGTATACCCTGTTAGGGCCCACACGAGTCGTTTTGTGTCGATCCGAACCGTTCAATTTTTACATCTCCATAGATAGATCATCCTTGCAAAAAATTAGCCAAATCGGAAATCATTTGCCTATCTAACTTTGATCAAATAAATGGACGAACCAAGTATTTTCGATGAAACCGTCCATTTGTTTTATCAAAGTTAGATAAGCAAATGGTTTCCGGTTTGGCTAATTTTTTGCAAGGATGATCTATCAATGAAGATGATCCTTGCGAACGGTTCGGATCGACACAAAACGACTCGTGTGGACCCCAACAAGTTCATACCTCAACATAAATAAGTTGAGGTATACCTCAACAGAAGGAGCCTGTATAGATATAAGCTCCTTCCCTTAATTACTTAGTAAACAGCTTTATATATATATATATATATATATATATATATATATATATATATATAAAGCTGCATGAACATGAAAGAGCTAGCTTAACACAAAGGAGGACTAGGGCATTGATATCATTTCTTCATTATGCAGTACATGTATGCATATCAGAGGCTAAATATATAATTAATAGTAACGCCAATTACGAGTGAGGAGGGGTTTCTTATTGGTAGCATATATTTCAGTAATGGCTATCCCACCATAGAGTCGCGCTGCATCGTCAGAGTTGATGATGGCAGGCCTTTGCTGCAATTGCTGCTGATGATTTTGATGATTCTCCATGCTGCTGCCAACTCCTGCAGCTGCTTGTGATGGTCGATATCCTTGACTAGGCCTATCTGCACCTGCACCTACAGTAACAATAGTACTACTTGGAGTTGGAGGAACACAAACTTGATTCCCCATCTATGATACAACACTTACAAAATAAATAAAAACAAAAAATTAAAAAAACACACAGATCTAGCTAGCTATGTAGTAGTTTTGGTTTGCTTTGCTTGAAATAATTGTTAGGGACAAGCTACCCCATTATATAGGCATTTCACATGCAAAAGCTTCAAATATGGACGTACTAATACCTAATTGAGCCAACTGGGGTCTACATAAGGACTAATATTTAGCTTAGATATATATTTATGCACATATACTCTCCTTAATTATTCTCTCCACACTAGTGTTAATTAAGTTCTACTTTAGGCGCTTCTGGATTAATTACAAGATCGAATAGGTATTGCTACTGGCAAGATTTATTCCTCTGCACCTAGCGTTAAAAAAATAGGAAAATACGAGTCAGGAACAATTAGATATATTCAATTCGATCAGTCAAAAATTAACAACATAGGTTTAGTGTTACTGAGGTTAGTTTGATATTACTATGAAGTAAAGTAGTTGTGAGAAGAGATGTTGTGATATAAAGCAATCCCACATGCTTATTTTGACCCCCCAAAAATAACTTATTTTAACTCAAAATTTGAGAAAAAACACTTCTGAAATTTATAACCAAACATCTAATCCATCAAAACTTCATTTTTAAAGCAATTTTTTTAACCTAACCTCAAATTCAAACGGGCCCTTCCTTCTTGGCCGAGTGACTCCCTTGCTGGTCATCCTTTGTTGTCACCAATCAGCTCATCTTCTAACCATCACTTTACAGGGAGATTGTAAGAAAAAACAAAAAAAATTCTTTTATACAAGTGTTAATTCTATTCAAAAACTTCCTCTCACATTCAATCTGTCACGTGTCCTTAGCATGATCAGTATGTTTTGTAAAAGAGATTCAATCTATACAACGGCCGAGAGGCAAAGGGAAAGTGCATGCATGCATGGCACAACAAGTCCAGTGAGAACCTAACAGTACACTACAAGAAAAACATATTTGGGCGATGAACCTATATTAGTCGCCCAAAGTAATTTTGGGCGACGAACAATGACATTTGTCGCTCAAAGTTATACAGATTTGGGCGAGGAACAAGTTCCTTTGGGCGACGAAAACCATGTTCCTCGCCTAAAACCACTTTGAGCGACGAAATAATTTCGTCGCCTCAAATCACGCACTAAAAAATTAATTGACCAATGCATTAGGCGACAAATATACATTTTCCTCGCCCAAAGTGTCTTTGGGCGAGGAACATATAAATTCGTCACCCAAACCTATTTTGGGAGACAAGAAATTGCGTCGCCCAAATGTATTTTGGGTGACGAATATACATATTCGTCGCCCTAAGTACTTTGGGCGAGGAACATTATATTCGTCGCCCTAAGTACTTTGGGCGACAAATATATTCGTCGCTCAAAGTACTTAGGGCGACAAATATAATGTTCCTCGCCCAAAGAGTCATTCCCTTTTCTTTTTTTTTGGTACAATTATATGTATGTTATTCATACAATGCGATCGTGTTTTCAACGATCCGAACCGTTCAATTTTTAATTCCTCATTAAAAGATCAGCGTTGCAAAAAATTAAGATTATTAGAGATATAAAAGTTATGTAACAGTGTTCGAATGTATGAACGATCAAGAATTTGCTAATACTAATCGATGAAATAGATGAATTCCGATTTGGGTGATTTTTTGCATGAATATTATGCAAAAAATGGGGTTAGTTTAATTATGACTTTAATATTATGCTTTGCAAATTCCTGAGCTTATTCAATGGTGACAACAATGGGGTTAGTTTTTTTTTTTTTTTTTTTTTTTTTCAATTTCCCTATGATTTCTTTTTCCTTTTTCCAATTTCGCTCTTAAATTGAGAAATAAGGCTTTTTTATTTTTTTTGGGTCGAAGAGAAATAGGACTTAAAGCTTGTGTTAGAAACGAATTTGTGGCGATATGTATGTCCAAGTTTATATATGATATTTATTTATTGATTTTGTTGTAGAACTGTTCCTCACGGCTCTTCTAAGAGCTTTTCTTATTAAATTTCTTTTTGACAATCTTGTAATTTTATCATGTTAGGGTTTGATTTTAGAGAAATTGATTTTCATTTTTTTTATTTTCGGCTGTAGTTGAAACTATGAAAGTTGGACTGTTGAGGTTGCTTCATCAATCTCTTGCATAAGTTCATTCTGGCTAGTTTGGCCAAGGTACTGCTGGTACCCTTTCTTACATGTTTCTAAGATCTTACTTTCATCAAAGCAAAAAAAGAAAAATAGAAAAATTTGGAGCCATAGCAGAGAATAGCTGATTAATAAAGTTTTTGTTTTAATGTTTTTCATGTTAAGAGTTTTGAGAAGACTTTGAATAAGGAAAGCTTGTTCAATTCTCATGTATGTACGTGATAAGCTTTTAGTTTTCTTATTGACTTTTGTGATTATACTTTTTCTACTGCATAAAAGGATTATGTTTGAGCTGGGTCTTCAACAGGTGTTAGCATTTTCCACTGCATAAAATGCTTAATTATTGTTGCTCATGTTTAATTTCTCTTGTTTTAAATGGGATGTTTAGAAGCTAACTCTAGTTGCTTAAGTGTGCATCTTTTGTCTCACACTTTTTTTCCCCCTCACTTGGATATATCTTATCTCTCGGGCCAGTAAAGATAACTCACTCTTGTTCTAAATTTGGCATTATCATAGGTATGATAATGCCAAAATTTAGATCTTTTGAGGTTTCTTTGACTATTTCCTACTGATGAAATTGATTAGTATAATTATGTTTCATTGACTATTTCATTTTTCCCTTATTGCTGCAGATTTTCATTGGTGGAATTGCAAAGGCTCTTTCATTGAAAATGGTAATATGGTATGATGTTTATAATGCATTTATTTCTCTTTTCTTACCAAAATCATATCTTCACTTTTGATTTTATCTTTTCATGTCTTCAGCGACCTCTTTACTGATTAGGCCTTTTATGCTGCTTTTATAGTTTATGGGGATTGTTAGTGTCTTTGGACCTTTGAAGGCATATCACCTGATGCTCAATGGGGAACTTAATGAACCATGTGCTTTTGTGGAGGTAACGAAGCACATGTTACAGCTCTGGTTACTTTTTGTTTGCAATAAATTGTCTGGAATGGGTCCCCTGTATATGATTGGAAAGATAGTAATTATTTTTTGTTGCAATAGAAGTGTTCATTGTTTTTATGGTAGTTGACAATATGTCTATGGTTTAGAAATGATCTTTGTATAGGGAGAATGTGGGGGGATGTTTGATGTAATCTAGGTGGTAGGGTGATAGTTTAGTGGTTGTTGCTTGAGTAATTGACTGGATACTTAATGTATTTTGATTATGTTTAGTGGTTGTTGCTTGAGTAATTGATATTATGATCTAATGAAGTTCATGGTGTTGCAAAATGTGTAGAAGCAAATAGTTTTTTCAATTTGAATGGTCACTGCTAAGGGTGTGTTGCCTAATTAATATTATAATGATATTTAATTGTTGTGTATTAAATTAAATGATATCCCTCAGCAGTTTTGGGTATTGAATAAATATGAAATTATAACTAAAAAACAATAAAGAAAAATATACCACAGGCCCAAGGGTGTGGCATTTTACATTACATAAGTAATGTTGACGAGACATTTATGAGAATGCACAACAGTCAGAATATTTAAACAATAATAAAGACTGAGTGTATAAGAGAAAGGTGAAAACATGTATAAACAAAAACCACAGCCACCTATCAATGGGAGTAGACTTTTCGATACACCCGCAACGCCCACTGATACCTTTCCTGTGACTATGACTGTGGTGTTTGCTCAAACACCACAGATGCTCAGTGGTATTTGTAAGCATATACCACTGTGTATGTCCAGTTTTGTTGTAGTGGTATATAACCTTAGCTAATGAGAATGAGAACCTAATTAACTATATATATGATTAATATAATATAATTACAATGATAGTCATATAACTTATTAAGGAAGGCCTAGCTTGGTGCCACGCATCTGCCTCTTTGCTTTTCTTTTTCTGCGTATAGACATGACTCATGAGATGATTTTTTAATCTTTAGTATCTGGATTTATTCTTAATTAATTATTAATGAAGTATCAAGGAAAGATGTTTAATCATTAGATATTGATTGATGTGTGAATCACCCAATGTTGGGTTGATCTCTACTCAACTCAAATTCCAATCTAATATATGGACTACTATGAAGGTTCTTCTAGACTCCGGCCAGTACTCTCTCATCCGATGGCAACAACAAAATAAATAAATGAATGAAAAATTATAGTGCAGCTCTGCATCATCGTAACTTCTTTAACACCTCAGTATTTCCTTTCAATTTTCTTTTGGGTACATATTCCTTTCAATTAACAAAAATCAAATAAAATATAATTTCTTCAAGCTTTTTCATTACTTTTTAGGCAAAAATTCCTTTGTTGCTGTATATAGACCCAACATATTGAGTTGGGCCTACTAGCAGCCCAATATCTGTCTCAAAGCCGAGATTACATTGGATAGTGTTAAATTTAGCCCAATACAGTCTGGTTTGTAGTCTCGTAGAAATACCACCATATTAATTAAAAACTAGTTGGTTAATTAATTACTAAAATCTTTAAGTATATGCAGGAGATTCATATATATAACAAGAGAGAATATGCAGCAGGCCGGGTTAGCTTCAAATGTATATTATACATAAAAAGTGATTCTACATATATATTACAAGCGGACCATAAATGTACATCTAGGTACTCAAAAGCTAGCTAGCTAGCTTTAACATAAAGACCAGCTAGGAGATTCAAATCACTAGTTCCATGCATATATGATACATACAAGCTTATAGAGATCACCTTCATTTAGCTGCTAATTTATACCAAAGTATTAGTATTATATATATAGGCTAGTTGCGAAAGGGTTTCGGTCAAATTCCCTAATCTCTATTCCCCCAAAGGCCAGGGCTGCTTCCTTGCTATTCATAACCTGAGGATGAGGTTGTCTCCCCATACGAGGTACTTGGTCTTGAACTTGAACTTGATGATGAGCAGATGGAGGCCTAGTAGTAAAACCCCTCACGCCAGCTGGTCTCCCACAGTACTGGTCTAGCATAGCAAAACCCTCCATCCCAACCCTCGCTAGCTTTTCTTGCGTTGCCATATCGATCTGCTACCTCAAATCTACAATTGCACAAAACAGAGAAAATATTCAAGGTTGCTTAATATATATGTGCCTTTGTTTGTTTTCTTGGTAAAAATGTCAGTGGCCGAGTACCATTATATAGGGGTTAAAAAGGCGACCTTATGGGGGTGGATGTACATTATCTTGGAATGGATAACATGTATATCTTCAATTTCTTTCCTTGAAGGACCAGATGTATATATATATCCGGCCACCTTTTGGTGATTCCCTTCAAAGATATTTGCTTTTTGAATCTTTGGTTTCGGGGATTTGCTAATTTAATTTGGTTATATACTATATAGTTATGCAAATTAAATATAGCTAGCTAGCACTAGCTAGCTAGTAGCTAGATTCTTTGCACTAGTACTGCTAAGAGTTTCGTGGCAACAGGTTGGTCCCAAACACATTAATTAATGAAAAACAAGAATATATATATATATATTAACAAAAGGTGGAATTAAGGTGAAGAACTGAAGATTCGAAGAATGAAGATATTACTTTCATTGAAAAGATTGAGAGGAATCAAGATATATTTTCTCTGGTATATATATATATACGATTAATTTCTGTTGTTTTTTTTCATAGACAGTAGCACATGCACAATCCAAAACAACTGGCTAGGGGAATTGGAACTATATACACTCAAACCCCACACAGACAGCCTTTACGCGCATAAAAGAAACTGGGGACCTTTTTTTTACAATAATGCAGCATCTGGCATCATTCAATGTATTCACATTCTGAAAAGTTGCTCCCTCCTTTTTGGAAGCATTTTTAATGAAACATCTCGCTAATTTATAATTAAGTAGCGCTATAGCCACAAAAGTGGCCAGTCACAACCAAAATCAAGTAACAAAGAACGTACATACTGCTGAAAGATTTCTAGGGTAGCTTTAAAGGATGAGTTCCTTAATTGCTTTGCCTCCAAACACCTTGCAGGTATAGTACTGCACTACATTAAAGTCTAGAGTATCCAATTATATATTGGGTGAGTGACGCATATGTGGCCATATATCCGGACATGTAAATCAAAGCATCTAAACTAATCAATTAGTAATAGGTCTAGAATTTTATATATGTGATGCAAAACTTTTTTAGGATTTTTTTGTATTTTGAACATATATTTCATCCTTATTTACTGTCTTCCTCTCTATCTATTTTTCTGTGAATATATATGCTCCACTCTTTAAACGAGTTGCATTTTGCTTTGGTCCATAAGTTTTGCCATCAATGACGAATCTAGGAATTTTTCTTCGGGCAGGGGGAAGATAGAGAAGCGTTCAATTTTTTTTTTTTTGTCTCATTGACATATTTACCTTGTAAATGAGAGCATGACTTACCTTAAGCAAATTAATACAACAAAGATCGACCATGGCCCTCAACCTATTCATTTGGGTGAATTCCCTTTTCCTTGTTAATGGGAGGAGAGTATGAATGATGTTTCTTTACACCTTGCCCTCTTGCGCGTCTCTATTGCCTCCCCGATCTTTTTGGCTTTTCTACAAACATTTTGCTCCTCAATTATGAAAAAAACATGAAAGAATTAATAATGGAAATGGAGAAGAGAACTTTAGTGGGTGGCCAGTGACGGATCCAGAAATTTTATCTCAGAGGTCAAACTATTCAAACATTTCGTCGAACAGGTTGTGAACATGCTTGCAGGTGGTCGTAGGTGGTCGCAGGTAGTCATTCCCGGGGTCAAACCAATGATTTTGGCAAGAATTTTCCAGCGAGTAGAGTTGGTGCGTGGATTATCTCTCCTTATAATGGATTACCTTTGGGTGTTGGTGAGTAGAGTCAAGTGCCTACACTCTCCTTATAATGGATTATCTCGATCTCCCAGCTCGTTATACCTGCTGTGCATTTTCCCATCCCTATATCCTTCATTTAATTAAGCTTAAGCCTTTAAGCGTACCTTTAGGTCTCGTTAATTAATTGGTATTACTTTTTTGAAGTTAAAACTCATTTTTCTATGTAATCAGCCTTTCGATCTTTTGCATGCCCCTATTATATTGAAGATGTTGCTTTTGAAACACTATAATTTCCTTCGGGCAAAAAATTAAGTAAAGGATACTGTTTCACAAATATTTGAAATCTCATAATTAATCAATTAATTCTGTACATTAGCTATATAGGGTGCGGAAATAATTAAAATCAATTAGAAAATGTGAAGCTTAGTCATTCGTCCCTTGCAGCCTTACATGCATGTTGTGGTTGGCAATCTTGTCCCTCTCTAGATCGATCGACCCCCTGATCTATAGATATATAGGCGTACACACCCAAAAACACTACTACAAAAAACGTAATAGACATCGGTCAATAGACAACGTTTTGTATTTTTGCCGTTATCTTAATTTACCACACAACGGTTTTTAACAAATCGTTATATTAATATATATTATCTCATGGTATTTGGTTTGATAATTTTTTCTAACAATTAACAGACAATAGTATTAGGGAATACCGTTGTGTTGGGCAAGTTTCACAAAAATAGAAAATTTTGCGGGTCTTTCTATTTGACAAGTCCATGACCGCGTTAATGAAACATATCGCGCGCGCCTTAGGTCTTTTTGGGTCAAAGCCCTCTGACTTCACCTTTCAGAAACTCACACACACACACACACTTAGCCCACAACTTAGTCTTCATCGATCGATTGATCTTCCCTCCTCAACTCAGTCCTCTGGCTTCACCGATCGATCTTCCCTCTAGCGCATCAATCTCCGTCCTCATCGCGCGTCAATCTCCATCTCCGACGTTGTCCCTCGCTCTCCATCTGCACGTCACCTCTCTTATTCTGAGGACGAAGAGGAAGACCTTCCTCGCTCTCTGAAACCCTAATAAAGGTGATTCTCGGCGACTTTCCCTTTTCTATCCATTTTGGCTTTTCCATTTCTGTTTTCCTTCACTTCGAACAGTTTTGCAAACCCTAGGTTTATTCTCTAATTTTTTGTACGCATTATTGTTGAGCTTTGCAGCCAACAGCCAGCTATGACCTTCTAATCCAAGTTTTGAATGCTTGTCTAGGTGAAATGCTTTCAGATTTTGCTAGTTCTAGCTGCTAGGAAGTTTTTATTCTTCTGATTTTTGATGATTATTGGATCCATAGAAAATGTTATTTATTTAGGATTGTTGTTTCTGTATCTATTAGGCTCGTTATTACTTTACTTGATTCTTAATTTTTTTTTCCCAAATTGTTGTAATTTTTTTTTCTTTTTGGTGTGTGTGTGGTTTCAATTTGATTTGGTTTGGTTTCATTTTTGAATTTGAAGCTAAAGGAGTGGGTGGACTTTATACTCAATGAGTAAATGTTGAACTAAACCTCACTTTGACTTGCTACCATATAGTATGCTTCATTTAAAGCAACCATATGTTGTTTAATGTTATGGGTTTCGGTGGTATCAATCAGGAATGAGTTTGTTTCTTGGTATTAATATGTGGCCATTGCATTAAGTTTTCTAGTCAGAATGCAATAATGTGTATAATGTTCCTTTACAAGCCAATTCAATACAACAAATTATGCTGCAGCAAATTAAGCATATAAGTATATAACATGGGAATTGAATACACCAAATAGTGCTGCAGTTAATTGGGTACAACAGATAATGTGGCAGCAATTTATTTGCATTTTCCTTTCATAAGGAAGGGTTCATATTGATATTTTATTTTAAATTTTGGATTTGGGTTCTTAAGCATGAACGACAGACTAAATCTTTTTCCCTTTTTGTACTTTTCAGGGGAGTAGCATTTCAGTTCTCTGTGAGAAAATGGTTTAAAGCAGTTTTTGAAATTTCTTGTGTGCGTATATTTCTTGGAATTGCAATTGCTCTTCTTTTTTCTTTTTACCTCCCTGCTTATATGCAATTGCTCTTTTAGTTGTGATTCCTGTGAATGATAAAGTCAAATTGTGATTGTTTTTCTTTGACCTTTTTTTGTCCATTACAGGGACTTTTAGTGTTGTCTTTATTCTCTGTGCATTCTATTGTGGTATGCTAGCCACTGCAATAGACTTTCAGTATCTGGGCAATCATGGGGTCAGCTTGTTGTGTTGCTGCAAGGGAAACAACCCACCCAAACAGAACTGGAGGTGAAATAGGAATGCCATATTCATTAAAATGCTTTAATGAAGATTTAATATTCATTAAAATGCTTTAATGAAGATTTTTGTGTAACTTTAATATACTTGTCATTGCTTTCTGCTTTTTATAACTTCTGGTAATGTTTTGATTGGATGATTAATTAACTTGCATAATGGTTTAAAGGAGTAGAGTACAACAAATTACTGGTGCTGCACACAGTATGCAATGATGTTCAGGGAGTGTGTTGCCTCTGCCACTAGATGATTATTGTAACAGTAGTTCTGCTTCTGCTGGACGACCTATTATTAAAAATGGTTCAAGTGTAAGTGTCATATATTTACTACAAAGTTATGGAACTGTAAGAATGAGCTGGATGCTATTGTTTTTTATTTGCGTTCTTGTTTTGCCTTGATATAGTTTAGGTGTATTTGATTAAAATTCTGGAGGAATAATCTGAAATGGAAGTTAAATTTTTCTTTATTTAGTAGATGTGACTATCAAGTTGCAGAGTTGTGATGTTTAGCTGAATATTAGTTGTGCTATTTTTGAGGCATATATTCTTGTTTTGATTTTGTTTTTTGTTTTTTTATATTGCAGAATACTGGAAGCCTTATTAGAGGTTCTCCTCCAAATGGAAGCTCTGGTAGATCTATTGCTCTTCCAGCTGCAGCCTCATGGTATTTGGTTATCCATTTTTTGTTTTTACACTGATTATGATTGTAATGAACACTAAAAATACTGAATGTTCGTTGCTCAGGGGAACACGTGGTTCGAATTGTCAACCACCAGCTTCACATGTAATATGTTCAAATGGACATTCTAAACGGAAACCTGATGCAGTCAGTTGCACATTGCCATGCTCTTCATCAGCTGTAGCCCCTGCTCCAGAGCTTAGCTTTTGTGACTAAGGTATGCATTAGTGAAGTATAAGTAACTTGACATTATGTTGGTCATGTGAACTCTGAGCAGTGATATGAAAATTGTCTTTTACCTGGAAATGTTGAAATTCTTTTATTTGTTTTGTGGCTGAAAAATTGGAAATGTAGTAAAGAAATAAAAGGAAACAAATTAGCTTAGGAGAGTGTTTTGGGTGCATGCAGATTGGGAATACTGGGTGGATTCTTTCAAACTTGTGGAAGTGGACATGTTATATAGCTAGGCCCCTGTTTGATGATCACTTGTGTGAATTTGAGGTTGATTTCAGCTTGATTCTTAATTAATGTAGTTATGCACTTATATTATTAATAACAAATTTATGAGTGGTCTAGTGCAATTTCTTTAGGCCATTGGGAGATTCTGTTTTGGGTGTAATTAGCTTAGGACATTTTGCTGGTTATGTATATGTGCTTGATTCCTAATTAATGTAGTTGTGCACTTATATCATGAGCTGTCTTGGCCTTTTTTACCTAAGGGGCATATTGTTTATTCATTTCTTAGATTCATTATGTCTTCATTTTGGGTTGAATTTTCTTTTTAATTACTACTCCATTTTTGCCTTGTTTTAGTGGGAGCGAAGGAATGACAACACTTATACCCAAGAAGATATCAATGAAGTCCGGGCTGAATGGGCAAACTTTGTGGGGCAGTATATGTAGATCGAGTAGAAGGTGGATTTTTGACGTGCAACATTTTTGAACTTGATTTTGTAGGTCATGTGTTTAGCTAGACTAGCTTGGGGTATATATATATATATATCATTGATCACTTTGTTAGATTCTTTTGGGTGCTGCCAAGATTGATAGCTAGGCTTAATTAATTGCTAGATTAGATTGATGGTAGCAAATTGGTAGATTAGAATATTGATGGCTGGTTTTTGTGTTATAGATGGTTTTTGTGTATGGCATGCTTAGTTATATGGTCTTCAGAGAGCCATATAAGATTTTTTAAACTGGCATTATTTCTCCATTGGTGCAAGAATATATTAACTATCATAGTTGCTATTTGAGGTATGAGTTTTATGCCTTCTACATTATATACATCAAAATCAAATTGGAATTATTATCTTACACAATAGTTATATGATTAAAACCAGTTGTACTAAGTGTCGTCCTACAATGGTTTTCAACAGAAACCATTGTACCAAAGCATTATATACATCAAACTCAAATTGAAATTATTATCTTGTACAACGTTTATATGGTTATAACCGTTGTTTAAAGTGTCGTCCTACAACGGTTTTCAATAGAAATCGATGTACCAAAGCATTATATACATCAAAAGCAAATTGAAATTATTATTTTATACAACGGTTATTATACATAAACTGTTGTCTTAATGGCTATTTCACCTCGTGGTTATACTTAAAACAGTTGTAAAATACATGCTTTAGGGTATAGAAACCGTTGTCTCTCCTATTAGTACACAACGGTCTTTAAATAAAAATCGATGTCTAGATAAGTACACAACAACCACTACAAGAAAAAACACTTTGGGCGACGAACCTAGTTCCTCTCCCAAAGTTGATTTTCGTCGCCCAAAACTTTGGGCGACGGAATGTGTTCGTCGAGTATTTGGTCGCCCAAAACTTGACGCCCAAGAGTTTGGGCGACGAACTTATCAATTTGGTCGCCCAAAGCTACCTAAGGGAGACGAATTTAGTTCGTCTCCTAAGGCATGTGGTTTGTCGCCCAAAGCATGTTTAGGCGACGAAATAATTCGTCGCCTAAACATACTTTGGGCGACGAATTAGTAGTTCCTCTCCCAAAGTATATTTAAGCGACGGAATTATTCGTCGCCTAAACATTCTTTGGGCGACGAATTAGTAGTTCCTCTCCCAAAGTATATTTAGGCGACGGAATTATTCGTCACCTAAATATGCTTTGGGCGACGAATTAGTAGTTCCTCTCCCAAAGTATATTTAGGCGACGAAATTATTCCGTCGCCTAAACCTATTTTATTTATAAAAAAAATTAATTTTTTTAAATTTAATATTTTATATATCCAAAATATATATAACACAAAATTAATAAATTTATACAAAACCTATTTTATTTAATTTTATTTAATTTAATATTTTTTATATCCAAAATGTATATAACACAAAAATTAATAAATTTATACAAAATGTATTAATAAATTTATTCACCCGCTTCGACTTCAGTCCTCCGAATTGCGTAAATACGAAAGCCACACCGCATGACGCAGGAGCCGAGGTGCCTATAACTTGACTGTAGTGGTGAGCCGAAGAGGGTTGGACTATAGCATCGGGAGCCGAAAAGGGAGTAGCCTAGACTGCTGCATCAGGAACGGGTGAGGGAGTGGCTTGGACTGCGGCATCAAGAGCGGGTGAGGTATCGAGATCAGGAGTGCATGCCAGCTCGGTGGTCCTAGATGCATGCATTCGCCTTCCACCTTATAATCAAAAAAATTAAATATAACAATTTAACAATTAAACTAAATTCAACAATTTAACAAATTAACTAAATTTTATAATTACTCTAAATCACATATTTTACACACGGTGTTGTGCTGCCATCTAAGAGTACATTTTCAAGCTTAAGGTCTCTATGGCAGATTTGCTGCCACAAATGAATTAATTCCTTACTACAATCAACGCTACCAAAGATCATAAGGAAAAATAGCAGTATAACAACAAATTAACAGAAGAGTTCCAATTTACAGTGGTTCTACAACCAATTAACAGCAAAAGAAAAGGTTGGTTAGTTCTACATTAGTAATCTACATAGAAGAGTAGCATTTATGGATATACACATAATTCATTAGTAACCTCTTTGAATTGAATAATATTTGGATGCTTCAATGACCTGTGGTTCATGATCTCCCTTTGCACATGTTCGACTATCTGCAACACCAACGAAATGAAAAACAAAAAAACCCAATTCCCAGAAAAATTCAAACATCAAAAACAAAGGAAAAACAAAGTGAGAGAATTGACCCAAAAAAAAAAAAAAAAGGAAGATAAGAGGTGAAGGAGATGAAACAGTCCTTCTGGCCTCTCTGGTCCACTTGTCTCCGACCAGCCTTGCAACCCCAAAATTTCCAGACCCTATATCCTTCACAATCTCATAAATAAAACCATAAATAAATAAAAAAACAGAAAAACCCACAATTTAAAAAAACAAATTAGAAAACCCACAATCGGGTGGGTTTGCTGCAGGTGGGTTCCGGTTGGGTTGCTGGCCAGGGTGGGGTGGGGGTTGATGATGGGGATAAGTTGCTGGTGGGGAATCAAGGGAGGCGGAAGGGAAAGGGGAGAGAGAAAGAGGAGGCCGAGGAAGGTTCGATAGGGGTGGGGATTGGTTTCGTGGAGAGAGAAAGAGGAGGGGGTGGGGATGGGTTTCGGGGAGAGAGAAAGAGGAGGGGGTGGGTATGGGTTTCGGGGAGAGAGAAAGAGGAGGGGGTGGGGAGGGCGGCGGTCACGGAGGGAGAGGGGAGAGAGAAAGAGGAGGCCAAGGAATGTGAGGATTGGTTTCGTGAAGAGAGAGAAAGAGGAGGGGGTGGGTATGGGTTTCGGGGAGGAGAAAGAGGAGGGGGTGGGTATGGGTTTCGGGGAGAGAGAAAGAGGAGGGGGCGGGGATGGGTTTCTGGGAGAGAGAAATAGGAGGAGCTGGGTTGGGTTTCGGTGGGTCGGGTGGGTTTCGGTGGGGAGGGCGGCGGTCACGGAGGGAGATGAGTGGTCGGGGAGGGAGAGAATGAGAGGTGGTCTGCGTTGAAGCAGGGGAGAGGAAGAAGACATTAGCAGGGGAGAGAAGGAAAAAAATAAATAAAGAAGAAGAAATACCAGATCTGGGGAGGGTTAATCGAAAAGACTTTAAGCGAGGAAACTAATTTTGTCGCCCAAGGAGAGTTTGGGCGACGGAATGTTCTATTTCGTCGCCTAAACTCTCTTTAGGCGACAAAATTAGTTTCCTCGCCTCAGTTTGTGAAATTTTTTGCGCGAGTTATCCCCGCCAATTTTTTAAGTAAAATTCAGAAAAAATTGAATGAACTGGACTTTGGGCGAGGAATATATATATTCGTCGCCCAAAGTGACTTTAGGCGAGGAATAGATAAATTCGTCGCCCAAAGTATGGCCCTAATGCCATTTTTTACAAATTTATAATTTATATTTAGTATTTAAAATTTATATATAATAAATCATTATAATAAAATTGTATACTTAATTATATACAATAGGATTCTAAATTTTAACTTAATCACGAAATTATATTTATAATTTTACATATTACAAATATAAAAAAATTTCATCGTTATTTAACTTCTACATCTCTGATTAAGCTAATTTTTTGCATGTATGATCTTTGAGTGTGAAACTAAAAATGAACGTTTCAGATCATTGAAAACACATCGAGATGTGATCATCTACATATAAATGAACGGTTTCGACAATTGAAGAGTATAATTTTATCAATTCTTTATTGAAACCTTGTCATTTCAATAATTGTGAAGAACAATCAGAGCTGTTCATTTTCTATGTTCATACTCAAAGATCATCTCTGCAAAAAATCAGCCAAATCGGAATTCAGCTAGTCGTTGAATTATCATTATAAAACTCACGATCGTTCTTTAATTTGACCACTGTTACCTCATTTCTACATCTTCAATTGACCTAAATTTTTGCAGGGATGATCTTTGAGTAGGGTACTAAAAAATGAACGGTTCTGATCGTTGTAAACACGATCAAGATATGTCCATCTACATATAAATGAACGGTTTCAACACTTGATTAGTATAATTCTATTAATTATTACGTTGAAACTTTGTCGTTTCAATAATTGTGAAGACCACAATGTGATTTCAATGATCAGAGCTGTTCATTTTCTATGTTCATACTCAAAGATCATCTCTGCAAAAAATCAGCCAAATCGGAATTCAGCTAGTCGTTGAAATATCATTATAAAACCCACGATCGTTCTTTAATTTGACCACTGTTACCTCATTTCTATATCTTCAATTGAGCTAAATTTTTGCAAGAATGATCTTTGAGTAGGGAACTAAAAAATGAACGGTTCTGATCGTTGTAAACACAATCAAGATATGCCCATCTACATATAAATAAACGGTTTCAACACTTGATTAGTATAATTCTATTAATTCTTTCGTTGAAACCTTGTCGTTTCAATAATTGTGAAGACCACAATGTGATTTCAATGATCAGAGCTGTTCATTTTCTATGTTCATACTCAAAGATCATCTCTGCAAAAAATCAGCCAAATCGGAATTCAGCTAGTCGTTGAATTATCATTATAAAACCCACGATCGTTCTTTAATTTGACCACTGTTACCTCATTTCTATATCTTCAATTGAGCTAAATTTTTGCAGGAATGATCTTTGAGTAGGGAACTAAAAATGAACGGTTCTGATCGTTGTAAACACAATCAAGATATGCCCATCTACATATAAATAAACGGTTTCAACACTTGATTAGTATAATACTATTAATTCTTTCGTTGAAACCTTGTCGTTTCAATAATTTTGAAGACCACAATGTGATTTCAATGATCAGAGCCGTTTCATTTTCTATGTTCATACTCAAAGATCATCCCTGCAAAAAATCAACCAAATCGGAATTCAGCTAGTTGTTGAATTATTATTATTAAACCAACAATCGTTCATTAATTTGAGCACCGATACCTAACTTCTACATCTTCAATTGAGCTAAATTTTTATAAGGATGATCATTGAGTAGGGAACAAAAAAATGAACGGTTCAGATCGTTGAAAATACGATCACATCGTATTCTTATACCTAAATATAAATGCACATAAAAAATAAATTGGACTTTGGGCGAGGAATCTATAAATTCGTCTCCCAAAGTGACTTTGGGCGAGGAATACATGAATTCGTCTCCCAAAGTGACTTTGGGCGACGAATCCAAATATTCGTCGCCCAAAGTCTCTTTGGGCGAGGAAATATATATTCGTCTCCCAAAGTGACTTTGGGCGACGAATTCATGTATTCCTCGCCCAAAGTCACTTTGGGAGACGAATATATCTTCGTCGCCCAAAGTATAGGCCTAATTCATACCATTTTTTGCTAATTTATAATTTATATTTTAGTATTTAAATATATATAATAAATTATTATAATAAGATTGTATACTTAACAATATATAATAGGATTCTAAATTTTAACTTAATTACTAAATAATATTTATAATTTTAAATATATACAAATATAAAATAATTTCACCATTACTTAACTTTTACATCTCTGATTAAGCTAAATTTTTGCATGAATGATCTTTGAGTAGTGAACTAAAAAATGAACGGTTCGGATCGTTGAAAACACGATCAAGATATGTTCATCTACATATAAATGAACGGTTTCAATACTTAAAGAATATAATTTTATTAACTCTTTCGTTGAAACTTTGTCGTTTCAATTATTGTGAAAACCACAATGTGATTTCAACAATCAGAGCTGTTCATTTTCTATGTTCATACTCAAAGATCATCTCTGCAAAAAATCAGCTAAATCAGAATTCAGCTAGCCATTGAATTATCATTAGAAAACCCACGATCGTTCATCAATTCGACCACCGTTACCTAACTTCTACATCTTTGATTGAGCTAAATTTTTGCAGGGATGATCTTTGAGTAGGGAACTAAAAAATAAACGGTTCAGATAGTTGAAAACATGTTCGCATTGTATTTTTATACCTAAATATAAATGCACATAAAAAATGAACTGGACTTTGGGCGAGGAATCTATAGATTCGTCTCCCAAAGTGACTTTGGGCGAGGAATTAATATATTCGTCACCCAAAGTAACTTTAGGCGAGGAATATATATTCGTCGCCCAAAGTCACTTTAGGCGAGGAATAATTTCGTCGCCCAAACTCTATTTGGGCGACGAATAATATATTCGTCACCCAAAGTCACTTTAGGCGAGGAATATATATTCGTCGCCCAAAGTCACTTTAGGCGAGGAATAATTTCGTCGCCCAAACTCTATTTGGGCGACGAATAACATATCCGTCGCCCAAAGTAACTTTGGGCGACGAATATATAGATTCCTCGCCCAAAGTATGGTCTAAGAGTATTTTGGGGCGTAATTTGAGGCGACGAATACAATATTCGTCTCTCAAAAGTGCTTTAAGCGACGAACACTGTATTCGTCGCCCAAAGTCACTTTGGGCGACGAAATTATTCCTCGCCCAAACCTTTATTGGTTTCGGCGACAAATGTTTGAATTCGTCGCCCAAAACCTCTTTGGGTGACCAATTTGAGTTCGTCGCCCAAAGTTTCGTCGCCCAAATATTTTTTTCTTGTAGTGAACGGTATCTCCTAAATCATTAGTTTTTGAGGGTGTATATACAACGGTTTTAAATTAAAACCATTGTGTTAATGTTTACAAGACAACGGATATTACCCGTTGTCTATTGGTACCCCAATAGACGTCGATCGATTAGACGACGGTATTTTGGTAACTTACACAACGGATTTTATCCGTTGTGTATTACGTTTTTTGTAGTAGTGAAAGATTAATTAGACAGGTGTAAGATTTATTAATTAGTTAATTACGCTCCCTTAAGATCGAGTACTAGACTTCAATATTTCTCTTAGAATGCTCTGTCTGATTGAAAGGCTAGTTAACAGAGAACATATAAAATTTAATCAATTAAATTAGAGTATTGAAGGCAGATATTACGCATGATATATATGTAATATATATACTCAACCTGTCTAGGCGAGAGAGAGAGAGAGAGAGCTACAACTTTAAGTTAAATACACACCAAGCATTTGACCAAAAAAAAAATACACACCGGCCAAGCAGTACGTACGTACTGCTACTATATATATATATATATATATATATATTACCAGTGGAGGTACATAGCAAATTAAGGGCTAGGGATTTCATTTTTGTTTTACATGATATACTCATACGTACAGATTATATATAAACTGCTTCCCTTAATTATACTTAGCAAACAGCTTTATATATAATATAAATCTGCATGTACTTGGAAGAGCTAGCTTACACAAAGGAGGACTAGGGCATTGGATCATTAATTTCATCATGCAGTAGTGTATATATAAGACTTAAGCGGCTAAATATATAATTAATTCTAACGGGGCTTATTATTGGGAGCATACTTAGTAATGGCTATCCCACCATAGCGTCGTGCTGCCTCATCAGAGGTGATGATGTCAGGCGTTGGGTTCTGAGGATTTTGATGATCCTCCGTGCTGCCACCTCCATTTCTTTGACCATGCCTAGGCTTACCTGCACCTGCAGTACTATTTATAATACCAGTACTACTTGGAGTTGGAGCATCAGAACATAGGTTCCCCATATATGTATTACAACACTTGGAAATTAGTTAAGCACAAACAAATACACAAATTTTGGTGAAAATAATTATGGCTGGGGGCTAAACCCCATTATATAGGCAGCTAGTCACATGCGGAAGCTTCAACACTACTACTACTACTCTCCACACAGAACGAATATAATTAATACTTAGCTTAATTATATTCTGCTTGATTATTCTCTCCACACTACCGTTAATTAATTAAGTTATTCTTTAGGGCTCTTCTGGATTAATTTGTAGATCGACTACATATGCTGCTTTTACGATCCATATATATCCATTGGTACCACTTTGTAGGAATTAACCAAATTTAATTGAGGACTCATTCATACGCTATAGCTTTATTCTTAGGAAAAATAAGTAAGGATTTAATTTCCACACTTCAAGAACAATTAGATTCAGTCAAAAATAACCTCATGAGTCATCCTTTGTTATCACCAATCGATCAGCTCATTTGTTATCATCAGATTTCACATCCGACCTGCATCAAAATGATTATAGCATTGTCACCCATGTTATAATACATGAATATTTATGAATACCATAATCTAACATTATAAACTTATTATCTACTCATATTACAACACGTGTGATGGTATTAAAATCACATCGAAAAATTTCTCGATTTCATGATTCAATTAAGCTCCTACATCAATTTCGGCCTTATCATACAATACTCGTTATATATTGCATTTGGTTCAGTTAATGTTAAAAAAATTAGGCTTCATTTTGTTTAGGTTTGCATTAATTTTGTTTTCTATTTGGTTCTATATATTACAATCTTAATTTCAAATTATTATTATAATTTTTACGAGAGCTTATACTCCTAAAAAATAAAAAATCAAATGAATTTACATATATATATAGAATATCAAAACTCCATTTTTATGGTTTACCTCAAGTCCCTACAATCTCTCAGCCCTTGGGTCCCATACAAAACTTCTCTTACACAATATTAAATCTGTCACATGCTATCACATGTTCAGTGGGGAATATCTGACACTGAAAACGATCGAGAGCCAAAGTGAAAGTGCATGCATGCCATGATCACAAATGTGCCAAATGTTTGAGAACGAGAGAAACTAATTAACTATACATTAATTAAGCTGATAACCAGCCATGATCGAGATTGAAAGCTGAAGGATTGTGCAGAAGTTTAAACCAAATAGAAAAGGAAGAAAGTGGGAGAGAGAAATTAATGAAGCTTTATTCTATTAAGCAATTGATTATTGAATCATTGCTACAGAGTAATCAAGATTTCTTAACCTTTATACACATACAATACAAGCTTAGCATCACCGCCTTATCTAACTGAACGAGTAAAGACAGACACAGCTGGCTATTTAACAACCACAAAACCTACTTCCTATACCAACAGAGTGAACAGACTAACAGACAATACTAACAAGCTCTATCATCAATGCTGCCTTGGCAGTTGCTGACTCTCTTCTTATCATAAGCTAATACAATTGCAATCAAATAACTAATTAAATTAAAAGAGGGCATGCTTAATGGTGCCTCGAATCTGCTTTCTTTGCTTTTCTTTTCCCTATATATATATATATATATATATATATAAATCATATATTCTTAACTTTCATGAAGTACCAACGAAAGACGTTTAACTATTTTGATATATAGTTGATTCATTATTGATGGCAACAACAGAATATTAAAAAAAAAAGAAGAGAAAATTATGGTACATCTCTGCACCATCCTAGCTTTTTTAACACCTCAGTTTATTCCCTTCAATTTTCCTTTTGGTACATATTCCTTTCAATTTAAACTAAATCAAATACAATGACAACTTAATTTGGCCTCGTCTCATTTTAGAATATGAAGTTGGTTTTGTATTATTAAAAGATATAAACTTTTATTTTATGTCAATTTAGCTCATTCTGACATACTATTACTATTACATACGCACAAAATGACTTAAGGGTTGAGATAGAATGACGTTTTGACCCTTAAAAGGAATCAGGCGTATACCATGTGATCTGTTTTTGACAGATTATATAACAGAGATGATGGAATAAGACAGATTGATATAAAATGAAAGTTTACACAAAACATTCATATCCTAAAATGATATAAAACTGAGGTGAAACAGAGAAGCCTAGTTGAAACCCAATATCTGTCTGAAAGCCCAGATTGATTGAGCCCAAAGCAGCCCAGGTTGTAGTAGTCCTAGAGATGTCCGCCGTTTGGATTTCAAAAAGCGAGGGAAGGTGAAGAAGGGTCTGGAGGGACAGGCTTTTTGCTAAGTCTGCGTCGTTGAAACAGCGCCAAGTGCCCCTTCACATTTATCACCGTCTGTCTGTCTCAGATCGACTCAGTTCTCTCAGAGATCAAACCAAACAAACAATGGCCGTTTTTGTCTCCTTCCTCCTCCTCCTCCTCTCTCATCGATGCTCTTTACCGTTTCTCTCTGTGCTATTTATTTTACTTATCTGCCCTTCTCTTCTTCACCTCTTCTCTTCAATCCTCTCTGTTTCGCTTTACTTTCTCTCTTTGTGTCTGTGTGTCAGTGTGTGTGAGGAAGAGCTTCCACCATGCAGAAAAGGATTCAGGACACGCTCGCTGCTCACCGCAATGAACTTGTTTCTCTTCTTTCCAGGTCTACTCTCTCTCTCTCTCTCTGCGTAGTAAAACAATCTTGTACCTTGTATTTAAAATGGAGGGTTAATTTGTGTTATGTTGGAAGGTATGTTGCTCGAGGAAATGGGATACTGCAACCTCATCAAATGATAAGCGAGTTAGAGAATGTGATTAAAGAAGATGAAGGAATGCAGAAGCTCAAAGACAGCCCCTTCAGCCAAGTCTTACAGTCTGCAAAGGTTAATCAATTTGCTACATGTATTACATAGTGTGCCAGTGTTTTTTGTACTTGCACTATTTGGGACCTAAGAAATCAGAAATCTTCGTCCAGCTCACATAATTATGGCCTGTAACTTGGTTGGGGTAAAATTTCCATTTCAGAAAACCGATGTAAATAAATGGGATTTAGCATGCATCTTCATTCTGATGATATTGTGTGGCTTATAACTTGGTTGAGGTAAACTTTTTAATTTCAGATAACAATAAATGGGATTCAGCCTGGTTTATTTCAGTTTCCCTCATTTTTCTATACAACCAAATGGACATTTTCGCATAAAATGCTTTGTGTCAAACGTTTATGCTGGTGGGGTTAAGGGCATTTCTAGAATAAATTAGATAAAGGTATAGTTATTCTGCTACAATATTTTTAGTTGCATGTTGTGTTTTTCATACAGTATAAAATACTTTTTAGGTTTTCTTTTTATAGCATTGCTCCCAAAGAATTGATTTCATCTGTTATTTATCATAGGGAAAATAAAAAGGTAAGATTCTTTCTTTTCTTCCATAAGTGATCTGGAAGAAGCACTTTGGTGGTAGTTAAAGTGATCATCATAGTGATGGCTTCTGTTTAGTGTACATATTTCTGCCACTGAATATGTAGGTTTTCAATATATCCCTTCGCACATGCATTTTATTATGTTTGTGATTTTTGATGATTTATTCATACTACATTGCAAACATTGAGTCCTAAAACCAAGCAAAGAAGTGTTGATGTCCAAAGACTTACTAAATGAATGGCAAACTTGCGTGAAAGTTGTCTATATTGTTCTGGTATTCTGATTCCATTCTTTATTTGACATTTTAGGAAGCAATTGTTCTGGCTCCTTTCGTGGCTCTTGCACTTCGTCCAAGACCTGGTGTTTGGGAATATGTTCGTGTTAATGTGTATGAACTCAGTGTGGATCATTTGAGTGTTGCAGAATATCTTCGATTCAAAGAAGAACTTATTGATGGAGAGTAAGGGTTCTCATATGTAAATCTTTGTTACTTAATTTTGTAATTTATGCTGAATATGACTGGTACTTTCTTACCGGGTGTAGCATTACATAGTGTGGACAAGATGGTTTTTATGTAACCTTTCAATTCCATTTATCCACAAAAGCAATCTGAATTTGAAATAATTGTCCTAGGTGCAATGACAACTATGTGCTTGAACTTGATTTGGAGCCATTTAATGCAACATTCCCTCGACCAACCCGCTCATCATCCATTGGAAATGGGGTTCAATTCCTTAACCGTCACTTATCTTCAATTATGTTCCGTAACAAAGAAAGTTTGGATCCTCTTCTTGAATTCCTCCGTACGCATAAACATGATGGCCATGTAAGTTTCAATAAGTTTTGGGTTTTACTGAATGGGCTTTCCATTATGATTTTTTTGGTCCATGTTTATTTTACTGTGCATTCAAATTTAGTGAGAGCTATGTTTCAACCTATGTTCTTAATATTATCCTTGCCTAAAAGCCATATATGAACTAATATGGAAATGAGGTTTTGAAATCCACATAGAGGTTCCTTTGGACCAAATGATATTAGTTCTGCAATCTTATATATGTAGGCAATGATGCTGAACGATCGGATTCA
Source organism: Dryas octopetala (assembly GCF_963921425.1). Lineage (NCBI taxonomy): Eukaryota > Viridiplantae > Streptophyta > Magnoliopsida > Rosales > Rosaceae > Dryas > Dryas octopetala. Next base: position 23,502,156 of record NC_141367.1, on the reverse strand, counting down.
GAGCATACCCAAACTTCAGTCTGCTTTAGCAAAGGCAGAGGAATTTCTTTCTAAGTTCCCACCAACCACACCATATTATGAGTTTGAATTTGAGTAAGCAACTCATCTGTTTCAGTACTTTGATCTCTGCTACCTTAGAGAATGATTTGATTGCTCTAGATATTCCCTTTGATCTTCTTTATGCTAAGTGTAGCTTCCAAGGAATGGGATTTGAGAGAGGATGGGGGGACACAGCACAAAGGGTGTCAGAGATGGTGCATCTTCTCTTGGAAATTCTTCAGGCTCCTGATCCCTCTACCCTGGAAACATTTCTTGGGAGGATTCCTATGGTGTTCAATGTTGTCATCGTGTCTCCGCATGGTTACTTTGGCCAAGCAAATGTCTTGGGATTGCCTGACACTGGTGGGCAGGTATTGCTTACTTTTCCGTATCTCATGTCCATAAGTTTGTTTCTGGTCCTTCCTTTGATATATTTTTTCTCCTAAAACCACTAAAAGGTTTTATCTATTCTTACTGACGCCAGGTTGTTTATATACTGGATCAAGTGCGTGCCCTGGAGAATGAGATGCTTCTTAGAATAGAAAAGCAAGGACTGGATGTTATTCCAAAAATTCTGATTGTAAGTTTGCTTAACTCAAAGTTCATGTGATATTAGACTATTAGTTGACATAAGCTGTCAATTTGTATTATATATGCCTTAACCTTTTACTTAATGATGGTTCAAGGTTACCCGACTGATACCTGATGCAAAAGGAACAACATGCAACCAGAGGCTGGAAAGAATCAGTGGTACAGAACACACACACATCTTGCGGGTACCTTTCAGGACTGAGAATGGAATTCTGAGGAAATGGATTTCAAGGTTTGATGTGTGGCCTTACTTGGAAACTTTTGCAGAGGTAAGCAATTAAAAGCATAGGGATTTTTACCCTCCTGTTTAATCTCCCCTTATTCCTTTTATGTCCTTCTGTTGCTTGAATAATCAAACATTACCAATTTACCATACATGTATTTAGCTTATGAGTTATTTAGCATAAATATTTCTTTCTCATTGTGTCTATTTTTAGGATGCATCGAATGAAATTGCTGCTGAGCTACAGGGTGTTCCAGATCTGATCATTGGAAACTACAGTGATGGAAATCTTGTTGCAACTTTGTTATCTTATAAGCTAGGAATCACACAGGTGAAACTTAACTTTTTCAATCTACTGTTTCTGATGAAACACAAATATCGGTGAAATAACGTAGGCATATATTGATTTTAACTTTTGAAAATTGAATTCTCCATGTAGTGCAATATTGCTCATGCATTAGAGAAAACAAAGTACCCAGATTCTGATATATTTTGGAAAAAATACGAGGACAAGTACCACTTTTCAAGTCAATTCACAGCTGATCTCATTGCAATGAACAATGCAGATTTTACAATCACCAGCACATACCAAGAAATTGCGGGAAGGTTAGATTATTTGTCTAGTTTTTTGGAACATGAATTGATATATAATGCATTTTTCACAAAATATAATATCTCAATTTGTTAATCTACTACCTGCATTTTCACTTGTAATGTGGATAACATTTTAGTTAGTCCATTACAACATGTGGCCTTTTATTCCTTCCCTGGACACTCGTCTGTTTTTCTTATAGCATTAAAGCTTAATATTCTTGTTCTTTATCACAGCAAGAATAACGTTGGACAGTATGAGAGCCACACAGCTTTCACTCTTCCTGGGCTGTTTCGAGTTGTTCATGGGATTGATGTTTTTGATCCCAAGTTTAATATCGTCTCTCCAGGAGCAGATATGTGTATATATTTTCCATATTCTGACAAGGAAAGAAGACTTACTGCTCTGCATGGCTCAATTGAAGAGCTCTTATATGGGGCCGAGCAGAATGATGAGCATATGTGAGTATCTTCCAATGCTAAGTAGGAAGAACAAATTCAGTAAAATTTTGCAGCCTGTTTTAAATGGCATTGAAATTATATAAGTATTTGTGTTATATGTACATCATTTTTTATCATTCAAGAAGTGAAGAAAAAAAATAAATCCTTCATACGGAGTAAAGAAGAAACCAATCCTTTATACATAGAACTGCTGATCATTTGAGTTTCCCAATTCCTTATGATGGATTTGAGTCCCTTAAGTCGATACATATAGACTTCTTTCATCAATGATTCTTGTACGTTCAATCTTTTATTTATGTGTCTCTAACTAGATGTAAGGATAACTTTGTCAAGTTATAGCTAGACTAGGAAGAACTTAGGATTAAGGTTCAAAGTTGCATTTTCCTCATACAGCTGTCTGATACTTGTTCAATGGTGATGCAGTGGTATCTTGAGTGATCGATCAAAGCCTATCGTCTTTTCCATGGCAAGACTTGATAGAGTGAAGAATTTAACTGGACTTGTTGAGTGCTATGGTAAGAGCACCAAGCTAAGAGAAAAGGTAAATCTTGTTATAGTTGGTGGTTACATGGACGTGAAGAACTCTAGGGATAGAGAAGAAATGGCAGAGATTGAAAAGATGCATGACCTCATCAAGAAATACAACTTGAGTGGCCAGTTTCGGTGGATAGCAGCCCAAATGAACCGTGCTCGTAATGGTGAGCTCTACCGCTACATTGCAGACACAAAAGGCGTCTTTGTGCAGGTATGTGGTGTAGATATGTGATGGTTTATTGCAGTACTAAAATTTCATGTTTTTAACATATCCTCTTATCTGTTGCAGCCTGCTTTTTATGAAGCTTTTGGCCTCACCGTTGTAGAAGCCATGACTTGTGGCCTTCCTACTTTTGCAACTTGTAATGGTGGCCCTGCCGAGATCATTGAGCATGGCATCTCAGGGTTCCATATTGATCCCTATCTGCCTGATCAAGTGGCTGCAGTTCTGACTGATTTCTTTGATCAGTGCCATAAGGATCCTGGCTACTGGGAAAAGATATCTGAAGCAGGGCTTAAACGAATTTATGAAAGGTTTCATATTTCCTGGCAGACTTCAAAAAGACAATCTTTTTTCAACCTCTGTTTAACTAATTTTAAGTTCCATTCTCTAGGTACACGTGGAAGATATATTCTGAGAGGCTGCTCACACTAGCTGGGGTTTATGGCTTCTGGAAGCATGTGTCTAAGCTTGAGAGGCGGGAGACAAGGCGATATCTGGAGATGTTTTACATTCTCAAGTACCGAAATCTGGTTAGTAATCTTATCCTTCCCAGTATTACTTAAGCACAAAATGGAATTGGCATTCCATAGATTCCCTTTACTCCCCCTTTCACAATTCAACTCTTGTTTAGTTGAAGGCTTATGATTGCCATTCTGGTCATCTTTCAGGTGAAGTCCATTCCGCTGGCTGTTGATGAACAGCATTGAACTATGATCCATGCCGAAAAAGCTGTCCGCTTGTTACCAACTGCTGGGCAGTACCATGTTGCATTTTCATCTCGTTTGGTTTAAGATGTTTAAGATGCTAAAAGTCTGAACTTCCGCTCTACAATAAAATGAGTTCATATTCTGGTACTGAGTTTATGGACTTGTGAAATGCGTAGCTGAGAATGATGTGTTCAACTAATACCTTTCAGCCTAGCGTGAGGATCAAAGTAAAATGCGAAAGAACAAAAGAGTAGCTTATCTAAATTAATGTTCCAAACTTAGATACTATATGGCGATACATGATGTTCATCATGTACTATATGTCCGGTGATACATGATATTGATTATATACATGCATGAAAACGCTCGCATATAAAATGGATATTATTGCATAGAGACGTTTTGGTATAAGATTGAAATTATGTATTATCGTATTATATTCGTGTTTGAACTAAGTCATCACAATTATGTATCGTGTTTGAACCAAGTCTCGACGACTTGGGTTCATGAGAGAAGGCCTCCTAAACTCTAAACCATCTTACTAATCATAATTAATTAAAAATTTGTAATTGAAAATTGGCCTTTGGTTGAAAGGTAAGATTCTTTTTATAATAATTGAAAGATAAGATTTAATAAATTAATAATTATTGACTTGGTGTGACATAGAGCGGACAGCCTCTATTGAAAGACAGTCCAAAGTACTACGTAACATACCCATCCTTTCCAACGTTACCATATCGGCATATCCCTCCATCACAGTCACCTCCATTTTCCCCACTCGCGGACACGCCCACTAAAACCAACTCGCCCCCTAAAATTATACACGTGCAAAAATCCGCGCGAGTAGCTTTCAGCTAACACTCGAGCGCGTGCTCCCTCAACCTTGATTTAATTTTCATTGATTTTTGCTAGGCAAATATCACTGAGAGAGACTGAGTTAAGCGGGTAAGAATAGAAGAGGAGCAGAAGCTGGAGCAGAAGAAGAAGATCACAGTTTCAAGGTTTCGTCTTTGTTAACTGTAAACGAAATTCGAAATGGGTAGCCAGCCGGCTCAGGAGCTCGACCTGAACGCCTTGCTTTCTTACGCCTCGGCTAACGTCCCCGGCTTCCCTCTCTCTCCCTCTAATTTCACTCTTTCTAAGGTTCTCACTCTGTGTATTTATATATGTGTGTATGTATGTATGCATTTATGGATTTTGATATTGTTTGGTTGTGTATGAAATTCATAGTTTGGGCATGGACAATCGAACCCTACGTATCTGATGGAGGCAGGTTTGGGGGCGTCGGTGAAACGCTACGTCTTGAGAAAGAAGCCTCCGGGGAAGTTGCTCCAGTCTGCTCATGCCGTTGAGAGAGAGTTCCAGGTCAAGTCTCACTGTTTTATTGGTTATTTTGTCACAATTCGATGTGCTTCTCTGTTTGGTTGCTCAGAAAATGTAGGAAAAGGGAGGAATTTCTTTCCTAATGTTTATTAGTAATCAAAATCAAGCATGTAGATAAGAATCATAAGATATTATGCTTAGCTGCAAAAGATTCATTTTTTTTTTTTTTGGAACCACAGGTTCTACAGGCATTGGGTACTCATACACTAGTCCCGGTTCCTAAAGTTTTCTGTTTGTGTACCGATCCAAGCGTCATCGGAACCCCCTTTTACATCATGGAGTTTTTGGAAGGACGCATTTTTGTCGACCCCAAGCTACCGGTACTAATTTCCTCTTTCACCTCATCATTTATGTTCATAATGAATTGGTATTATAGCTTTAGTTGCGGTTTTTTTTCTTTTTAAACTTGGTTCTTTTAGCATAATATGTCGGTTTTTTGTGGTAAATAATCATCAGCTTTTGGGTTGAAATATTTTATTACTCTGTTTGAGAAGGGTGTAGCACCTGAGAAGAGGAGGGCAATTTACCGAGCAACTGCAAAAGCTTTAGCATCCTTACATTCTGCTGATGTTGATGCCATAGGCCTAGAAAAATATGGGCGCCGCGACAACTACTGTAAACGGCAGGTGCATGAATTTTCTGTACACTTTAGCTTCTCTGATGATTCTTTGCCCATGTATAAATCTTAAAATGAGCATGAAGGGGTTATTATTCAAATGAGCATGAAAGGGAGGAAAAGAGTACTAGTTGGAAACTTTATATGCTTTTATAGAAATCTTAAAATGAGCATGAAGGGGTTATTATTCAAAATTTATTTTCTTATAACTTAGTGGGGCTTATGAGTCCTATAATTTTCTTAGGTAGAGAGATGGGCAAAGCAATATATTGCCTCAACAGGTGAGGGCAAGCCTGAGAGAAATCCAAAGATGTTTGAGCTGATTGATTGGTTACGGCAGCACATTCCTCTTGAAGATTCTTCAGGAGCTGCAGCGGGCATAGTTCATGGGGACTTTCGCCTTGATAATCTTGTGTTTCATCCTATGGAGGTTTGGCATTTCAATCTTTACAAGTTATGCTCAGTAACAAAATACAAGTCTACTTTTTTTTTTTTTTTTTTTTCCTTTTTCTAGGTTATACTTTGGATGGATCTTAATGTTGTTGAAGTTGAAAATCTACAGTCTCTGAACAGCTTAAATAATCTGAGTGCATGTCTGATGCAAAACTCCAAATGTGCAGGATCGGGTGATTGGCATTCTTGACTGGGAATTGTCTACTCTTGGAAACCAAATGTGTGATGTTGCTTACAGCTCTTTGGTACTTGGACAATTTCGAAACTTAACTCTTTGTCTTGGAAAGAGATAGTCTATACAATTGTAATATGTGGACATTTTCCACATTGTTTGCTACTTTCCTCCTTTCAGCCTTACATTGTGGACTTTGGGGTTCACACAGCTCAACATGGTGAAGGTATGGAGCTGACTGGGGTTCCAGAAGGGATTCCTTCTCAGGCAGAATATGTGGCAGAATACTGCTCTTCATCCGTAAGTCAACAGTACAATAATATTGAACAAATAGTGATCTATGTGTTCATTATCCTAAGCTATTTACTGTTCCGAGGAAATTTTTGCATTTATTGAGAATTTTAATTTGTTCTTTGAACTTGGGCTTAAAAAGATAATTTATGCGTTCAACAAAATAATGAGGTGGTTGTCAGATGCATTAAGAATAGGTGGTGTTAATTTCGTTAGTTTCCCCTTGGTTTGATAAGTTATGTAATGAACTTTACACCCATACTAAGTTTAGTAGTGTTTGAATTTCAGTATTTGTAATGGTTTTTAAAGTTACCATTTTCCACCTGATGGTCCTCTGGATAGTTATTGTGGGTAGTTTATTTTTTGGTAATTTTTACTAAATTCTACTCATTTACAGACTTACACTGGAATTGTTGTCATGCAGGGAAAGCCATGGCCTTTTGCTGATTGGAAGTTTTATGTTGCCTTTTCTTTATTCCGTGGGGCATCAATTTTTGCAGGGATATATAATAGATGGATCATGGTATCTTCTAGAGCAATAGTTTACTGTTAAATTTTTAGTTCTGTGCTACAAGCTTTTGTCATGGGATGTAATATAATGAAAATAAGTAAGAACTAACCATCACAATGCAGGGTAATGCATCAGGAGGTGAGAGTGCCCGAAAAACAAGGGAAAAAGCTAACTTTCTTATAGACTATGCATGGGCATTTATTAGACGAGAATCTGTACTTCCCGAGCATCCTCCATCAGGTAGCTATACCATCTAACAATTTTGTTGGCCTTGAAGGACATGTTTTCTGCATATGGATTGATTATTTTTCGCAGTTTTCAACATTAATGACTTGCAAGAGTATGGATATACCAAACTGTTGCCTAAGGTGCTTTTGTTGCTCAAGACTACTTGAAAAGATTTGGACAAGAGAGTGAAGATCAAGGATTTTCAAAAGGGGAAGGGAAGTTTGTCCCCAACAAAAGAGTTCTGGAATTCAAACACAGGTTGATGAAGTTCATGGAAGATCACATATATCCCATGGAAAAAGAATTCTACAAACTTGCTGAGTCTACCTCGCGTTGGACGGTTCATCCAGAGGAGGAGAGGTTAAAGGAGCTAGCAAAGAAAGAAGGACTATGGAACTTATTTATACCTGTATGTGTCAAATGTTTTACTTTTCTCAGTCTGGAAACTAGTATATTGTTATATGCAGAATAATTTCTTCCCAATGAACATAATTGCTCCTGCATTTGTGTTGTGTGCAGTTTGATAGTGCTGCCAGGGCAAGAAAATTAATTTTTGATGGAAGCAATCATCTTCTATCAAATGATACCTATGATCAGATATTGGGCGCGGGTCTTTCAAACCTTGAATATGGATATCTTTGCGAGATCATGGGTCGCTCTGTTTGGGCTCCACAAGTGTTCAATTGTGGGGCACCTGACACAGGAAATATGGAGGTATGGAAGATTTAGATTATTAACTGCCTATGAATGATCTACCACACCATTTGACCTTCCTATCTGGAGAAGCATCTCTTAATCCATTGAGATCATTGTCTCAGGGATTCTTTGCAAATCTTCAAATTGCTAATATAAGGGAAAGACTGTCGCTTGGATGGGGTTAAGGAATAAGTTACTGTAACAAGTGCTTAGAATATATACATTTTGTTTTCTTGGGATGCTCAGTTTAGTGATATGCAGAGGAACATATGTTTTGATAGTGCAATGGTTCATATAATTATACTTTCGTGTAATATGTATGTCCTTCTGTATGACTTCTTTCCACACTTAACCTTTCACTTTAGGTATTGTTGCGCTATGGGAACAAAGACCAACTACTTGAATGGCTTATTCCTTTGCTTGAGGGGAAAATACGGTCTGGGTTCGCAATGACAGAACCCAAAGTTGCATCCTCTGATGCAACCAATATTGAGTGTTCTATTAGAAGGTAAGTTTATGCAGCATCTTTGTGGTAGGGGTGTAGGGGTGTAGGGGTGTCCTCTTTTTTATGGTGCTAAGGTAGTATTCTCTTTCTCAAAATCATTGAATGCAAAACAGCAGCTTTCAATGAGTTTAAATAGGAAGTGTATCTTCAACCAAAACAAATAGGAAGTGTTTCTGAATATTTTCATCCAAGCGTCTTTAACTGATATTTACAATTGCTGGATGTGTCATATGTAATTTCCTTCGAGGTTCTGCTGGTATGTATTTATGATTCCCTCTGAACTGCATGTACAGACAAGGAGATTCATATATCATCAATGGAAGGAAATGGTGGACAAGTGGGGCTATGGATCCGAGGTGTAGACTTCTTATAGTCATGGTTAGTTATTCTCGTATGGCATTTTATTAATTGTTCAATTCATTGTTGATACAATTGATGAAGTTTATCTCTCTTCAAAAAAATGATTAATGAAGGTTTTCTGAGTACTATGTAGGGGAAAACTGACTTCAATGCTGCTATGCACAAGCAACAATCTATGATCTTAGTAGATATCCGAACTCCAGGTGTACACATTAGGAGACCACTTACAGTTTTTGGCTTTGATGATGCACCTCATGGGCATGCAGAAGTGTTATTTGAGAATGTACGTGTCCCAGCAAAGAATATTCTACTGGGAGAAGGACGTGGGTTTGAGATTGCACAGGTACTGTCGTTCACTGCTTTCTGAGTAACCTAGTGCAGTTTTGATATCAATAGTTTAGGTTGGATCTGATTCTTATATAATAATCAACAATTTGATTACTTCCTCACATGATTAAGGACTTTGATAAGCTCCATTGTCCTGTTTTGACTGGACATAGCCTAGGTTCACTCTGCAGTTATCCTTGTTTTGCTTTAGATAATAACGATAACTTAAATTCTTGCAGGGTAGACTAGGCCCAGGAAGGTTGCACCATTGCATGAGACTAATAGGAGCTGCAGAGCGTGGCATGCAGCTAATGGCCCAAAGGGCTCTTAGTAGAAAAGTTTTTGGAAAGTTGATTGCTGAACAAGGCTCATTTCGTTCAGATATTGCGAAGGTATGATAACTCTACACCTTTTAATAGCATAATTGAGAAAATTTTGTTTCTATAAACAGAGACCAACCGTGCAACCTAGATGAAAGAGAATTCCAGGCTTTCCAGCCATTCAAATGATTCCAGAAGTGATCTGAGTTGAATCTTCCTTGCATATTTTTAGATTCATCTCTTGCCATAATAATGATGGATAGCATGTGAACTCTTTCTAAGTCGGCTTTCTATCTTTCAGTGTCGAATAGAGCTGGAGAAAACCAGATTGTTGGTTCTAGCCGCAGCTGACCAGCTTGATAGACTTGGAAACAAAAAGGCCCGAGGGACTATAGCAATGGCAAAGGTAATTAAACTCCAGGGATCAAATTCTGGTGTACTAACAATCAAATATGTGTGTGTGTGTGTGTGTGTGTGTATTGTATATATATCATGCTAAATTCGTGGTATGTGGAGCAGGTGGCAGCCCCAAACATGGCGCTGATGGTGCTTGACATGGCAATGCAAGTGCATGGTGGCGCTGGCTTGTCTTCTGACACTTGTCTGGCTCATCTTTGGGCCACGGCAAGAACATTGAGAATAGCAGATGGTCCAGATGAAGTCCACTTGGGTACTATTGCCAAGTTAGAACTACAGAGAGCTAAACTCTGAAACTTGCAGAGCAAAATTTCGCCAAAAAAGATTTCTTTTTTCTTACTCAATAATGTAATACTGTTACAAACTTAGAGTTGACAAATAGGATGAAGGGTCTTTTTTCAAATTTGGTACCTGAATTTCGGGTTGTGTCCGAATGTGGTACCTAAACTCTAATTTGGCCCAATTGTATACTTAATCTTTTATTTTGTATCTAATAAGTACCAAATGATGTTGGTATTCAAGTCTTTTTACAAGCTTTAGAAAACAAAAAGCAATAAAAATAAGAGAAATGAACAAAAAAGCATTAACAAAAAAAAAATAACTTGGTAGATTGTAATGGTAAATGCATATATGCAAAGGCAATTATGATAAATGCGCAATGAGGACCAAGTGCCAAGTGGCCTGCCAGTCAAGCAAAGAATTAAATTTCGGATTTTGAGAGTTCAAAAATATTGAAATTTTGAAAGAATTTTTTATTTTATTGAAAATTTAAATTAAAACAATAACAAAATTTCAATAGTTTCGTTTCGAACCTCAAAAAAAAAAAATTTTCATGAAGAGTAGGAGGTGATACAGGCTGGGTGGAGGGGATCTGCAGTAGTTTTCTTGTGTGTTTTTTATTTTTTATTTTTTTTCAGAGATTTGAAACATTAATAAGAAGAAGGATAAGAAGAATAAGAAGAAAAAGAAGACGAAAAAGACGAAGAAGAAGAAGAAGAAGGTGGGTGTGCTGTGGGGAGATCTGCAATAGCTTTATAAGAAGAAGAAGAAGAATGAGGTGGGTAAGGGACTGTGGGGTACGAGGGTGAGTTTGAGTGTGAGGATTTGCATAAGGTTTTTTCCCCTTTTTTTTTTTGAATGTTGGGAATCCAAAAAAGTAACAGAAGAAGAGGAATGAGGAGGAGGAGGAAATAGGGGTGGGCACGGTGCGGTTCGGCTCAGTTCACCCCGAGAACCATGCACCGTGCCAGAAGTATTTTATCGCTGTGGTTCAGTGTTGTAAACCGGACAGAATAGAGAAAAACCAAACCAAACCATTGCAAGCACGGTTTGGTTCGGTGCAACGTGCACGGTTTTGGGCCCAAAAGTTTAGGCCTAAGCCCAAATTTTGTTGGTACTCACATTTGGTTTTTGAACTACCATTCTACCAATTAAATAAATACAAATATAACTTTGAATTTTGAACTTTACTTAACTTGCTTAGTATTTAAAATTTAAAAATAAATACAACTTGCTTAAATTATAAATTATAACTATATATAAGATTATATATAACTACTATAGAGTAATGAGTATAGTATATATATAACTCTATATACATAAAACATTATTATATAGACTATAGAGTATATAGAAATAGAATATACTAATATTATTATATAAGATATAACTAAAATTATATACTAAAAAATTATTAAATATATAGAATATTAAACTCATAGGGTTATATAAAATATATTTTAGGGTTAAAAAAAATGTATAAAATGTATAAAATGTGCATAAAAATATATAATTATATTTTTAAAAAATTACACGGTGCGGTTCGGGCAAAGTGAGCATGAAACCGGAACCGTCCATAAACGGTTTGGTTCGGTTTTTTTTACGGTGTTGACTTTTTTGGTCAACTCGGTGTATTTTCGATTTTTATTCGGTTGGTTCGGTTCGGTGCGTCGGTTATTATGCCCACCCCTAGGAGGAAAAGTGCCGTGGGTGGGGACAGAGAGAAGAATAGCACATTAGAAGAAGGCGTTGGTGAAAAGACAAACTTACCCCCAAGAATATTCATTTGGCCATTTAGGTAAACAATTTAGCTACATTTATTGAAATACTCCTGGGCTTGAATACTTCCGTTATTAATTTAGACAAATGGCCCACTTAAATACAAAATAAAAAAAATTAAGTATGCAATTCGGACAAATTAGAGTTCAGGTATCAAATTCGAACATAGCCTAAAGTTCAGTTACTAACTTTGAAAAAACTTTAGGATCAATAATATTGTTGATGTCAAAATGAAAAAAAAAAAAAAAAAGTTCCTATAAAATAAACAAAATATAACAATTCAGAGTGGAGGTCTGTAACAAATCTATTGAAGCAGGCCCTGTTTCTCTTTCAACTTGTGATCTGTTTGTTATTCTTCCTCCTTCAGGCTCTTCCTTTACTGTTTGTATTTTGTTCAATAATTTGTACTGTTTCTCCTATCAAAATAAATTATTTGGGGGTGTCTAGATCCCGTGATGTTAGTTTCTTTCAAGTTGAAAATGCCATAACATATTATGAATCTTATGATTCTACATGTTTGTCGTCATAAAATTTGTATTTTTGAAAACCTTTTATGGAATATATTTTTCCTTATATCAAAAGAATGAATATAAAAATATGCAGGAACTATTTGAATCAAAATTGAGCTTTTCATTACACTCGGAAAAAATATAATAAAATCATTATTTTGTGCATATTTTCTTTGTCAAACTTTAGAAATAAAAAGACCAGTCATGCACCATGGCAATGATAAGAACTCTTACAAATTAGCCTCATTAATAGGGAAATAATCTTTAAAACAAAACAAAAAGCACAATGTAAAGCAAGAATGACCAAGTTGATAATGATAGACATCAAGTCGGGCCATTGGGCAAGGAAAAATCAAGATGACCATCTAAATTTGTTAACTATGTGATGAATATGATTAATTTTGTGGGAAAAAACAAGAAAACTAAAAAAAGCAAAAAAAATGGTGGTTCAACTGGATCAGCTCACTAAGCAATGCGGGCTGACTGAGCACTAGCCTGTAATCCTTCCACTGTCAAGAGAGGGAGGTTGTCGCTGCTCTGTAAAGCCAGCCTCACGCTGTGCCCTCCACTCTAGAAGCCACATAGCCCAAACCTTCGCCCAAACCACATGACCCAACTCTCAACTTGGAATGGGCAAGCTAGTAAGTTGCAACAGCCAACCCAGCCCATGGGAACTAAACCATTGTTCCACCACTTTCATGCCCTCACTTGAGTGAAAAGCTAGCGCAACTTAGCTCGGCAGACTAAAGCCCACGTAGCATGGTTTATAAAGCTTTGGTTTTTTTCTGTTTTGGTCAATGTGGGACAAGAGTAACAAAAAACAAGTTTCAACTGGCTTATATAAGCATTCATTTTGTGACTGATATATAGGATTGACCTGATTGCAGAATTTGAGTTGTTTATGATACAAATATTGTGGTGCTTGAGTGGTCAAAGATTCATCATTGTTTTTCAGGTTGTTAAGATTACACAGATGGTGGATAAATTTGAGCTATTTGTGAGTGGAGAAGAGACTGAAAGTTTAGTGAGAAAGATGATGAAGATGCATTAATTGTGGACATCAGAAACTGAATAGGAATTGAAGGACCGAATTGGCTCGATCCCAACTTTGATTGAAAGAATGAGACTGATAATCGGTGTATGTAATACTATTTATAATTATTAAAACAGGACGTTGGCTACCCATTGCTCAAGTGACGCATAAAGGTATTATATAGACAGCTCAAATATATAGTTGATTTTGTAAAGGGATTTCAATTTCACATAATTTCAATCTCATTCTTACTATACAATATATGGAAGATTACAATATATCCTATACATGTATTATGTCTTTCGATTCTCGTTTATTCGTATGTACATATTTTATGTCACTTAATATAAATTGTTCACGAATTTGATTCAAATGACATCACATATACGTGTGAAAATATAAAGTTTTGCCTTACAATGAAAAGTTATAGCCCAATTTATATAGTGATATATACGGGTCGGGTGTCTAGCTCCACTCATCACCAATTAATCTCGAAATGAGTGCTCTAATTTCTTTTATAATAACATAAATATAAAATTTAATAATATGTTCTTTATGTAAATGATATATACACTTGATTTTCAAAACCTCGACAGAAAACATTTTTCTTTCAACTCTAAGCCTAGTAAACAGTTGTGTCTGTACCCATCTTTGGCAAAAGCATGATGGCAACTTTTAGTCAAAACCCCATCATACAAGCCAATCCAAAATCTAATGAACGTACCAAATGTTAACTAGTCTTATCCAATTATAATTAATTAGTTTGCTAAAATAGCTTGTTGATTTCCCCAAATGATAAGTCATTTGAGCCAATAGCAAATTTAGAAAGCACGTACGATTAAGCAGTAAGCACCCTCAGTTTTGTTGCGACTTCTGATGAGTGGTTGCCCAATTAACCTCATATTGCCTAACAGAAATAACTGTCATTGAGAAACTTAATTTAGGTTTGTGTCTTCCCTATAAATTCCTCCACCTGACAACATCTTCCAAACTAGAGCAGAGCCTTAGGGGCACCGAAACTTGTCTCTTAAATAAGCGAGCCCCCACAGCGCTCTGATCTCTCGGTACTGTTGATTTATTTTAACAAACTTATTGATTCATTCAAGATGAGCGGTGACACTGACGGCGCCGGGAAGAAGAGGATCACCATTATCGGCGCGTCTTCCTTGCTTCTGGTGGCCATGGTGGTTGCCGTGGCCGTCGGAATGACATCCAACGAGAACAAATCCGACGACAACGGCGGCAGCGGGGAGCAAATGTCAACGAGTACGTCGAAAAAGGCGATTGAGGCCCTTTGCCAGGGGACCCACTACAAGCACACGTGTGAGATTAGCCTGGAGAAGGCGGCCCCCAACACAACGGACCCGAAGGAGCTAATCCGGGCCGGGTTCAAGGTGGCCGTGAAGACACTGAACGAGGCGGTGAAGAACTCGACCACCTTGAAAGAGCTGACCAAGGACCCCACCACCAAAGGGGCTCTCGAGGTCTGCGAGCAGGTCTTGCACTCTGCCATGGAAGATCTCGCCGCCTCTTTCTACAAGATTGGGCCCTTTGACATCACCAAGGTGGAGGATTACGTCGAGGACGTCAAGGTCTGGCTGAGCGCCGCCGTAAGCCACCAAGCCACTTGCATCGACTCCTTCCAGAACACCACCGGGGATGCCGGAGAGAAAATGAAGAAGTTTCTCAAGACCGCGCAAGAACTCACCAGCAACGGACTGGCCATGATCACCCAAGTGTCTGAGGTGTTGAGCACTTTCAATGTTGATGTCAACACGCACCGCAGACTGCTGGGGGCGTCGCCTGGGGGCAAGAAGTCCAAGACTTCTGGACCGAGGAAGTACCATGGCTTGCCTTCGTGGATCGGGGCCCGGAAGCTCGACCTCCTGACGGCCACTCCAAACAGCATTAAGCCCAACGCGGTGGTCGCCAAGGACGGCAGCGGCCAGTACAAAACCATCACCGATGCTTTGAAGATGGTCCCCAAGAAGAGCAACACCACCTTTATCATTTACGTCAAGGAGGGAGTGTACAAAGAGTATGTCACCATTAATAAGACGATGACCAATGTGTTCATGATTGGTGATGGCCCTACCAAGACCAGGATCACCGGTAACAAAAACTTTGCAGATGGAGTCAAAACTATGCACACTGCAACAGTTGGTAAGTCTTATATTATCAATTTATTGGCATACAATTAACTTGACGCGACATATATTGTACGTAACTACGTACATGTGCATCATGCAGCTGCACTTGGAGACTATTTTGTTGCCAAGGGCATTGGATTTGAGAACTCAGCCGGAGCCGCAAAGCACCAAGCAGTGGCGCTGCGTGTGCAGTCGGACTTCTCCATCTTCTACAACTGCCACATGGACGGCTACCAAGACACCCTCTACACCCAAACCTACCGGCAATACTACCGCAACTGCACCATCACCGGCACCATCGACTTCATCTTTGGTGATGCGCTGGCGCTTTTTCAGAACTGCAAGATGGTGGTGAGGAAGCCGCTGGAGAATCAGGCGTGCATGGTCACAGCACAAGGCAGGCTAGACAAGAATGAGATCACCGCCATCGTCCTCCAAAACTGCACCATCACCGGCGAGGCAGACTACGTGCCCGTAAAGGACAAGAACAAGTCATACTTGGGTAGGCCATGGAAGAACTTCTCGAGGACCATCGTCATGGAGTCACAAATTGATGACATCATTCAGCCGGAAGGCTGGAAAGAATGGGACAAGGAGAACTTTCACCAAACTTGCTTTTTCGGCGAGTATAAAAACAGAGGTCCTGGTTCCGACACCTCCAAGAGGGTCAAATGGCCTTCCATCAAAAGGTTGACTGGCGATCAAGCTCAATCTTTCACTGCTAGCAAGTGGTTTGAGGGTGATAGATGGGTCAAGCCGAGTGGGGTCCCTTATGCTTCCGGCATGATGTCTTTGTAAATCGAAATCCTTAACCACACATTCAAAAAATTTGTAGACAGCTTTTGAGGAATATCTTATTTGCTACCATTCCTTTTCTTTTTTCACAAGCTAGGAATGATACCAAAATTTTTTGAATGTAGTCACCCCAAAAAAAAGTTAGTAATTATAACCATTAACAATACAAACCTTGCTAGGGACAATAACTATAGGCAGAACCCAATTTTTTTCCAGACTTGTATATATATAGCGTTCTCATATGATTGTTTTTTTCAATATATTGTTATTGTACGTATATTCGTACTATATACAATAACAATATAAACCTAATTAATATACTTATGACTTCGAAGTTGAATTGTTGGAACTAAACTCCTAAAGGGTCTTCCTTCCAACTATTTAATAATTGGCATCATTGTCATTTGAAATTTAGTCATATATATACATTTAAAGTCTCATTCAAGTGCAAACGTTTACGCCAAGTGCTCGGTAGTGCAAAATTTTGCAGCACCGAGCGCTCGACACTGATTTGTCGGCATTTATGTTATAGTTTAGCTCTGAAATTTTAGACTTCTAGAACTAAACCCTAACATAAGGCCTCCATAAAGCCCATTTTATAACCTAAGAGAGGATGAGTGAACCCATCAGGATATACCTTCAAAACTCAGTGAAGGAAGCAGTGCCAAGCGTTACTTGTAGCACTCGCCTGTTTTAAAAAATCATTGCCAACGCTCGACGAAGCTACTGAACGTTTGGCGACACGTTCGCATGTTCGCACCTGATCGAACTTGTATATATATATATATATTGGTAACGCTGCCAAGAGATATAGGCCGACGAGTTTACCCAATACCCTTCTAGGGTATAAAATAGCGTTTGTATAATGTTAATTGTCCACTAATGTTATATATAGTCACAAATATATAATTACTAAATATACATCTCACTAACAAATATTTCTTTTAGGGAGGTGTTCATAACTTGAATTTCATTGGATTTTAAAAGTCCAATAAAATCTAAGTGTCCACAACTCATATTTTAATGTATTTCATAGAGATCAAATTGTTTCCAACTAAGATTTTAATGGATTTAATTGAAATTCATGTGTCTTCAGAAAGTCATAAATTTCATTAAGTGAATAATTTGGATACATTTTGATGCATTTTTTACACATAACAAATTCTATAAGAATTTTAGCCAATTTCCTTGAATTTTGATAGATTTTATAAATTTTAAAATTTATTAAAATCTAAGTTGATGATACCCCTAAATGAAAACCTAATTAAGCTCTAAATAGATGAAACTTTTAGCCGCAGAAGGTGTTGTAATAAATAGCATATTCAGTCACAGTAGCTGTCACTAAAACTTTTAGTCATGGATTTTAGTCACGACAAAGCCACAGCATATTTTAGTCACAAAATTTTACAGTTAATTCTGCACACAAATTTTGTTGTGACGTCTAATACCCTTATTTTTAGTGGGGTACTACTTTCTTGGTTTGATTACGTACGTACTTGATATAACATTAAAATTTGACAAATAATAAGTAGATAATTACTATTGGTTGTAGTCCAATGTATATACATATGGTTGATAATTACTATTATAGTATGCAAATTATTGGAAGTAGTGTTGGCTAGAGAACTTTTAAAATTCGTGCAAACTAAACAAAAATTTTTAAATTAGATTAATTAAGTAATGAAACGAAATAAAGAGAATATAAAAGTCAATTCATCTTTACTTATATCCAACTGAGGTACGTGTATAAAATGCATTATTCTAAGAAAAGATTATCATATCAACTGCACAAGGCCGGTTGAATATCTATAAGATGCAACAATCTATCTTTGAAAGTATTTGGTCTAACTAGGAACTTCAATATATATTCAACCTTAATTGTCTATATACTCAACTAATCGAAGCGTATATATATCTATATATATATATATATAATCATATAATATATATCTTAGCTAGTAATATAAAGAATCAAACTAATTAGAAAGCTTGCATTGGAAAATGTGATCATCCTTACTAGATGTACACATTGCAATTTTCTGTGTCCGTGTGTGTACGTGTATGTCTTCCAATTCTGACTTATTTTGTTCCTCTACTGAATGTCCAACAAGCTGATATAACACTCTTTTGAAGCTGACCTTTAGTAGAATTAAGAACTCCCTAATTCAACCTCAATTAGTCTTACACCCAAACTATTCAAAGTATATTATACACACACACGCGCGCGCGTATATATAGCCATCTAATTAACTTAATTGGACGAAAATATTGAGATACATGATCGATCGACTTCCTATTTAATTTCACTGAAAGCTGCTAGCTGTTTTCAATTAAGGGTTTTGAGAAAGAGAATATATACTACCTTAGCACCATATGAAACATGGCACTCCAGTGGCCAAAAAAAAAAAAAAAAGAAACATGGCACTCCCATCACAAATTAAGATGCTGCATAAACTTGCCTTCTAATAGAACACTCTGGAGGATGCAACTTTTGGTTCCGGCGCCATTACAAATCCAGGCCTGATTTTTTCCCCTCAAGCAAAGAAATAAGCCATGCATGCATTCAAGTAATACTTGTTCTTTGTTCCGGCCCATAGAGCAACAATATCTAAAGTGAAATGAATTAGGTTAATCATGGAACCAGATCAGTATAATTACTAAGCATATCACTAAACTGAGCAATCGAAGAAAAATAAATGTACGTATATACCCTAAGCACTATTTAATAATTAGTAACTTAGTCCTTAATTCGATCAGTAAGGATAAAGATCGAGAAATACGTACTTCTACTCTAGATAGCTAGGCCAATTAATGGTACATGGTAATTTCAGTGGTTCGATCATTCATAGCCACACAGTTGGCAATCTAAGACTTCGTTACCTCTGTATTTGACCCATTACCAAATTTAGTAAACATGATTCACCACCCTCTATTTTGTCGCGACTCCCAATCGATTGACTGGTCTCCTACCTCACATATCCCAATCATCCGGAACTTTAGTTTGTGGCTTGCCTCTTCCCCTCCGCCCCTTTAAATTCCTCCACATGACAAGAACTTCCAAACCAGAGCAGGGCCTCAGGGGCACCATCATCTGTACAACAAATAAGCGAGCCCCACAGCGCTCTATAGCTCGCTGAAAATATAACCCAAAAAAAGTAGAAAAGGGGAAAAAAAATTCACATTTTTTTTTTCTTTCCTTGTTTCCTTATCTTGATTTATTTTTATTAATTTATTCAAGATGAGCGGTGACGCAAAGAAGAAGAAGGTCGCCGTCGCCGGCGTGTCTGCTCTGATCCTGGTGGCCATGGTGGTGGCGGTGGCTGTGGGGATCACCCACAGCAAAAAACAAGACCATGGCGAGTCGGCGAGTACGTCGACGAAGGCAATCCAGTCGATTTGCCAGCCCACCAACTACAAGGAGACCTGCGAGAAGAGCCTGTCGGAGGCGGGCGCGAACACGACGGACCCGAAAGAACTGATCAAGATCGGGTTTCAGGTTGCCATGAAGAAGCTGGACGAGGCCTTGGACGGGTCGGCCACGCTGGAAGAGCTGGCCAAGGACCCCAGCACCAAAGGGGCTCTCCAGGTCTGCGACGATGTGTTGAACTCAGCCATTGAGGATCTGGCTGGCTCCTTCGACAAAATGGGCCCCCTTGATTTCAACAAGATGGACGAGTACGTGGAGGACGTGAAGGTCTGGCTCAGTGGAGCCCTCAGCCACCAACAGACTTGCATCGATGCCTTCGAGAACACCACCGGGGACGCCGGGGACAAAATGAAAGGCTTCTTGAAAACCTCCAAGGAGCTCACCAGCAACGGCCTTGCCATGGTCGGCAAAGTGTCTTCGCTCTTGAGCTCTCTCAGTGTGGACTCGTCGGACTCGCACCGCCGCCGACTCCTAGCCGCCGGTGGTGGTGGGAACAATGGCAAGTCCAAGAAGAACAAAGGCGGAGTGAGGAACTATAAGGCCTTGCCTGCATGGATTGAGGGCCGCAGGATGGACCTCCTCACAGCCTCGCCGCAGAACCTTAAGCCCAACGCGGTGGTGGCCAAGGACGGTAGCGGCCAGTACAAAACCATCACCGATGCTTTGAAAATGGTCCCAAAGAACAGCAACGGCATCTTTATTATCTACGTCAAGGCGGGAGTGTACGCCGAGTATGTCACTGTTGATAAGACCATGCAAAATGTGTTCATGATTGGTGATGGCCCTACCAAGACCAGGATCACCGGTAGCAAAAACTTCGCAGATGGAGTTAAAACTATGCAGACTGCAACATTTGGTAAGTACGCCGTGTCACATAAATCAGATATCTGACATGTTATATTAATGCTATGAATTAAACCCTACTTTGCATGCATGCGCGCAGCTGCGGTTGGAGACTTTTTCATTGCCAAGGGAATTGCATTTGAGAACACAGCCGGAGCCGCAAAGCACCAAGCAGTGGCGCTGCGTGTGCAGTCAGACTTCTCCATCTTCTACAACTGCGACATGGACGCATACCAAGACACCCTCTACACCCAAACCTACAGGCAGTTCTACCGCGACTGCACCATCCGAGGCACCATCGACTTCATCTTCGGTGATGCGCTGGCACTTTTCCAAAACTGCAGGATGCTGGTGAGGAAGCCAATGGACAACCAGGCCTGCATGGTGACAGCCCAAGGCAGGGATGACCCGAACGAGATCACAGGCATTGTCCTCCAAAACTGCACCATCGGTGGCGAGGCAGACTACTTGCCCGTAAAAGACAAGAACAAAGCCTACCTGGGCAGGCCATGGAAGAAATTCGCAAGGACCATCTTTATGTCATCCCAGATTGATGGCATCATTGCGCCTGAAGGGTATATGCAATGGCAAGATCCAAACGCACCCAATAACCACCAAACTTGCCTCTACGCTGAGTTCGGTAACCGAGGTCCTGGCGCCGACACCTCCAAGAGGGTCAACTGGCCTACCTTCAAGAGGTTTAATGCCCAACAAGCTCAAGCTTTCACCGCCGGCAAGTGGTTTGAGGGTGATAGGTGGGTCAGGCCCAGTGGAGTCCCTTATGTTTCTGGCATGATCAATGCCTGAATTAAAACCCACCCAGCCCTTATCACCACTACACAACCTACATTCATGAAATTTATGGACAGATAAATTTTGTGGATTATTGTCTTTAATTATGATCAATCTGTTCCCATTCCTTAATTTTGTTTTTTCTTGTTTTCTTACATGGAATAATGATATCACAATTCTTTTCAATGCAAGTATATATATATATACATGGTCTAGCCCCAAATAAATTTCTGATTTATTACAAACATTAACATGCAATATAGACGTGGATCAACTACCTTGGTTTTTAGTAACATCAAAGTGGAGAGAGGTCTTAATTCAAATCCCCTCTTTCTCATAATTCACAATGTACGTTGGAGATATCCTTCTTCCTCCTTTAAATCAAAAAATTATTACTAATAAAAGGACAATAACGTTAATGTCCTTTTATTACATAAGTTTTTTTCCAACTATTTTTTAATAAATAAGTTTAATACAAATTAAAGTTAGTTATAAACTTATAATTTAGTAACATTTTCCTAGACCTAAACTGGTTATGATCGAAGTTGAATTGTTTGTGAACTAAATTGAATATAAAACTTTATATGTTAGACCGTGGATCTTATAAAATGTTCTATCTTAAAAGAAAGTTATTTGTCCCCTATTACACAAGAGAATAACTTATATGTCCATGTTATAGGAACATATGTTATCTCAATTAGAGAGAGAGATACAAATAGAGAAAGAGAGAAATTATGGAGGGATATATACCACATGTCCCTGAGTTACCGGGACAGGTAAGCTCCTCTCATTACACAAGGTCGAATGTCTTCAAGATACAAACCTTTGGCACTATTTTGGTGTATTTTATTTGCTCATACACTCGACAATCAAAGTGTGTGTATGTATGTATATATGTACAAACATTCTCTCTGCTAAAGAACAGACGCATATGTTTTATGACTTTTTGTCACCATTTGATCTTAAATTTAACAGTATTTAATTATTAAGGGTATAAATCATTAATCGAAACTTATTCCTTGATTTTAACTTACATTATTTTGTGTTCAATTTTGTTCCTCGGTTAGAATTTAAGTTTTAACTTCTAAGTTTTGGGCTACCGCCTAAAACTCGAGAGTTAAAACTTAAAATATAACCTCAAACAATAATTCGATTATACTCTAAAATATAGAACCCTATACCTTAACATGCATGTTGAATCCTGTAAAAAATAGCATATAAAATGACAAAATATCATAGAAATACTCATGTTTATTCCTTGGTTAAAAAATAGACATCATGCCAAGAGACTTTGTGTATATATATATATATATATTTAATATATATTATAATGATATTAAGAAATTCTAATATAATAAGTTGTTAGAATTGTTGCAATATTTAACGAATGTCATTATTACAAGATATGCAATTTCATGTGTTAATTTGTGTGTATATGTCTTCCAATTAACTTATTTAGTCCTTTGATTACACGATTTACGAGAAATCGTGTTGTATAACCGTAATATCATCACATAGTGTAACTAGCTAATTCACGTCTAAAATATTAGTAGACGTTATTTTCATCATAAAATTACACTGAATTGTGAATTAGGAGCAACAAAAGAAAAGGTATATGGAGAACGTAAAAAAGAGAGAGTGGCTGCATTTCTCTTCCTGAAAGCCAAAATCAAAGCCACAGAAGGACTCAAATGCAATTTGATGAGGTGGTTCCAAATTTGTATTATGTAGTTGTAATATTAATTTTTTATGCAGAAAAATGATTCTATTCCCGAATCCCAAAAAAGAGAAGAATAGAAAATGAAAATCCTATGGGTAAGTAGAACATCTCGATTCCTTAGTAGTTGATGAAGAGCCACTGTAAATATGAGAATTAATATAACTAAGAACACTCTTTAAAAGGCCATGTGATATCATGTCCAAAAACAAAAGACAAGCAGATGGGTGTCAGAAGTAAAATCTCTTTGCCACATTTTTCTCAGAATTCAGAAACATTTTAACAAAAGGAACATTCCTCTAATCACAGTTTCAATCCCGCATATATCTCCCACACAGTAATGGAGTAAAACAATCCTTTACTATATAGTATATAACTATATACACACAGGCCCAAAAGAAGTCAAAACTCATTGTCCAGGCCCAGTCAACCCTCTCTTCTCTGTCAGTCACCACCATGACACACCATGCACGCAAGTCTTCAGCAAGCTGAACTGAACCTTCCCCCACTCCGATCCACCAGACCCAAAAGACCATTTTGAATTAAGTATACAAAACTCTAAACCCATCAAACCCCAAAAAGGGATTTAGCCATCAAAGGACATAAAGCAAAAGCAGAACCACAAAACAGGCACAATGCATGGGTGATGAGTGGTTTATATAATTGTGGTTTTGTCAATGTCATGTAGTGTGTTATTCTAAATCTAGCTAATAATTAAGGTGATTGTTGTCAATGGCAATGGACTGCGGAAACTTTGAGTGGGTAGAGGAAGGTGTTGGCGTATTGAAAAGAGAGTGTACCACCATTGACCAGAGGTTTGCCATCATTGACAAGGCAGTCGTTGTAGTGAAGGCGCTTAAAGAACGGACACATATGTTTTATGACTTTTTGTCACTATTTGATCTTAAATTTGGTAGTGTTTAATTATTAAGGGTATAAATCATTAATCGAAACTTATTCCTTGATTATAACTCACATTATTTTGTGTTTAATTTTGTTCCTCGGTTAGAATTTAAGTTTTAACTTCTAAGTTTTGGGCTACCGCTTAAAACTCGAGAGTTAAAACTTAAAATATAACCTCAAACAATAATTCGATTATACCTTAAAATATAGAACCCTATACCTTAACATGCATGTTGAATCCTGTAAAAAATAGCATATAAAATGACAAAATATCATAGAAATACTCATGTTTGTTCCTTGGTTAAAAAACAGGCATCATGCCAAGAGACTTTGTGTATATTTATATATATTTAATATATATTATAATGATATTAAGAAATTCTAATATAATAAGTTGTTAGAATTGTTGCAATATTTAACGAATGTCATTATTACAAGATATGCAATTTCATGTGTTAATTTGTGTGTATATGTCTTTCAATTAACTTATTTAGTCATTTGATTACACGATTTACGAGAAATCGTGTTGTATAACCATAATATCATCACATAGTGTAACAAGCTAATTCACGTCTAAAATATTAGTAGACGTTATTAATACTATATATACCCTAAAAGTATAAGACATTCGTACATATTATACAAAATAATTTTTCCTATTACACAACGGGTATAAAATGCCCCTAAGATTCAACAACCGTTACATAATTAGCTAGGCTCTTTACTTCGTGAAATTAAGAACTGAACTTCAAGTTTAATTACTCTTACATTCATAGTATGGAAACAAAAATACTTTTTCACATACATAATTAATGTATATAGGGGCCGGGATCCAATGAGGATGTATGTTCATGAGCACTTAACTTGGAGGTTTATTTGTGAAGTGGACCCATCTTGCAATGTGGCCATATGATCTACTCATTTTTTAGGTATCTTTAAAGATTATATCAAAAAGCAAACTGAAAATTGTTTAATTATCTAATTTTGTAATTGGGTACTAATTGTGATAAATCGATGAATGTATTGTTTTCAATTAACACTAAAAATTGCTTGATAAGATATGTCATTCACTCTCTTTTTTCAGCATGTATTCTATTAACCGTTGGATGATTAAAATATTAATATGTAAAAGCCTTACTATAACGTACACTAACTAGTATATAATATTAAGTGCATGAACGTACAAATGATCAATATATATTAGTACTTTATGTATATGTGTGTATATAAATATCATGTAGATGTACAGTAACATATCATGAATATATTACTAATTTTTTCATTTGAATCAATGATAATTGATTGAGTTATTGTTAAAATTTATAATTTAAATTGACAATTTAACAATATAACATGTCAATATTTTATAAACATTACCATACACATAAATAGCGATGTATGAATCAATTATATATTATTATTTATAATATATACTTGTTGTGATTCAAAAAAAGACTTTGTTATCAAATTTATTTAATATGTTAATAAATAAATATAAATTATATATAACATAGCTATATGGCGAGCGAGTGATGAGTACTGTAACACATTAAATCATAAGTAAATTATTATGAAATCATTATAAAAAAAAAAACCCCAAATAATTTAAAAAATAAATATGAAATTTAATCATATCTCCAACAATAACAACATATATAACAAGCATTATCTTTTGGTTTAAGCTTAATTGAACAATTCTGTGTTTGCACATCTCTTTGGTCACCAAACTTGTAGCCAGTGGTAGTCCACGATTGAAGGAGCCACATGTTAAGCCTTACCAGTCATTTGAATAACAAAACGAACTCGATCAAATATAGAGATATATCTCAAATTCGGAAAAAGTAGCCTAACGACCCCCAATTTTGTCGTGACTCGTGAGTGCTCTCCCACCTCAGATTTCGTGACCTCGTTCCGTATATATACCTCCATTGGAGGAGACATTCCTCAGGGCAGTAGTAGTAATAACTAATAAGGGAGCCCCAACAGCTCTCAATAGTTGATCACCTGAAAAATAAAAAAGTAAATTTGTTTCTTATTCTTTTTCAGCCACCAACCCGGCACCGCTATTTAAAAAGTAGTTTTTAAAAATAGTATCGAAAATGAGCGGTGACGGGAGTGATAAGAAGAAGAAGTTCGCCATTATTGGCGTCTCTGCTCTTATTCTGGTGGCTATGGTAGTTGCCGTGGCTGTTGGGCTAACGAAACAGGATGGCCAGAAATCGGAAGGCAACGTTTCGACGTCAACCAAGGCGATCCAGGCCATCTGCCAGCCCACCGACTACAAAGAGACCTGCGAGAGCAGCCTGAGCAGCGCGGCCGGAAACTTGACTGAACCAAAAGAGCTAATCCGGGTCGGGTTCAAAGTGGCCATGGACAAAATCAAGGAGGTCATCCAGAAGTCCAACACCATACAAGACTTGGCCAAGGACCCCATGGCCAACCAGGCCCTCCAGAACTGCAAGGAGCTCTTGGAGTTCGCCATCAACGACCTCTCCGACTCGTTCCAGAAGTTGGGAACTTTTGACATTACCAATATGGACGCTTACGTGGCGGACGTCAAGATCTGGCTCAGCGGCGCCATCACCTACCAGCAGACCTGCTTGGACGGGTTCGAGAACACCACCGGTGAGGCCGGAGCCAAGATGAAGCAATTCTTGACCACATCCCAACAGCTCACCAGCAACGGACTCGCCATGGTCAGCGAGATCGCCACCATGTTCGGCGCCCTCAACATCCAAACCAACACCAACCGCCGTCTCTTGGAGGCCACCAATAGTGGGAAGGTCACCGGGAGAAAGCCCATCCCCGCATGGATCAACATCCGCAGGCTGGAGCTCGCAGACACCACTTCACAGGCCCTCAAGCCCGACGTCGTCGTCGCCAAGGACGGCACCGGCAAGTACAAGACCATCAACGAAGCTCTCAAGGATGTCCCCTTGGACCGATCGGACAGGGTCTTCATTATCTACGTCAAGGAAGGAGTCTACGACGAGTCTGTGCTTATTGACAAGAAGATGATCAATGTCATGATGATCGGCGATGGCGCCACCAAGTCCAAGGTCACCGGTAGAAAGAACTTCGCCGAGGGGGTCCAAACTTTCAACACCGCAACATTCGGTAATACCTTAGTTTCATTCTATTTTTATTTTCATATCAATATTAACATATTCATTTTAATATTTTTT
The DNA here is from genome assembly GCF_963921425.1 of Dryas octopetala. Classification (NCBI taxonomy): domain Eukaryota; kingdom Viridiplantae; phylum Streptophyta; class Magnoliopsida; order Rosales; family Rosaceae; genus Dryas; species Dryas octopetala. The sequence continues at coordinate 23,475,095 of NC_141367.1, read as the reverse complement.
GTTGACTGCTACAGCTGTTATTGGAGACTACTTCATTGCCAAGGACATGGGATTTGAGAACACAGCCGGACCGGAAGGCCACCAAGCCGTGGCCCTCCGTGTGCAGTCTGACCTGTCCATTTTCTACAGGTGCCAGATGGACGGGTACCAAGACACCCTCTACACCCAAACCCACAGGCAATTCTACCGCGACTGCACCATCAGCGGCACCATCGACTTCATCTTTGGTGACGCCGCCGCCGTGTTCCAGAACTGCAAGACCATCATCAGGAAGCCTCTTCCCAACCAGTACTGCATGGTGACAGCACAGGGCAGGAGCGACAGGCGCCAGCCCTCCGCCATCATCCTCCAGAACTGCACCATCACCGGCGAGCCCGACTACATACCCGTGAAGAACACCAACAAGGCCTACCTCGGCCGGCCATGGAAGAGCTTCTCCAGGGCCATTGTCATGCAGTCACAGATCGATGACGTCATCCAGCCCGAGGGGTGGACCGAGTGGAGTGGTGCCTTCCACCACAACAACTGCTGGTTCGGTGAGTTCGGGAACAGGGGACCCGGCGCCGAACAGGCCAAGAGGGTCGCATGGCGCGGAAAGAAGGTGCTTACTGCCCAGCACGCGGTCGACTTCACCCCCGGCAAGTTCGTTTTGGGTGACAAGTGGATCTTTCCCAGCGGGGTTCCCTACGAAGCTGGCATGATGAAAGTATAAATACGTAGTATGGAAATCCGAAACATACAAAAAAACTATAGCATATAATTATTGTTATGAATAAAGTGACATTATTACCGCCCATTGCCTATTCTTTCTTTTTTTTTCCCTAAATCTGGGATTTCCTATTTCTTCATTCTATTTAATGTTTATTTTATTTCAAATTTGTCCCTAGCTGCATGTATAACATTACTTCCAAAAGCCATATAGAATATTTATAATCCATATTAGATTTAGTTTATTTACACATAATGCCATTCTATAATCACATTAGGTAAATTAATATGTGGAATGCAATCTCTATCAAAGAGTGTCGACAACCATATATAGTAGAATAAGAAACATACAACTGAAAATTGTCTTTAAGTTTATTATATTTATTTGTTAGTATAGGTGATTTAGTTAATGTAGGTTCCTTTATAGGTTATTTATTTGTTTATGATTTAGTTAATTCATTAGAAATGTGTGTATAATGAACCTACTTAATTGTTCCATATTTAGTTACTCCATATTAAATATCCTACTTGGCAATTGGTATGCAAAGGTGTTACAATTATACATAATAACTTCTAAGATAATCATAAGATTTTTTATTTTGTATTGGATACAGTTAATAAGAGTGTATTTGGAAATATTTTTACTAACTAATTATTAGTTTAGTGATATTTTTCTCTACGAAGCTACATTTTATCTAAAAAGCATTGAAAATATTAGCCTTGGTTATAATTTAAAGTTGCTCACATGAGCATTGTTAAAACAATTAAAATCACATGAGTAACATTGCAATATATAAAAGCACATGGACTATTTGCACAATATGGCCTTTTTTATTTGGATATATAAACAACAATGTGTTCGGTTTTTTTTTTTTTTAACAATCAAAATATTATCGTTTATTAAATTTGAACTCAAAATATTTATTGCGATAAAAAGAGACTATATGTTATTTACTGGACTAAATGATCATTAACAATATATGTATTTAATTGATAGTATCACGTAATCCGTGTATATATACCTTACTACCCACTCAAACTCCAATTACGAGGCATAAGCTTTGGGCCTTGAACAACAAACCAAGGGGCTCCATTAGCACAAAGAAAAACCATAGGAAAGTCCAAATCCCAAACTCGCAATCTGCAAGCCATGAGCCCTTTACCCTAGGCCCCAAGCCCAGGCGTCATGTCTCAAGCGATGAGACCAAAGTCTCAACTTTTGAGGCCCACGGTTAAGGGTGATGAATTGTAATTATGACACACAACTCTTGGCACAAAATTTAAAGGTTATGGTTGGTCATGAGGTTCAAGGCTATTGGTTTGGAGGTCAAGGAATACTTGGGCCATGAATAGTCAATTAGTCATGAACTATGACCTGAGTCATGGACTCTAATATATGCACAGTACAATAGATCTTGAGCACTAAATGCAAGAATCTATGTTTAAGATTGGAAAGACTTTAATAAATATAGTACATAATATGACTAATTGAGATGAAACAAATAATTTTATTTAAAACAAATAACATGTAGTTTCAATACAAAAATAACATGTAGTTTGCGTAATAGGTAATAAAACATGCGCAACAGTTCGCACTCGTGGCTTTAGAAGGTTGAGAAGGCAGTGGCCGAGAGAGTTTTTAATGAGGCATCTCTCACATGAGGCAGGTTCCTCAAACACCATTGGGGCATGAAGACTTAGTCGGCAATGGCCTGGTAAGCAAAGAATGTAATATTTTTAAATGTAATATTTTAGATAAAATTATTTAATGAAATATAGAGACATTTCTTATTTTCTTATATGATGTTGTGTTGACAAACAATGTTCCATAAATAAAATATGCAAAATCAGATAAAAAGAACAGATATACAAGAAAAGATAAAAAATAATAATAATACAAATAGAAATAAAAAACAACCAAGCAACAACAGTACAAGGGAGCGGGAAAACGGTCATTGAAACTTTTGAATCTCTCTCTCTCTCTCTGCCAAAACCAAGCTCGCGAAGTGCAGACTGAGCGACATTCTTTGATTTGCAGTCTCTCACACTGTTGGTTCCAATTTCACGTTGACCTTAAAAAATTATCACTTTCTGAAAATCCCCCAAATTGAAAAACCCTAGGGTTCCCCAAATGAGATTCCAGCACCTCCACAATGCACCAAAGCCGAATTCAACCCACAGAAGATGACCAACGCCAGAGAAGAACCAAGTGGCACTGGCAGCAATGGCGGTGGAGGAGGGTTTCATAGAGTGCATGCAGAGCGTGACCTAGAATCCAACTGGGAACTCGATCTTGGACAAAAACTTGAAGAGTATTTGCTAAAGATTTGCTCCGGTGAAATACCCACTGAAGCCGACGGCCGTGTCCCTGTGAATTTCGCTGAAGGTGTGTCTTTTATTTGGGACTTTTTTTAAAAAAAATTTAGTTTTTTTTTTTTTTTTGGGGATTTTTTGTGTGATGATTTTGGTTGGATGCAGCTGCTCTGCTGCTTCAAGGTTCGGTTCAGGTGTATAGTCGGAAGGTGGAATACCTTTATTCGTTGGTTTTACGTGCTTTGGAGTTCCTTTCCCAGAAGAGGTTTGTTCCTTTTATTTTTCTTATTACAATTTCGTTAATATGAATTTTTGACTTTGTGGGTGTTATTATTTTCGCTAAAACATATAGGGGTATTATATTATTTGAATAAAGATTTGTACTTTATGACTATATGCCACCAAATATCTGTTTGTGTGTGTCCGCGTCTGTGTTCATTTTTTTAAAGAACTCATTTTTGTTTGAGTTCTATAGCTTTACTGGGGAGATTAGTTGTCAACTAGTCACTGCCTCTCTTTAACTTCTGTCCTAAATTGCAAGCTTGCTTTTGAAGTTTTGGGCAAGTAATGGCTTCCAGGTTCTGAAATCTATTGAACTTGGCTAATGTGTTCAATATGGTTCACTATCATATCTCATTAATATTGAAAAATCAATTTATTAGAGAAACAATGGGAGTGACAACTATTTGTGGTAAGATAAGAGAAAGTTGGCTTAGGTGTTTGGGCATATACAATGTAGATCACTAGATGCACTTACAACCAAAAAAAAAAAAAACAAGTTAAAGTAGAAGGTAAAAATGATGAAGAGGGTTGAGTAAGACTAATATGACTTTTACTTCGAAAAGAAAAGTTCACTTGATTGGTTGCTATCAAAACCAAGAAAAGAAACGTCTATTTTACAAGGGTTTATACAAAACCAAGTTAAAAAAAAAAGGAAGAAGATATTTTCTAGAGACAATACTATACTAGTTAAACAAGTTTGTTGAGTTAGACAAAAAAAAGAAAGTGTCAAGATCAAATTGTTTGTGTTTGACCTTAATTTGACTTGTTTATTAGTTGTGTAAGTAGGTTGTGTAATTTTAAGGTTTTGAAAGTGATAGTCAATATAATTCTCTAATTTGGTGCGGTGTCTAAAATGGCCACTCCTAGGAAAAGATAATGATGATGATGACCTTTTCATCAATCTGGGCATAAGTGTTCTATGTTGCACAACAAGGTATGCTTTGGAATTGCTTCTCTCTCTCTCTCTCTCACACACATTTTACTGTATCTTTTAAATAGGCAGCATGAACAATCAGAAGGTACACCAGTTCAGCTTGAAGAAGGTGGGAGTAGTTCCCATGCTGTTTCTGATGAAGAAAATGATACGTTTTGGGGATTAGATGACATCTCAGGTAGCCATTACTGTCTAATTTATTGTTGGGATATTATTGTGCAATCATCCACTGAAATCTATTTGCCTTGCAGTGGAAGCAAAGAACTGCTTAGATAGTTCATTGGGGAAGGATGCTCCTTTGAATCCTTTTGTGAAGCCCCCAGCAAATCTAGTTGTACTTGAAGGTGATTGCTTAGATACTACTGGTGATTTTGGAGAATTAGAGTCATATCTGGTACCATAGTTCTTCCATTTATTATTATTTTATTTTTTTTGGGTAATTTTCTAAACATATTTTTCTAATTTATTTAATCACAACAATTGTGTTTGCAGCTGGCCACCAATGATCTTTACCAGGATTTCATTTTGTTAGATCCATGTGATGCCGTAGCTGTGCATGATTATTTGAGTGCAGATGGAGTTGGTAAAGGACAAACTAGTGCCTATAGGGCCGGCTCAACTCGAAAAAGCTATCAGTCTCCTATAAGACGTTCAGGTGGAACTGCACATAGGTCACCTCTTCAAAAGTGCCAGGATGCTAATGTCAATCAATCTCCTCCAATTGATTGCAGCTTTGACGTGAACAATTGTAATATTGGACCTGATCCTCCTGCCAATGATAATTTTGATGATAACACTCATGGATTTGATATGGATGATAGATATTCAGAGCCTAGGGACTTGGATGAATCAGAGGATGATGATGATCCATGGAAGCCTTTGAATCCCCATGAACCTGGGAATTTGAAAGTAAAACCTTTTAGAAAAGGTTGTTTTCAGTGTTTGTTTCTTTAGCTTTTTGCACTTATAATATTGTTATGTACCTAACGCAATGCTTCTCTTTCATTGTGTTTTTCCCTAGCAGTCAAAACTTCTAAAAGGAAAGAGGTAACCTCTACTAAGCAGATCTCTATGAGTACACTGTTTCCACCTGCAAAATTGCAGGGTACTATTAGTTCAGAGCTCACAAAAATATGGGAGATGCGACGTCATGCCCATGAAAGACAAAGAGGGTCCCAATCTCCTCCATTATTTGAAAAGGTTTGTTTTTGCATTTGTTTATTTAGATTTCTTCTTTTGGTTGGTTGATGAGCCTGCTCTCTTAATTGCAGCTGCGGCAATCACTTATTGATGGAAGACATGAAAATTTTGATCCCTTTTGCAATCCTATGGATGGAAATGAGGACACTGAATATGATGATGAGATCCCTGACTTTGGGCAACCAGATACTGACATGCCAGAAAATATGTTCATGGATGAAGAGGTACCTCTGCACAATGATAAGGTTAGAATGAACAGCTAATTTGTCACTACACAACTTGAAATGAACTGCAGGACCTCATTAGGTTGCTTGTTATTGATATTATACAGAATGAGGATGGTGGTCCTCACTTTGGTACTGATGAAACGTTTGGATATGAAGATCCAAATCCTCATGAAAGCCTGGAAGATTTATGTCGCTCTCACCTTGTAAGTATATATTTCAAACTTTGCTTCTGGGTTGTGGTAATAGTGAAATGTTGAGCTATATGATATCTTGTTTACTGGCTTCAGAAACTCTCTCTCTGGGGTTTGGGGAGGTTTAGTTTACTGGGGCATATTTTAATTCTTAAGGCAAATTTGATTGTGTGATCTATAGCATCATTGCCTACTCTGATCTGTAGAAAAGAAAATTTCTCTTAGAAGACACATCAATGCTCTTTCTCCCCCCCCCCCTCTCTCTGTTTGGAGAAGTTGTTTAGTCTTATCTTTATATTTTATACCTTGGTAATTTATCTGCAATGTTTTTTGGTTGGCTACCTATCTTCCCTTTAGGACACTCTCCTTGCTAGCATAGCTGAAAACGAGAAGCAAACTGAACTGGCTGCTCGTGTTTCAACATGGAAACAGAAAATTGAGTACAACTTGGAAGAACAAGTAAGTTCTATCTGTTTTGCTTCCTTGCTGTGGGTCAACACTTTACTTTAAAAAGAAAGATCAAAACAGCCCATAGTTGTATTACATATTTTCTTCGTGTTTATTTTTCTTCTGCCAGTTCATGTTAAAGGAAAGCTATATTTTCCATAGGAATCACACCCTGCTTTTGACATTCATGGCTATGGCGAAAGAATTCTTGACAGACTATCCTTCGAACCAGACAATACAAATATCTTATCCTTTGCTGATGTTGTAAAAGGTCAGGAAAAGTATGATGTGGCTCGGAGCTTTTCTGCACTTCTGCAACTGGTATTTCTCTTGTTTATATAATGAGCCTGTTTGTTTGATTGTCTTAATGGACAATATACAGGGTTTTGATAATTTCTATGATTTCAAAATAAGTGCCTATTTAATATTATAATTTTAGGTAAACAACGGAAACATTGAGTTGGATAGGAGTGGGGTAGATGGCGAATCTGTTTGTTATACAGCTGCAAATCCCTTCCATGTTCGGCTCCTTAGACATGACAAGAGAAGGGAGGAAACTGGTTTTCGGTTGTCAAGAAAGAGAGTGAAGTCTCCATTGAGGAAAGCATGTGGAAAAGTTGAAAACAACAAGACTGGGACTGATAAATCTCCCTCAGTCAAGTCATCTTCTAAGGTATATAAATCAGCAGAGAGATCTTCTCAAACAAACTGCAAGTTTTCCTCAAAACTGGGAAAGGTTGGTGGAATACGGTGCACTCCCGAAGCCAAGAGGAGAAAAAGCTCTCAATTTGTCGAATCAGTTGACCTACATTCTCCAGGTTGACATGAATGTCATTAGCAAGTGTAACTCTACCATTGAGGGGGAGACCATTCAACACTTCGCTGGACGGCTCAAAGCAACCAACCTAGGAGTGAGAGCCCCTTAGCCCTGCATTTGTAGTTTACTAACAGTGATTAGTAGGAAATTGTAATATTTTTTAGCGTTATTATTCGCATATACTCATTAGTAATGAGACCTTGTAACGCAATGTATTATTATGAACGAGAAACTATCTTGTTTTGTAAGATTGTCAATAATGCCAATGCTATATCTTTTTTTGTTTAATCCGTAGTAAACAATTGAGCGCATGCATGCCGGTGCTTGTGTAGTTGCATTGCATTTGCTTACATGTGAATCTGCAACCAAGGTCGTCAGGATTGCCGTGGGGGGTGGACTGGGTTTGGGTATTGTATTCCACTAATGTGGTAATATGACTCTCAATGTGGTAAGTAATCTGGTTTTCCACAACTACGTGTATATGTGGTGTGTACACCAAGACCATTAATTTTTCTTGTCTTCAAGACTTGGTGACTTACTCATATTATTTGAACCTTTGATTTGGACTTCATGTGTCTTTGAGTTAACGTGTCATTGCATTATTTGATCTAAAGTCAATATCAGAGATTACCTATTACTTGCTCCAGACCTCAATCCCAATCCCATTCCCATTCATAGCAAAGTCAAGGAATATGATGTGAGTTTCGTGCTCTTTTGTTTTGGAGCTTGGAACCCTTTACCCTGGTAATGGTTTTACTTGTTGTCATTTAGACTTTTCAACCCCAAACCAAATGCAACTAAAGAGTGTCCCAACTTAGATTTTATTGGATTTTAAAAGTCCAATGAAATTTAGGTGTCTCCAATTTAGATTTTAATGAATTCTAATGAACCTTAGGTGTCCCCAATTCAGATTTTAATGGATTCTAATAAAATCCATGTGTCCTCAAAAAGTTATGAATTTTATAAAATGAAGAATTTTAATGGATTTGGTTGGATTTAAATGTATTTTTTACACATAACAAATTCTATAAGAATTCTACAAAATTCCTTTGAATTTTGATAAATTCTATGGATTTTAAAATCCATTAAACTCCTTTAAAATTTGAGTTTGGAACACCCCTAAAAAAAAAGAAAGAATGAAAATTGTAACACAAATGTATCTTTTTCTTGATTTTATACAATTAATTAATTGTATTAATAAAGTCGCTGATAAGGTTCATTTGGTATGACTGGAGGAAAGCTCCTTTCACCTAACCAATTATAAAGTTGTCTGGTCAAGCGGTTCAGCTCACTGGGTTGGGAACTTGGGTCCAATGTACCAAACATTGGTCAGTGACTATATTTAATGGCATCAAACAGACGAGAGACCCAAAAATACACTGTGGTACATTTAATACCGTTGGGTCAAATGCAAAATAATTAAGTCGATCATTGTGACACGACACGACTTGTTATATAAATATATTTAATGATGAAAAGCTTACATTTTATTAGTGAAAGATGAATTCGTTTAACATTCAAAATTCATAAATTATTCAAAAAGTAACATATGATATTTATATTGTAGATATTCAGTTTTATTATGGTTTATATGTTTACACTAAGCGTCGAGTGTTTAGTGATCACCGCCAAGCATTCGTTATTGATTTGTCGAGCCAGCACTTGCCTGTTTTAAAAAATTATCACTGTACTTGGTCGTTTATTTAGATGTTCGCTCATTCATACCTAATGGAATAAGGAAAATATTTTCTTCTGAATTTGTTTTATTTATTTATTTAAAAAAAAAAAAAACTATAGGACTGGGAGTCTTTGATTGACTGAGAAAGGCAATTGTTCATTTTTGTTTTGGCTGTTGATTGATTCTGACTCGGAAACATGATTTGGAATTGGTGGACAGTACGTGTCGTGTTAAAAAACGTGTCTACAAATAATTAAAGTATCGTGCAAATTATTAAATTGGACTTATATTTATTATGAGTATTATATACAACTATACAAGTAACTTAAAAATTATTCATGTACACTGAAAAAATATTTATATAATTAACTTAGTTCTTTATTTATACAAGCTTAAAGTTTAAGCAATAATGACTATGTATTTTCAAGTGGATCTGGCTTAAATTTTATATTCTGCATTAAAAAAAAGAGAATGAGATTTAAAAAGATTGTAATGAAAATTAGGGATGGATCTACCAATGTGCAAATGAGTTAATTGATCTTATGAACTCAAATATCTTCCCTTAGATGTAGATACTTGACTTCACGGTTTATAGTTTGTTATTTAATATTTAGAGGCAAAATGTTTGTAAAAATGTTTCAAAAAGATAAAAGAAAAGAGAAGGTATTGATTTTAGTAACTCACCCATGATTTATTGCAAATTTGCAATTCTTCTAATGGGTTATGAACTTATGATGAATGAGAGACGACGATATTATTTGCTTTAAGTGAGACTTTTGGTGTTGGGTTTGACCCTCTCTAAACTAATTCATAGCTAAAGGCTGTGCTATTAGAATTTAATTTTATAACTATGAGTTAAGTATGTTTTTAGTAACTGATTAGCACTGATTAGCACACCATTCATTTATGTAAATATTCTTTTTGTCTTCATAGAGATGAGATAGAGATTCCTCCTCTTCTCAACATTTGGCACTCAACACATGCATTTGGAATTCAAAACAAGGACCAAAAATTCTACTTTCATTTCAAATTTTTATATCAATATAATAATTGTATAAAATAAAACAAGAGAAAGAACATATCAATGAATTGAAGGGACAAAGTTATATACTTATAGTCTTATATACAGGTCCCAAAACAGCGAGAAATCCACGGCTGCTACTTTCCTGCCACGTGTAAATTAAATTTCCATATTTGCCCAACTTGGCATATACACTGCCCGGATTGTAGAGCCGGAATCCGAGACTGACTGCCTGACAGTCGCCGGGTGTCTCTGCCAAAAAAGCTCGATAAAATTAGCGCCACGTCACCCTATTGTCTCTCCGAGTTCACTCAGCCCCTTCTCGCCCTCGCTCAATATCCGACTCGGCCACCGAGCTACAACTCCCTGCATTCCCAGACGGCGAAACGCCACCGTTTCTCTTTTCTCTGCTCAGGATTCTCTTAAACGACAGCATACGACTCATCGGCGATCTATACGCCTGACTCGACGGCGAGTCACGGCTCGACTCCTCCTCCGACCTCCCGAAGCTCTCGTTCCTTCTCGGCACGACAATCTCCGACGGCTTTCTCCGGGCCCCAAACGACGACGTGCCCACCAAAGAGAAAGACCGACCCGACCGGCCGGCTCCATCTTCGGCGCAGCACTCGGAGCACAACCCAGAACTCTGACCCGATTCACTCCTCTCCAGTTCGCCCGCATTCAAAACCACATCACCCGGATTTTCCGAATCGGGTGCCGGTTCCACCGGGGCCCGACACAGCGGGCACGTGGAGTGAGAGTGGAACCACATATCAATACACTCTATGTGGAAGCTGTGCTTACATTTGGGAAGCAAACGACCCGTTTCGCTGTTCTCGAACTCGGACAAACACACGGCGCACTCTAAGGGCGGTTGGTGCTCCGTTTTCGAGGAATAGACGAAGACGGGGAGCGACTTGATGACAGAATGGTCAAGGCCGCGCGTGGGAACGGAGACGGCGGCGGCGGCGGGATCCTCATGAAAGAGGATGTGGGTACGTCGGTTGCGGTGGTTACGGCGGAGATGGCGGCGGCGGGCGCGGAGGAGGTACCAGCGGGCGTAGAGGTGGAGACAGACCATGAGAATGACAACGAAGAAGAGGACTATGATGGCGCTGAGCATGATTTTGCCGCTGAGCGCGTAGCCCTTGGACTGCTGGGACGGGTAGTCTATATTTTCCGGTTCCGGGTGATGGTCCGGCATGGTTTCACGAGCTCTGAGCGCAGGTTTTTGGTGTGTTTGAGCGAGATGGAATTTGATACGAGTATTTAAGAATATCAAAAAAAGAGAGAGAGACAAGTGGAGTGGGGAGAGTTGACAATGAGGAAAGTTCTTGATAATTTCAGCGTTTGCTTACTGCAATTGCTCTTTTCCTACTACTGCCCACACCGCACGGCTGCTGCTATTACTGGTCTAACAGACGCCTGCCAGGGTTGACGCGGTTTTAGACCAAATTACTTTCTTGCCCTTCTTCCTTTACCAATATTCCCCCTTCCCTTTTCTTGTCTGCTTCTTACAATTTCCACCTCCTTTCGACATAAAATAATGGGAAGCTCCATCATGCCCCAGTTTCATGTATTATATTAATCTAATTTATACTTCTATTCATTTTAAATAAAATTTTATAATAAAGCTTCAATTATCATGCTTTGATGTAATGCTCATATACGTATCTTAGTATTTTAAGATATCACTTTTACGGCTAAAATGCAATTTTGGTGATAATATAATTTTTTGAAATATTGTAACTCATCATATTTTGTATCATCTTGCTAAAAGAAATGAGATTTACTTATATAGGACTCACTGGATTTCATCACTATTATTACCCGGTTATGTTGATTAGTGCTGCATCTCAGCTAATGTGGACTCTACACATGATTGAATTTATCTCCTCCCCTCTACTAGCTGCATATCCACTCCCATCAAATCCCTTTTCTTTTTTCTTTTTTCTCTCTCTCCCATTATTCTTTTTCTGATACACCCCCTCAAATCTTTCTTTTTTTACCTCTCTCTTTTTAACTCTCTCATTCTAGTTTGGCAATGAATGACATTAACTTAAATTAAAAACTATATATACTATATTAAAATAGTTGAAACCCTATAGGAGGGATTGAAAATGACAGCAAACCTAGGAGCGATACTTTGTTATTAGCCCATTAAATAAAGCAAAAAAAAAAAAAAGTATGAGCCACCCTCCCACCCTACCTCCACCCACTGTTGTTGGTCGCTCTTTGATCTGGATGTTGACATGGTGGCCAGCCACCCATGGTGCTCCGGTAAGGAAAGGAGAAAGAGAAAAAAAAGAGGGAAAGGGAGAAAAATTAGTGGTTTTTTATTTTATTTTTTTAGATTTAAGGATATAATTAGAATTTTAAAAAAGAAGGTAAACAAAACAAAATATGGTGGTCAAAATAACAGCACTAACTATCCAAATAACAGTAATCAAATTTGAAGGATTTTCCACGTCCCACCTTCAAAAGTTATTGCACCCACGTTGACAAGTTTGACTAGGAAAAAATGAAAATAAAAGAAGTTCAAGCAATCTTTTTCTCTCCACCGATTATGTCTCAGTTCTGGGCCGGCTGCCTAATATCTGAGTTTCCCCATATGGGCCAAATCGCATCAAAGAATGTAGGGATGCATTTCAGGCTTCAGCTACTAAGTAATGATAGGATGAACTGGGCCTATCCAAGCCCAGTAAGAAAATACCAAACATGAGTGTGGCTTGTATGTTAGGCTGTATGACACAAAGTTTACAAAAGACATCCTCACATCCACAAAGTGCATATATGTGAAGCCTAGAAGTTGGGTTACCAAATAAAATCAAAAGCCAAGTTATATGCAGCAACAAACACTCTATGTTGAACTTGATCATCACCCACCATACCACGTGTGTGCAGAGCTCATGAGTCATAAGCAATTTGACAGAGTTGAAGAGGATTAATGCTGCGGATGAACCCAGTGGGTTTGCCTTTTCTTCTAAATTTGGAATTATTTTTTATTTACTTACTATATATGAGTCTTTTTCGTTGCATTGTACCCGTGATGATTTCGTTTCCATGTGTAGATTAAAATAATGACCAATGTTGTATGGAATTCACGTGATTTGGTTTTCATGGATTAAATTAGGAACCATATAGATCTCCAAGATGATAAGGTTACTTGGGATTGAGAGCAAGAGTAAGTTCTATTGTTCTCCTTTGTTACTTGTAATGTATTTTATATTTTCCGTAGGTAGGTGGGTCCTTTGTACAAAAGAGAATGATATTCATTTATCAAATCTGGTATACACACATTTGGAAATAGATATGGGAATGGGAAAATGGGTAATACATGATCCCCTTAAGTTTACGATTCCAATTTTTTTGGGAATTTATCAAATATCAATTGGTCAGTATTTCTAACATTTTTTAACACTATAATGAGTCATTCTTTTGGAATGGTAATCATTGATTCTCAGTCATCTAAAATGGAAAGGAAAAAAAATGATTTTAGCCCTTGTGTTTTACCTCAAAAATAGATTTCGTGCATGTAATTTCAAAACTCAGCATATATTTCTTGTGTTTTATATTATCTAAATTAAATTCAGCAAGTATTGTAAACGACAAAATTAAACTCGTCGCGAATATAAAGTGACCATTATTTATGAGATTTAAATTCAAGACCTACTGTGATAAAGAGAAACTAGATGTCATCTACCATGCTAAATATTCATTAGTCAAAATTAACTTATTAAGTTTGTTGATAATTAACTAACCAAAAAGTTTTTGTGATCCTGATTAATTAGGTGCCAACCATACACTGCTCATAAGGGAGTGCCAAGACAAGTCCCTTTTTTTTTTTCTTTATTCAAAGTGTCAAGTCCCTTCAAATCAGAGATATTATGCGTTCTCAAAACACATATCATTCCTTCAAATTGAAGATTTCACATGGGTTTAGGCACCTAACCATCTTCAAATCATATATTAATTAGATAGCCTTTGTCATCTCATAGTCATGCCCTCTAAATGAGGGAGTCAATGGGAGAGCCGGAGAGTGATGTCTATTATTTTTCATTTGTTTAGTACTTTAGAGAGAGAGAGAGAGAGAGAGAGAGAGAGAGAGAGAGAGAGAGAGAGAGAGAGAGAGAGAGAGAGAGAGAGAGAGAGAGAGAGAGAGAGAGAGATAATAAATGCAGTAAATAGAGAGAGATCTAATAAATGCACTTAACAGAGGGAGTATTGTTGGAAGACTCAAAGGTGTGAATTGAGCATTTACTAGGGCTTAGCAATGCCAACGGCCATTACTACTCCTACAAATTGCACACCTTGAGCCCCCAAAGCCTCACTTTTCCACTTCCCCACTTTACTCTCCTCCTCTTCTCCTTCCCCTGTTTCATTTTCTGCTTTCCCACAAAGAAAACCAAAAAGCAACTAACAAATACAGAAATACAGTCAAACAAAATGTCCAACAAGTCACCAATATTTCCGATGCCACAAGAGCCTCAGCACTTCAGCGACTACGGTTTTGACCCTCAAATCGACTATTTTCAGGTCCCATTAACAACAACATTCTTCATACATAAATTTTCTCTCCAGGCTTTCACTCTGCATCAAGTTTTGATCTGACCCATTTGTTTTCTTGTCCAAAACAAGGTCTTGGAAGAAGCAAGAAGGCACAGGCGTGAGGCCCCAAGATCCATAGACTCCATACACTTCAAGCTCCAGAAACCCATTTCCAAGGACGACCACTACTCCAAGAAGCCCCACAAGACCAGCAAGAAGAAGCGGTGGTGGAGAAACGCTCTGCTCTTCTTCAAATGGAGGTGGAACGGCCCTGTTGGCCACCACCACAACCGCCATGGCCATGGTGGTGGTCATGACCGTGGTGATGAAGATGTGCACCACGCCAGGGCTAAAGCTTTTCGAGCTTCAATTTCAGGACCTGTGTATATCACCGAGAGCAGAAGCGGTTCCACCACGCCTTACCGTACCATGAGCCGGCCGTCTTCGGGACCCCTCGCCGGAACTCTGTCTCCGACCAGTAAGGGTGAGCTGGACATTCCTTATCTGAGCCTCAGGGAGCTTAACATGGAGCAGCAACAACAGAGGGTCTCTACCTCTACTGCCATGCCCATATATTTGGTTACTTAATTACTAGTGTTTTGGGTGTTGGGTACTAATTATAATAGTTTTTGGAGAGCCATTATATATTTAACGAAGCTCTTCTTTTGATTAATATTTTTAATTGGGTGGGATATATGAAGTTAATGGGGGTTGGGTTTGGTCTTTTGGGTTTCCCCCTCTTTTTGTTTTTGCAATTTGCAAAGGCATTTGATCCTTTTGGAGGAAGGCTAAATCCTCCTTTTGGTGTTTGTTTCTCACTTTTTTAAGTTCAGAAATTAATGAAATCTCACTTTTTAGTCACTTTACACTTTTATCATCTCTCTTGAATATTAATCATTTGGTAATGAAGAGAATGTCTATTATACAGTTTATTCTCAGTTATTTTTAAGCAATGTTGATCATAAATCAAGGAATAAAGGATTAGTATGATAATTATAATTTCTTTGGTTCAACTTCTAATAGGTCCCTCTCAACCAATTGATCACTCTTCTTCTTTTCACGCAACCCTGTGTTTTTCCAATATAATTCTAATCATGGTGTGTGGGTAAACCCCTTAACATTACTTGTGAAAATTCATGTGCGATCATTAAACTTTTTTATGGATCTTATGCAATCCCATATTTTTTTTTTTTGGCTCAACATTATGCAATCCCATTTGTTATTTGGGTTTGTTTATTGGGTTGTTGGCTTCAGCGCCCACAAGAGGCCATGACAGGAGCGAAGCTGTTCGGCTAATTGGCCGAGTATTTGTCCCAACCCAAACCTGTGTAGCTGAAAAGCTTAAATGCCCCCCAATATATACCCAAAAGTGGTAAACAAATTGTGGAATGTTATCACATTTTTTCACGATTTTTTTTCTTTATAATTCTCATTTCACAATTTTAATTATTTTTAAAATTAAAATTGTTTATTTTTTAGATAATTATTTGAAGATTATTTATGCAAAAAATCAACTACATTGAAAATTATTTGGTTATGTAATCATTATTAAATAAATAAACGATGAATCTCCGACAAAAACAAAAAGCAAACAGTAAATTAAATTATTATAAAAACCGTATGTTTATTTGATCACAGTTATATAATTAAACGATTTCTAATTTGGTTACTTTTTTTTTCATAAATGATCTTCATAGTTAGATCTAAAAAATGAACGATTGCGATCATAAATTTACATTGCGGAATGAGAATAATAAAAAAAAAATATCGGTGAAGAAAGTAAATTAGAGAATGTGGATAACATTCTTCAAATTATAATTCAAAAGTGTCTAATAAAGTATATATATATATATTTTTTTTTTTTTTTTTTTGTGTAAGAGAAATGACACACAAACACAAAGCCATTGAAGGGTTTGAAGCGGTAGTTGCTTGGGAAGTGAATGGTAGGAAACAAAAATAGCGGTGCATTTTTGACAAGTGCAAAAGATGTGCAAGTTCAGTGGCCCTTTAAACATCTGAGCAAGGCAAATTTGCAAATGGCCAAGCAGTGAAGGAGCAGAGTGGGCAAAAGGGTATGAAGGGTCGGTTTCATATAAGGCACAAATTGGATCACAAGAAATTATATAATATAATAAAGAGCACAAGTGTCCAAATTAAGGAGCGGCCACATCATGTGGTACACTGGTACGCTCCTCTCTAGTCTCTGCAAGACCACGACTACTTAACCTGCTAACCACGTCATTTCAACATCCACAGCAACGTGCCTTTGTCAGTTATATTAGGTGGGATGTTGGACAAATATAAATATTGTGTTCTTAAGCATTCCTAGATGCTTCAATTTAGTCATGCTACTCTTTTAAATATAGATTTTCATATAAATGAAATAAGATCTAGGGCGGGTAAGGCTTACCAACAAGAAATCAGCTGTGTAGCAAAATTCGACAAGATCGACAGGCTTCACTGAGGCCCTAAACTACTATGGAAATTTTGACCTGTACGTACTTTTACTTCAAACTCGATCTGCTGCAATTTTTATGCTCACAAACTCAGTACGTACTCCACTGTCTATGGTAATTGTTGTTTTGATCAATTCATTGGCCTTCATTGCAGAAACTGGGAGCTCACTGCACCATGGACTGGGGATCAAATAAAAGTTCCAGTGAAGTACGTTTATCGTGGGAGACCAGGACCTAACTTATAATTCTCTAGACGCCAAGGATGACATACACAAAGGTGGGTTCAACAAATATGTGCCGTTTCTGGAAGAGCTAGTCAATGTGGAAGGAGCTAGTTGGCCATTTTCTCAACCAAGAGAGAGCCCATGAAATCAACCAACACATTTATGACTTTATCAAGAAATTTGATTAGATTAGCTATATATTAATTGTGTTGTGACTTGTGTCTACTGGCTAGTACTGGTGTTTCTGTTATGCATTTCTTGCCTTTGACGTTTAAGTGCTGTATGTGTTGCTGTTAATATATAGCATATCATGTCCTGTTGATTTTTGTGTACCTTTCTTCAACTAGCTACTTCTTTTATGTTATGGTACCATCAATTTTCCAAGTCCTGCTCTTTAATATATATGCATATATAATCTTATGCTCATTTATGTAAGTTGTGGCGTGTGCAGCTAGCTATCAATGGATGCTTGATCTGCCGCATAAACTTGCACATAAAAGGTTTCTCAAAAAAAGGATTCATCACCTGAAAGATAATCCAACAACAGAATGTTAGAATATCTATCTTTAAAACTCAGAGGTTGATGAAGACATGTCTATTAGCTCAGAACAAAGCTATAAAACAGTTTAGAGACTTTTTTATAATAGATTACTCTTAAGTTCAGTTTTTAAAATATTTTTAAGTTAAAATTCAGGCAAATAAAAAATTAAGTTAAAATCCAATCTATTCGCGAACACAGGCCCTGCACGTTAAATAAGCTACCGAGCGCTCGATACTCTTTCTGGGAGCTCGGCGGATGCGGATGCAGATGCATCCTCCATTTCCATTTCCATCTGCATCTTTTAGGTTACAAATGCACTTTTTTAAGTTGCAAATGCATCTTCCATTTCCATCTGCATATTTTAAGTTGCAGATGCAGAGATGAGATCGCATTTGCATGTTGCAGATGCAGCTATTGAGTGCTAAGCAAGCCCTTTGTAGGATTTGCCGAACACTCCATAGAATTTTTGGAGTTTTGGGCCAATGAGATCTTCACTTATCTTTCTTTCATAAAGCACCTTGTTTTTTAAATGTACTTAAATCGACTGAATGTGACATACTGGCCATATATCAAGCTTGGACATACATACACACACATATATATATAGTACTAAACTTGGAAATTACACATCAGATTTTCACCAGACCACAGAGCACCTTTTTTCTACTCTTGGTCATGAAAGAAGACTCCCAAATTTCTCATTCATATTGCATGCTAATGGCTATCAATTTTACGAAATTTGATCACGACGAAATAATCTAAAAGTAAGCCACATCATGTGCTGTACGTGTGCATGGTATGTTCCTCTCTGGTCTCTGCAAGACGTACACGACTACTTAACCAGCTGACCACGTCATTTCAACATCCACAGCGACGTGCCTTTTTCTGTTGCATTTGACGGGAGGACGTCTTCTGATTTCTAATGGTTTTGTGGAGAGCTCATCCTTTTATTCAGATTGCAGAGTGGGCTCAAGTCCCTTAAGTGGGCCTGAATACTGTATAATTTGGAGGCCCAAATATTTTTGTGAATAAGAAGAGCCCACAACATTTATGGACTACGCTTGGTGCTACAAAATTCTCTGCTTTATGCATGTCACTGCCTAATAAGTAAGTAATCCTCAACTTCATTGTATTGAAATTTTGAGCCAGTACAACAATTAACAGTCACATGTTTCCTTCTTCTAAGAGTACTGTTATCATTTATTTCATTAAATCATGCAATGAACCAGTAAATAATATTCTAAACTCGGTATACCTAACGACATAAAAAAGAAGATGACAATAGTGGATTTAAAGATGACAATAGTGGATTTAGATGGTCCACAACTCCACACCAATTTAAAAAAATAAGTTACATATACGCTTTAATAAAAAAGACTTTATGGGTCCCTGACTCCCTGGCCAAAAAAAAAAAGGACTTTATGCGTCAAACATCTAGACAAGGACAAGTCCACTCTCTAACTCTCACTCCACTCTAAAAGTGCTATGGGCCTTTTCGTGAGGCACGTTGCATATATTCTTTTTTTTTTTGGGCCAAGAACGTTGCATATATTCTTTGAATAGAGCTATTTTGCATTTTTATGCATCGCCCCCATTACTGATAAATCTAGATGGATTTTGGAGCTCTGATCATATTATTAAACAATAAAGAACCAAACAGTCCTTTAGTCCTTTTGTGCCGACCGCTACATGATTCTATAAGAAGCAAACCACCAAGCTGTAACCACTCACTGATCACGAAAGAGGAGCCAACAACAGAGAGAGATATCGATGGAGGGAATAGAGCACAAAACGGTTAAAAGTGAAGGATTAAGTTAAGGAGCCACACCATTTTATATACCATTTTTACATCCGGACGAAGACACGGTGCCAACACGATGTTGCAGTCGACATTTGCTGCAGTCAGTAGGAATCGACACGGTATCAG
The DNA here is from genome assembly GCF_963921425.1 of Dryas octopetala. Taxonomy (NCBI): domain Eukaryota; kingdom Viridiplantae; phylum Streptophyta; class Magnoliopsida; order Rosales; family Rosaceae; genus Dryas; species Dryas octopetala. The sequence goes on along the minus strand of NC_141367.1, from coordinate 23,455,581 downwards.
CACGATAATTGAAAATTGACATTTGCTGGAATTTAGTGTGCCAACATCGTGCGGGTACTGTGTCATTGCCTTGCCGAAAGGGTGTAAAAATGATATGTAAAATGGTGTGGCTCATAAACTTGACCCTAAAGTGAATGTCATAAACATGCACGTAGCATAGAAAGGTCGAGGCCCAATGATCCTCTTCGTCCACGGCTTCCCAGAGCTCTGGTACTTCTAGCGGCACGAAATCCAGGCCTTGTATCATCTTAGAATATATATTTTTTATTTTGTGAATAATGATGAAATTAAATGCCCCATCTTCGATCTCCCCTCAGTAATTACAAGTACAAAAAATGTAGATGTTTTGTTAGCATTTATGTTAGAGGGTTGTAATTTGCACACTCTATTTCCTCTCATTACACACCCCTCCCCATTATTTAATAAATTATCATTTTAACCCAAATCTAAATTACCAAAAAAGACAACACACCCCAACCCAGCCACCCAAGTTCAGACCCACCCCTGACCTCGACTCCGCCTTGTGTTGCCACAGTCACCAGCGGTTAAACCCGCCATCATCCCTCTCTTTCTCTCTCTTCCTTGCTGAGAAACAGCCCAGCCAAACCTCGTCTCACCCAACCACATCCCCGCCCCGATCTTCCCCACGCAGCCCAGCCTCGCCCCGCCCAGCCTCGCCTTGCCTCGATCCAGCCCACGCAGCCCAACGACCTCACCCCACACAGCCCAGATTTGCCCCGATCTGCATAGAGAGAAAAAGAGAGGGAAAAAGAAAAAAATAGAGGGAAAGAGAGATGGAGAGGGAGGAAGAGCTGAGGAGATGTGCCAGTGACGAATTCGGCGACGTCTGGCGGCTGTATGCAGGGTGTTTTTAATTTTTTTTTCGATGTAAGGAAGGTTATTTGGAAATTTAGGAGGTGTGTTTTGAGAAATTAGAAAAAGAAAAAAGAAATAGGGGTGTGAAGTGAGAGGAAAATAGGTGTGCAAATAGCACCACTCTTATGTTATTAACTTATTATGATACACATATATTTATAATATACATATGTTTATATTAAAGTATTAGTCATCTTTTTTAATATATATGTATTTGTATGTTTGAGACAAATAATAAATTAATGAAACATATAATAGAAAACTAAATAAATGATCAAATATATAATATTAATATAAATACGAAATAAATTGGCATAATTTCATAAATATCGAATTATAATGCCTTAGGAAAATTTCTAAATTTTTCAGATCGGGATTTGGATTGGATCGAAATTTACAGAGACATTTCAATTCCAATCTAATTTTTTTCGGAATTGTCAGATTTCGGATTTAAGATTTGATGCAAGCGTTTCAAAATTGAAAATTTTCAAATCTAAATATGTCGGATTTTCCAATCCAAATCACAACCATATCACTGCCCTAATTAGTAGGTAATCCTCAACTTCATTGTATTGAAATTTTGAGCAAGTACAACAACAGTCACATGTTTCCTTCTTCTAAGAGTACTGTTATCATGTATTTCATTAAATCATGCAAGGAAGCAGTTAATAATATATATATTTATAAAGCAAACCATTGAATTAAAATAGCAAAAAAGGCAGAGAAAATACAAAGTTTGAGCCCAAAGGCTTACAGCAATGCAAAAGTGCACAAAACCGTGGGATAGAGTGAAGCAAAGAAGCCCACATAAACTCTATGATCGCATAACGTCAGCATCGAACATACATTAAGGCCACCAAACGAAACTAGAGAGGCTCCGTAAAAATTAGCGAACTAGTCGCGTTTTGAAACCACAATCCCACCAACATTTCTGAAGCATCGAGTCTGATCGAAATGTAGTAACCGGCAAAAGAGGGACCGGTATGGGCAAAAATAGTGACTTCCCAACATCTTGTAATAAGAACGAGATACTGAGATAACTTAGTAGATGAATGTCCAGAACTGAATATCTTAGCCCAAAACAAACCTAACAAGAGAAAAGAAAGAAACGCCCGCAAACTAAACTAGCAAAACAAACCAAACCAGTAAATGATATCCTAAACTCGATATACCTAAAGACATATAAAAGAAGATGACACTAGTGGATTTAGATAGTCCACACCAATTTAAAAAAGGAAGTTAGCCATACGCTTTAATCTAAAAGAAACTCTATGGGTCAAACAGGTCGACAAGGACAAGTCTACTCTCTCACTCTCACTGATAGAACTATTGGGTTTGCTGATCCTATTATTAATCATGAAAACGATTAAACAATAAAGAACCAAACACTCCTTTAGTCCTTTTGTGCCACTACATGATCCTATACGATGCAAACCACCAAGCTAAACCACTCACTGATAACAAGCACGAAAGAGGAGCCAACAACAGAGACAGAGACACAGAGAGAGAGATCGATGGAGGGAATAAAGCACAAAACAGTTAAAGTGAATGGCATAAACATACACGTAGCAGAGAAAGGCCAAGGCCCAGTGATCCTCTTCATCCATGGCTTCCCAGAGCTCTGGTACTCCTGGCGGCACCAAATCCAGGCCCTGGCCTCGCTCGGCTACCGAGCCGTGGCGCCGGACCTTCGCGGCTTCGGGGACACCGACGCGCCGCCGTCGCCGAGCAGCTACAGCGTCCTCCACATTGTGGGCGACCTGATCGCGCTCTTGGACGCCGTGGCCGGCGAGCAGGAGAAGTGTTCGTGGTGGGGCACGACTGGGGTGCGTCCATTGCTTGGTACCTCTGCTTGTTCCGGCCGGACCGGGTCAAGGCCTTGGTCAACTTGAGCGTGGCGTTCACGCCTAGAAACCCTCAGAGGAAGATCGTTGAATCCCTGAGAGTTGCTTATGGGGATGACTATTACATTTGCAGATTTCAGGTTCTTCACTTCTTCTCCGGCCCCAAATTGATCTCTTTGAAAGTTTTAAGTTTTAATTGAACCCCATAAATTGCATTTTAATTTCTGGAAATTCAAATATCATTGCTTTGCTTTTTATCTGTCTCTGTAGTGTACATGAATGCTCAATCATTTCTTCTGGCTTCATTTGCGAATTGGGAATTTAAATCTTAATTAAAGCATCCTAGATGCTTCAGTTTAGTCGTTTTATACTGAAATATAGGGCTTAGGCTTACCAACAAGAAATTTTCTGTAGCAAGATAGCAACTTTAACTTAGGACAGAACACATGCACTTTGGGTTGAAGTTGAGGTTTCCTTTTGCTTATAATCTCTTGCCAAATACCAAGTACAAGTTGGGTTGAAATATAGGACCATATCTATTTAAAAATGTTTTCAGGGATCCCACTGCCTTTGTCTGTAGTGATTGTTTTAAAGAGATGACAATTATTGTTGTCAGTTACAGTTTCGGTTTGTAAAAAGCAAATATTCAATTGCAGATTATATGTGAACACTTTTTGTATGCCTCATTCCTGATGTAAACATCCCAATTCTACCTCATCAACAAGTCATAAAATTTTATTGGAATTGAGTCAATTGGATTATGATAGACGAATTAATCATGTTGTAGGAGCCAGGAGATATAGAAGCTGAGTTTGCCCAGATTGGAACTAAAAGAGTTCTGAAGGAATTCCTAACATATCGCCATCCTGGTCCACTTTTCCTGCCTAAAGGAAAGGGGTTTGGACATCCCCCGGATGCTCCAATCGTCTTGCCAAGTTGGTTGTCCGAGGAAGATGTTAACTACTATGCCAGCAAGTTCGACAAGACAGGCTTCACCGGGGGCTTAAACTACTATCGAGATTTGGACCTGTATGTCTCCTTCAAACTTTGCTTGAACTTGTACATACAAATATTAAAGTTTTCTGTCATAGCCGAACACACACATGAACTTTAGTGTTTGAAATTTACTTGGACAAGTAGTTATTTTTGACAGCAATGGATTAAGTGGATACTATTCTGAGATGCCTTTTACCAAGAAAGAGTCTTTGGTGTCAAATCTAATGTTTGTTGTCATTTTGATTCCTTCCCCTTCAATGCAGAACCTGGGAACTCACTGCACCATGGACTGGGGCTCAAATAAAAGTTCCAGTGAAGTTTATCGTGGGAGACCAGGACCTAACTTATAATTCTCTAGGCACCAAGGATTACATAAACAAAGGCGGGTTCAAGAAATATGTGCCGTTTCTGGAAGAGCTAGTCATAATGGAGGGAGTTGGCCATTTCATCAACCAAGAAAGGGCTGATGAAATCAACCAACACATTTACGACTTCATCAAGAAATTTGATTAGATTAGCTATATATATATTAATTGTATCCTTAATTGTGTTGTGAGTTGTGTCTACTGGTGTTTCTGTTATGCATTTATTACCTTTGATGTTTAAGTGCTGTGTTGTGGTTAATATCATACCATACCCTGTTGATTGGAGTGTACTTTTCTTGAACCATTTCTTTTCTATTATGGTACCATCAATTTTATTTCGAAATTCTACTTTTGAATATGCATTATCTTATGCTCATTTATCTTATGCATTACTTTACTGGGTCTGAATACTGAGTACTCTCACGGCCCTAATCTTATTGTCCATAAAGAAGAGCCCATAACATTTATGGACTTATGCATGTCACTGCCTAATAAGTAAGTAATCCTCAACGTCATTGTATTGAAATTTTGAGCAAGTACAACATGTGAGGACAAGTCAACTCTCACTCTATTATGGGCCTTTTGGTGAGACACGTTGCATATATTCTTTGAACAATAATACTAGGGATTAGAATCTCAAATACACATGTTAGTGTTATAAAATGAATAATTGTAAGTCATGTATGAATAAATGAAATATTGACATATCGTCTGTGATCCATCTCTAGTACGAAAAATTATTCTGTATACACCAATAATTTTTCTCTTAGCACTGCTTTTCTTTGAATAGAGCTATTTTGCATAGTTGTAACTATGAGATTGGATAAGAAAAAGATAAAACATACAAGATAAGACATCTAGGCCTTTCCTTTCTAGTGTAGAAATCTCAGTATCTGAGTGTTTGGCAAGTAAGAAAATGCAAGAAAGCTAGAGAGAAAATTAGAGAAACCCTTGTGTATTTCTCATTGATTTTGCAACATAATAATTACAAGGTATAGTGTATACATAGAGGCTTTATAGCTGTGCAATGCTAGGCTACTAGAAGCTACTAACTACCAGGTTTAACTTACACATTAGGCTAGCTATTAGTTAATTGCCAGCTGTCATTGACAGGTTGGTTGCAGGTTTTAGTCTCTATCAACTTTTGCTGACTAGGATTGGAAAGTCTCAATTCCTCTACTCTAATATCTACATTTTTTTTTTCGAGACCTTTCATTTCTAGGCGAGACAGGTAATGGATAAATATATGGTTCGGTGCCATCTCCATCGACACTTAATGACTCAAATTTTGCCGGCTTTTTTTTTTTGTGTGGGTACAATTTTGCTGGCTTTCTTTGTGAGGAAACAAACACTCCTTTTGTCCTTTTGTGCCGCAACATGATCCTAAACTCTTTTTTTGGTCGATCATGATCCTAAACTCTATATGAACAAAAACCACCAAAGCACGAGAGAGAGAGAGAGAGAGAGAGAGAGAGAGAGAGATCAATGGAGGGCATAGAGCACAGAACAGTGAAAGTGAATGACATAAACATGCATGTTGCAGAGAAAGGCCAAGGCCCAGTGATCCTATTCCTCCACGGCTTCCCAGAGCTCTGGTACTCCTGGCGGCACCAAATCCAGGCCCTGGCCTCGCTTGGTTACCGAGCCGTGGCGCCGGACCTCCGCGGCTTCGGCGACACCGACGCGCCGCCGTCGCCGAGCAGCTACACCGTCCTCCACATTGTGGGCGACCTGATCGCGCTCTTGGACGCCGTGGCCGGCGAGCAGGAGAAGGTGTTCGTGGTGGGGCACGACTGGGGTGCTTACATCGCTTGGTTCCTATGCTTGTTCCGGCCGGACCGGGTCAAGGCCTTGGTCAACTTGAGCGTGGCGTTCACGCCTAGAAACCCTCAGAGGAAGATCGTTGAATCCTTGAGAGCTGCTTATGGGGATGACTATTACATCTGCAGATTTCAGGTTCTTCTTCTCCGTCCCAATTCATTTGTTTCCAACTTTTGAATTCAATTTTAATTTCTGGAAAATCAAATGTTATTGCTTTGCTTTTATCTGTCTTTGTAAATGAATACAAATTTCATTTTATTTTCCATTTAAAATTGGGAATTTAAATCTTAATTAAGCATCCAATTTATGGCTTAGGCTTACCAACAAGAAATTTCTGTAGCAAGATAGCAACTTTAACTTAGGACAGATCAGATGTACTGTGGGTTGAAGTTGAGGTTTCCTTTTGCTTATTATTTTATTCTCTAGCCAAAGACCAAGTACAAGTTACAACATAATGTATTGCCTGATCTACTGTTTAAGGTGGTTATTTTAAAGTGGATGATGTTTTCATGAAAACCACCGTATTTGATGAATATGGATCCCACTATCTAATATAAAGCCGTGAAAGAAGAAAAATAAAAGGACTTAATTAAAAACTCTAAATCACTATCAGTCTTAGTCTAAGAAAGACTCATAAAATAGACTGGACTCTTAAGTCTCCCAATTTTATTTTACTTAATTTTGTACTTGTAATTTTTGTTTTTACTTATTGTGGGAAGAGGGGTTTGTAATTTGAGAGAAAGAAATTGGAATTGCATCAATTGAATTTTGATAGATGAATTACTCATGTTGCAGGAGCCTGGAGAAATAGAAGCTGAGTTTGCCCAGATTGGAACTAAAAGAGTTCTGAAGGAATTCCTAACATATCGCCATCCTGGTCCACTTTTCTTGCCTAAAGGAAAGGGGTTTGGACATCCCCCGGACTCTCCAATTGCCTTGCCAAGTTGGTTGTCTGAGGAAGATGTTAACTACTATGCCAGCAAATTCGAGAAAACAGGCTTCACTGGGGGCATAAACTACTATCGAAATTTTGACCGGTATGTTTCCTTCAAACTTTGCTTGAACTTGTACATACAAACTTTACTGTCATAGCCGAACACACTCAGATGAAAGTAGTGCAACCTTAGTGATTGAAACTTACTTGGACAAGTAGTTATTTTTGACAGCAATGGTTTATACTATTCTGAGATGCCTTCAATGCAGAACCTGGGAACTCACTGCACCATGGACTGGGGTTCAAATCAAAGTTCCAGTGAAGTTTATCGTGGGGGACCAGGACCTAACTTATAATTCTCTAGGCACCAAGGATTACATACACAAAGGCGGGTTCAAGAAATATGTGCCGTTTCTGGAAGAGCTAGTCATAATGGAGGGAGTTGGCCATTTCATCAACCAAGAAAGGGCTGATGAAATCAACCAACACATTTATGACTTCATCAAGAAATTTGATTAGATTAGCTATATATTAATTGTATCTCCTTAATTGTGTTGTGAGTTGTGTCTACCGGTGTTTCTGTTATGCATTTCTTGCCTTTGACGTTTAAGTGCTGTGTTGTGGTTAATATCATACCATATCCTGTTGATTGGAGTGTACCTTGAACCAGTTCTTTTCTGTTATGGTTCCATCAATTTCATTTCGAAGTCCTACTCTTGAATATGCATTATCTTATGCTCATTTATGTAATCTGTGGCGTTTGTCTATTTATTGATGCTTTATCTGCCACTAACTTGCACAGAAAAGGTTTCTGAAAAAAGGATACATCGCCTGAAAGATAATCCTGCTAAGATTCATGGTTTATGCATAAAGAGAGTGTTTGGGAGAAGAGAAAATGTGTGAGAACATAGAGAGTTTTTGAGAGAAAAACCAGAGATGCTTTTATTAATCTTGATTAAAAATTAACAGAATGAACATCAAGCCTTTATACTTAGGCAACACAACTAAGCACCGACTTGAGTAACTAATTAACACTGTAACCAAGCTAACTAATCTATAACAAACTATCAGCTAAGCATCCTAGTCAGCTAACACATAAGCATGAAGCATATGACACTTATCAGCCCCCCTCAATCTGAGGCTTGGTTGGACCAAGCATCAGATTGCTTCTAAGAAAACGAAGCTGAGGTGAAGACAATCCTTTTGTCATATGACACTTATCAAATCCAACAAGGCAACAACAAATATTTGAATATCAACCTTAAAACTCAGAGGTTGAAGACATGTCTGTTAGCACAGAACAAAAATATAAAACATTTTATAGGATGTTTTAACTTTTAAAGTACTTAAATCGACTGAATGTGACATACTGAACATCATGCTTGGACATATATTCTAATAAATTTGGAAATTTCACGTCAAATTTTCACCAGACAACAGAGCACCATTTTTTCTACTCTTTGTCATGCAAACTTCTCATTCATATTGCATGCTAATTGCTATCAATTTTATCATATGATGAGGACGAAATAATCTAGACGACTAAACCCCCAGGAGGAAATAGTCTAGATTCTCATACATGCTATCAACTGAGCACTCTGCCATGGCCAGATCTGGTTATGATGCACGTGGTGTTGGTAAGGAAATGGGCGAGGCAGCTTGCGTGCGAGGGAAGGTAAGGATCTTAACCCCTGTCCATCTACATGTCTCTGTTCTTCTGGCTTTCAATATTGTCTCTAAAACATAACTAATACAATTATACAAACATGCATATATGGTGCATACAATGCAAGTACATATATAACATAACATTACAAGAAAAAAATTAAGCACTCTTAATTTACATAGAAACTCAACATAATATTACATAAAACAAAGTAAGCACTCTTAATATTACGCTAATTCGATCTCATCAGGGTTCTCAACCATCTCCACTCCCACAGTAGCACTTCTATTACGGCTTTGTTTCCCTACGTCCTTGGGATAAAAGTAATAAGCAACACACAAATAGTAGCAGAAGCTACCAAGACTTAAGAATGTTAATGCTCTGTAATACTTATCTAGACGACTCCGATCTACATCGTCATCGAACCATCTTGTTTTGAACGCCAAAATACTAAGAGCAGTAAGTAATTTTCCAATACCCAGGAAGAAGTCAGTGGTGTGGGATCCATAATACTCAGCCATTACTTTATCATCTTCATCATCATGATCATCAGTCAGTTGATCAACTAAAAAACCAATCACTCCTTTTATGACTAGCCCTTCCATAACTCCCAAGAAGATGAACTGCGGAACTAACCAAAAGATGCTCATAGTAGACTTATAATCCTCTCCAACTGCATAAACTTGCTCCAACCTGTGGATCTCAATCCGCCAAGCAAAAGCACATGATAGAATCCTCTTGGAGTTACTAATTTGTTCAAAAAAGAATGTGCTTCCCGCTGCAGTTACCACACTCTATACAAGGAAAGATAACCACATAGAGAGGATTTCTTTGCGAAAATGTTTTTTCTCCTTCAATTTTCTGATCACTGTCCAAAAATTTCCTCTTTTCCAGGCTTCTTCCTCACTAAATTTATTGTTTATGAAATAAGAGGAGAATCCACCCCAAAACAATAAATAAGAAACTCCCATCCCAATTGCTGAAATCAAGAAAATTTGTGGCCAAGTTGTATTTATAAGGAAAAGAGCTACGACTGCACCTAAAAACCATGGATGACTCCATAAAGTGTTTCTACGGGTTTCCACTCGTTTTTCTAGTCGTTCTTTTTCTTCATCTGTGCATTCTCCTATTTGTTCTTGTTCACTTGAATATTGATCGTCAAGAAATTCTTCCAAAGCAGCGGACCGTCCAGCTTCGCCCATCGCTAATAGTATCACAGCGCCATAGAATACTCTATTTGTAGTATCCACGCTCATGTACTTTAAAGAATACCATAATAGAAGCAACCCCTGCAACAAAAATAGACAGTAACAAACTAGCATATATATATGTAATTTCTTATTTATTTTTTAATTAGAAATCACAAGGAAAGTTATTTATATATTTTCAAACTAATTAACTTATTAGCAATCACTACCAGAAAAAGTTCTTTTACTCACAATTCATACTTGTGGTAAAACTTGTAGTTACAGAAGTCATTGGAAGTAAATAGTTCTTTTGATCACGTACAATCATGTCACAAAAACTTTTAGTCACTGTTTATCGCATTTAGTACAAATTTTATACTTTTAGTCACAATAATAATCTTTTTTCTCGTGATTCCAGGCTAGCCTTGTGTTTTTTGGGCCGTTTGGCCTCCATATTACCTTAAAAAAAAAAAAAAACTTTTTTCTTGTAGTAAATTTCGATTTGATTAGTATTCAATAGGAATGAAATGTTTTAGTTATAGTTATAGTAGCTAGTCAACATGTTTTTGACAATTAGTTAATGTTAATTTCCTGCAAATAATTAAAGACTTTTGGGAAGCTAATTAAGAGATCACTTACAAGAATATAGGCAGCATTTGTGGTGGCAATTACATTGAAGCAACTTATCTTGTAGGTGTGTGAGATATGAGTAAAGACAATGATCATGATGTCTGATGCCCCTTGTTGCAAATTGGTAACTATGGCAGCTATTTGAAAACGTGGATGCTTCCATCTATCCGTGAGGTACATTATCAAGATAGACATTAATTATCGCATGTTTGACGAAATTATGGCTAAAAACCAAACCTAGTAGGCCATAACAAAAAAACATTAGAAATTAGTTAGAAAGTAGTTAGTTTGAATTACTGTATATACATCCACCAAATTATTTATCAAATTAATTTCTTTTACAAAATGATATGAAAATTAAAATTTTTGCTAATTTTTTTTGCTTGTTTTTGCCTAACTTTTAATGTCAACTGTACGTGTATTATAAATTCAAGGATGTGATCAAAAGAGGAATGGATTCATAATTTTTTCTGAAGATGTGTAGCTACATTCATGGATTCATATATAGCTCTTGAACTTGTAATACATAATTATGAATGAAACAAGCAAAAATATGTATATCCAGTTAGGAAATGGATTCATAACAACTTTTTAGGTGTGTATGGGTTCATATTCGATCATGAATTTATAACCTTAGATTTGTAATACATGAGTATGGTTTAAATAAGCAAAAACAAGTATAACATAGAATCCAAACCTCCACGTACTTTGGGGTTAGTTATTTCATTTCAATCAAATAAGATACTGACATATATATATATATATATGTATACTGCCATATTGTTTCGTGAACAAATTTAGTAACTCTAGTACTATTAAAAATAACAAAAATCAATTCAGAATATCGATAAAAAAATTAAGAATTCTTTAAATATATCTCTATTTTCAATACTCCATTTTAGAGTAGGCCCATTAGATAAATAAATGTGTGTGGGGTTTTTTTTTCTACGTCAGATAATGGTTTAGGTATGAATTTGTAGATATTTACAAAAGATGTCATTGCCCCAATTTGAGCAATATTACTCCTAATTTTTGAATGTTTTTATTGATGAAATTTCATGATTCATGCACCCAATTCAAAAACTATTTGTTACCAATTCACATCAACATATAAAGTTATAAACACTTAAATACAAAAAAATAAAAAATAAAAAAAATAAACACCCAATATACATATAATATACCTATAATATATATTAAAAAAATGAACACAGTAATCCTCCACTTTGGGTTAAAAAGAAAAAAGAAAAAAAGAAAAATCTAATAAAAATATAACAAATCCATAAAGAAAAAGAAGAAGATACATATCACTCAGGTCTAGAAGAAGATACCTATCCCCCAAAATCCAACCTCCTTTTGAGGTATATATATCAAGAAGATCAAAGAAGAAGAAAATAAAAGAAAAGAAAAAGAAGAAGAAGAAGATCGAAGAAACCACAAACACAACCAAAGCAAAATAATATGTTACCTACCTAGAGAACATGTGAGGATGGAAGCTTAATGATGTTTGCAAAACGTAATGACGTTTCTTCTTAATCTTTAAATTAACGTTGGTCATAATATTCAACTTCAAAAATTAATGGCAATTAATTACAAAATTTTTAAATGACAATACTTTGAAATAAAACATTAATTGTCAAAATAAAAATATACCTATTTTCAACTCAAAGGGTAAAAGTGAAAATCACAACATGAATTTTCTATAGAAAAATAGGTAATTCTACGTGGCAAATTAAAAAATGAGTGTATATCAAAAGGATGAGGTAATATCAAATTGGACCTTAGAAATGAGTGTAGCTCTATATAATTAGCTCAAAAATTAACTGCATGTTTAACAAAGATTAATACCCCGGATGCATGTTGTTGCCTTGGAAAAGTATATGTATTTTCCGAACGCCCACATAGTTGAGGAATTTGTTAGCAAAACCTGCAATCATCCGCTTCCCAAAGGAGTTAGTTATGCTTAATTTAAATTTTAATAAATGATCGATACATATATATATACACACACAAAATCTTCCCTCTCTATGCAAGCAATTGGCAAACCAGTAGATCGAGTTTAACATGCAATTAATTAATAAAAGTAGTGATGAATTAGTTGCATCAACAGAAGAGTAGAAAACTACAAAATTTCGAAAAGATGCATGCATGCATGCGGCATATATGCGTACCTCCAAGAGAAAGTAAACGCTAAACTCTAGAAAATATGGCGAGGCTGAGCTAGTATGAAATAGTGAGTGTTCATTTATAGATAGTATGGAGATTGGAATGCGAAGCCACCATTGCAATATATGACAAGTTGGCAAGTGGCTACCAAGAAGAAGACCTTTTTTTTTTTTTTTTTTTAATGACCTATCGAGATGAAGACATTTTTCTGTTTGAACAATTCTTGAATCACTCCTTGGGGTACCTCAAGGTCACCCCACCCCCTCAAATCATGATTTCGGCAATATCGGCGCATAATCGGAACCGTTCACTTTTTAGATAACATATTAAAGATCATCTCTGCAAAAAATCAAATCAATCGGAAATCGTTTGGTTATATAACTGTTGTCAATTAAATAGAAAAAATTAACGGTTTTCAATTAAAGAGTAATTTTTTTATTAAACCGTTGATTTTTTCTATTTAATTGACAACAGTTATATAACCAAATGATTTCTGATTGATTTGATTTTTTGCAGAGATGATTTTTAATATGTTATTTAAAAATTGAACGGTTCCGATTATGTACTGACATTGCCGAAATCATGATTTGGGGAGGTGGAGTGATCTTGAGGTACCCCCAAGAGGTGACCCAAGTATTATTCTTTCTGTTTTTTTTATGAAAACCAGACAACTTGAAGACGAGGGACTTTGCCAGTCTTTGAATATTGTTCTCCAACTGTAGCACCACCAACCCATACATATATATATATATATATATATCTGATGAACCTGGATTATTTAAACATTGGTTTGTCAACGCAATTAGTTTAGTTGGAATTTGCAGATATATATGTGAACGGTGAACCTACGGGAACACCTTTTGAATGCCTCATTGCTGATGTAAACAACCCCAACTCTACCTTATCATGAACTCATAAAGTTTTATTTTACATGAAATCGATCAGTTCGTAGTTGATTGTGGCCAATTAATTAATCCAGGCTCTCCACTTCCCACATAATAATTATGGCCAGTAGCAGACTAGCAGGGGTTTAATAATATTATAACTAGGTGTTAATGTCGAGCTGATCGATCACCAGCTCTGCCCATGGCCCCAAGATTAATTTGGCATGTAGCTAGTGAACGTACTTATCGACTAACAAGGCAGCAATTATGAAACAACTGATGTGACAGGACATGTTCTTTGCGTACTTATCGACTAAGTTCAAACTACGCAAAGAAGCTTATTAATATTCAATTGATAAAACAACTGTTTTTTTTTTTTCAGCCAGTAAAAAATTGGACTAGTCGAACGAATTCTATCAGAGCATGTTTAGCTAACCAAGCCAAAAGCTTCGAAGCACGTACATTCATGCTCGTGCCATGACTTAACCATTAACATGACACACTAGAGTCACTGGACATGTTATTTTGGACTTGACAGGACATATCTAGCTAAGACGTACTGCATGTATTGTACGTACCATATGTTGAGAGTAATGTGGAGCAATGTCCCACATCGAAAAATTAGAGCTTAGTATATGTGCTTATAAGTCTTGGGCCTCTCCACCCATAGCCAATTGGTTTTGGGTTGGATGCTCTAATTCTATCATGGTATCAGAGTTTGGTTATCCGCGTGTAAGGCCCAACGGCCACACGTGCTCCCACGTCACCCAATACAATTTGTTCACGTGTAAGGCTCAAAATATCGCCACACGTGCGGAGGCGTGTTGAGAGTAATGTTGAGCAATGTCCCACATCGGAAAACTAGAGCTTAACATATGTGCTTATAAGTCTTAGGCCTCTTCCACCCATAGCCAATTGATTTTGGGTTGGATGCTCTAATTCTATCACCATAATATATATGGTCGTTCTCTAGAGCGGTTAACCGCAACAAATCCACACTGTACGTGCAGAGGGGCAGTGCAAATTTTTTTGGTTGAGTGCTCACCACCTGATTTGTCGACTTGATGTTTTGATTCATTCTTCTTCAATGCAGAAATTGAGAACTCGCTGCACCATGGAGTTCCAGCGAAGTTTATGGTGAGAGACCAGGACTAAATTATAATTCTCTAGGCACCAAGGCTTACTTACACAAAGGTGGGTTGAAGAAATATGTGCCGTTTCTGGAAGAGCTAGTCATAATGGAAGGGGTTGCCCATTTTATCCACCAAGAAATTAAGGGCCGATGAAATCAACCAACACATTTACGACTTCATCAAGAAATTTGATTAGCTATATACTAATTGTATCTTCTTAATTGTGTTTTGAGTTGTGTCTACTGGCTGTTACTGGTGTTCAGTTATGCATTTCTTGCCTTTGACCTTTAAGGGCTGTGTTGTGGTTAATATCATATATCGTAACCTGTTAATTTCTTCAACTAGCTCTTTTATGTTATAGTACTATGAATTTCCCATGTCATACTCGTGAATACATAACCTTTCAGTGTGTCTATTGATGCTTTACCTGCCACTAGATTCTGTTGCCTGGATAGCTGCCAGATCGGTCCAAGCTACGTACATAAAGACTTGGCATGTAGTGAACTTATCCATTAACATGGCAGCAATTAGGCTGCTCAAAGCAAAGTAGCTTATTCACGTACATGATAAAACAATGTTGCAGTCATTAGCTGTTCTGTTCCATGAAATCTAACTCCCTTAGCTTTGACCATGAAATGTTTTGAGATCTTAACATATATGTCTGATAGCTACGTACTCTTGTTCTCTTCAGATCTGTTGTGGTATATATATATATATATATATGACGAGCTCAGCCGGGAGGCTGGTTACTAAATCCATCATTAACTTCCACAGAAAAGGTGACTGGGAAAAGGACTCGTCACCTGAAAGATAATCCAACAACAGAATCTTAGAATATCAAGTTTATCAACCCTCTACAACTCAGAGGTTGAAGGCATGTCTGTTAATTTGCCCAGAAAAAATTATGAAGTAGAGTTAAAAAATGTACTTATATTGACTGAATGTGATATATTCATTAATCTGGACCCCAGTGCGGTAGTGCCGTATGTATAGTTATTATTACTTCTTTTTTTATATTGCAAGAAACCCTCGACCTATTATAATTCTCGATCACAACCAAATTTCTACACTATTTTTCACCATTTGGGTTAGTCAAAGGCTGTTAAGTGATTATTTTAAAGCTCGGGGTTGTCAAAGAATTATTGTTGTTAATAGCAATTTGGGGTTGCCAACGCAAATATTTTAATTTCAGATTATATGTGAATGTTACACACACTTTTTGAGTGCCTAGCTCATTCCTGATGAAAATACCAACCCCAATTCAACCCGACTTTATTGATGAGCATCATAGGAAGACGCAGATTTTTATTTTTGGTCGGAAAAACGGCCACAGCCACAAGCGAAAACAAGAAAAAGCACTACAGACCGGCAAAACACGAAAGCCCAAAATACATAGACAGGCCCAACCCAGCTTTACATCCCCCAATCGGTAACACGCAACGTGTAAGTTGTGTAACTAATTAAATTAAGAGCAAACTACATTCAACTTTATATATTGTTTTAAGTTAGTATTTTAACTTTAAAAACTTACAAAAAAGCATCTCAATTTTATTTTATGCCAAAATAATACATTCGTTAGTTTTTCTGTTAGTGAAACCGTTATTTGCTAACGTAACAGAGGTATTTTCGTCTTTTTCCACATGTAAAAAAAAAATATTTTAAAAATATGAATAAAAAAAAATCCTTCAAAAAAAAAAAATCAAGGGAGTGGGTCTAGTAGGGGCTGGGTTAAGGGGGAGAGGGGCTGGGTTTGGGGGGGAGACGGGTGGGGGTGGGTTGGGGGGAGAGAGGTGGGGGGCTGGTGCTGGGTGGGGGAAGGGGTGGGTCAGTGGGTGAGAGAATTGCATAAGAAGAAGAAAGAAGAAAGAAGAAAGAAAAACAAAGGGTGTGGTCCGTGGGTGGGGGTGTTGTGTTTTTTTTTAATTTATTTTTTTAATTATCTCATTTTATTTAGCAAGGTTTTAATATTTAATTTTAAAAATTTTGGTGTTTTTTAATTATTTTTATCCATACAATGCCACATTAATGCTATGTCAATGTCAAAGATGACACCACATTAGCATCACCTCAACAGTTAACGGTTAGTTTGACTGAAAAGATAATAGAGATATGAAATTGATATGAAATGAAAATTAAGATATTCTAATGCAATTTTTAAAAATTGAGATACTAAATTAAAATAGTAAGTATAATTGAAATACTAAAATATAATTTGTTTTTAAATTAATTAAGGTTCACAATTAAAACAAATATTCAAAGACTTTCAAAGACCATCCTCCTCAGGTCGATTTCATACATCTCGGTTGCTATTATGATGGCCTCCCATTTAAGCTACTTTTCCGAGGCATAAAGGGCACCTATCTAATCTCTAATTAAAGTTTGTTTGTTTGTTTTTTTTTTTTTTTTTTTTCTTTGTGATGATGGCCTACTGCTTTTATAGGTTTGATTTTCAGCCACAACTTTGCAAAGCATATGACGGTGTTTGTGTTGATAACATTCCTCATGCCTTTTTGGACGAATTCAAAGTTTGAAGTGGCTGCCATAGTCATGAATGTGCAAGGACTAACAGCCATTGTATTGATTGTCCTTGCTCACTTCTCAGACGCCTCAATTAATGAATCGTTTAAGAATGATTGACTACACAAATGCTGCCTATTTCTTTGTAAGTCCCCCATAGCCCAAAGGTCGTGTAGAAATCACCAAAACATATTTCATCCCTTATTGAAAGAGGGAAATATTAATTCTTCCTTTGTAAGTTTTCGAGGGGTACGGTGGTTGTTTAGTTTTAGGAGGTTTGGGTTCGTGTCATGTGTTCTAGTCGAATTATCGGCTCCTCGATCATTAACCTGCAACTTGGGTTCCTCAAAATTACTGGTTGAGATTGATTGCAAATTTGTAATATAATATAATATTATATTACTAACAGCTTGTACATTTGTTTATTGACTCTCTCCAATTCGGTGGAAAACCCAGTATCATGTATAATATTAGTTAATAAGATATATTTTATCTAGTACAATGTGTAATATTAGTTAATATATATGTTACCCATACCATGTGTAATATTAGTTAATAATATATATGTTTTGCTTGTAATATGTTTTAGATAAGCTATCCAATATATGTGTAAAATTTGGATGATTTTTTTAAGTCTTTAGAGTTTGAATTTGAATTTGAATTTGGATGATGAAATGAATTTGAATTTGGATGAAGAATTTGAATTTGAATTTTTATATAATTTAAAATATATTTAAAATTATTTATATTTTTATTATTATATATTAATATATATTTTTAATTGCCGTATCTATGACGTATTGTATTTTAATTTTTAAAAATTTGCCGTATCACCGCGTCGTGTCGTATTGTATCGCCGTATTCATATCCGTATCCGTGCTTCATAGCTTTTATGGCAACGATGAATCAAGAAAATATGGCAACAAAGATAATGAAGAAATTAGTGCATTAGTGAAAGATGCACTTCGAAGCAATGCTGATGAGAGCAATGAGGACTTGGAAAACGAAGAAAGCACAATGGATGAAGAAGATCGCAGTGCCACCAGACAGAGATGATGATGAGGTCCTCCTACTCCTAGCTAGTTGGTGCGGACTCAATTTGAAGATGAGCAAAGCCAAGCGGAAGTGGAAAAATGATTTCTAGCTTTGAGTATCATACCAGCCACGAAGATATATCACCATTTGAAGCATTTCTTGAAATCTCAAGAGCTGTGTCACTCACCTTTGTGTCTCATGCTTGTTCAGGAATGGATACCTTTCACCTTCTTTTAGGGTCCAGAGCAGGCTGCCATCTCCTCTGGACATTCCCTTAATTAATTTGCTTGTTTGTTTTTTCTTTGGTCTGCATTTGCTTGTTTCTTTAATGAATTCTCTTCAGAACAAAAAGAAACAAAATAATGGTCAATAGCTTTTATTGTGAATTGAAGACATTTTCTCATCTCACCTTGGGCAACTAAACAAATCATTGCAGCCGTTATTTTCCTCATACTCACTCTCATATCAGTAGGGGTGGGCACAGTGTGGTTCGACTCAGTTCACCCCGAGAACCATGCACCGCACTAGAAGTATTCTCTCGGTGCGATTCGGTGCTGTGAACCGGACAAAAGTGAAAAAATACCAAACCAAACCAAACCATTGTAGGGATGGTTTGGTTCGGTGCAACATGCATGGTTTTGGGCCCAAAGGTTTGGGCCTAAGCCCAATTATTTTGTTAGTACTCACATTTGGTTTTTGAACTTTTTGGCCACACAATTGGGTTTTTGAACTACCATTTTACCAATTAAATAAATACAAATACAAATACAAATACAAATACAACTTTGAACTTTGCTTAATCTACTTAGTACTTAAAATTTTAAAATAAATACAACCTGCTTAAGTTATAAGTTATAACTATATATAAGATTATATATAACTACTATAGAGTAATGAGAATAGTATATATATAACTATATACTACTATAGTATATACTAGTATACTACTATAACTATATATTACTTATATAGTTATATATAACTACTGTAGTATGTATACAACTATATACTAAGTTACTAACTATATAGTTATATATAAATAACTATACTAAGTTACTAACTATATAGTTATATACTAAGTTTATATATAACTCTATATGCATAAAACATTATTAAATAGACTATAGACTATAGAGTATATAGAAATAGAATATACTAATTTTATTATATAAGATATAACTAAAATTATATACTAAAACATTATTATATATAGCATATTAAACTCATAGGGTTATATAAAATATATTTTAGGGTCTAAAATAAAAATGTATAAAATGTATATAAAAATGTATAAAATGTGTACAAAAATGTATAAAATGTGCATAAAAATATATAATTATATTTTTTAAAAATTACACGGTGCGGTTCGGGCAAAGTGAGCATAAAACTTGAATCGGAACAGTTCACATACAGTTTGGTTCAGTTTTCTTTACGGTGTTGACTTTTTTTGTCAACTCGGTGTATTTTTGGTTTTTTTCGATTAATTTAATTCGGTGTTTCGGTGTACCGGTTATTATGCCCAACCCTACATATCAGTGCTAGCCATTGTTAGGCTTTCTCTTCTGACAATAAGATAATGTCATCTGTTTTTTTATTTAGAAAGATAAATATGGGGTTGAGAAAGTGCGATATATGAATCTAGTAGGCGATACTACACGGTTAGCATGAACATGCACAACATATCTCACAATTGAGTGGATCTTCTGGAGCCTTACTTGACATTTATACACCACTCCAACGCAATATAGAAGTCAAGCAAAAGTTATAGCATGAGCCTGTTATACATAACCTATAACACGTGTAAATCACTAGTATATGCCTACATGCATGGTGCTAGGAGAAGATTATATATGACACGTACAAACTTGCTGGTCCAAGTTCTGCCACTACATTCCACTTATGCAAATCGGCATATGACTGCTATATGAATTTCATAAATCTAATGGACAAAACTCTACTCTCTGTATTTAATTAGTTTTTTCTCAAATTGTATGTTGTCCCACATTTAAAAATTGTAACCTTGTATAAGTGCTTATAAAATTTCTCTTTCTATTTTCAATTAATTTTGGACTGAAAGCTCCAGTTTCGCTTAGGAATTTCTTAACAATTGGAAAGGTTAAGTTCATTCCAACAAAAGCACTAGGACAAGGACCCAAGCCTTGGAGCGTGGTCAAAAAATTCACAAATAGTTTTTAGATTGTCCATATAAAATATACACGAAGTTTTGGGAGCTTCTTCTCAAGCATTAATAAAGAAAAAAAAAAACACAGTTAATTTAAGTAGAAACTGTAGAATGCAGTCCTCCTAAGCTTGATGGTAAAGAATTAAAAGAATACGAGCTTTCTTTGTAGGTTGGGAAATAATTAATAAAAAAGAAAAAGAAAACCCCGCTTTTCTACTTTTATTATTCCCATCAATCGGACGATTGCTTCCATTATGGTGTGTTTGGATGGAGAAAAAAAACTTGGAATTTAAACAAAACTCAGCATTTAAGAAATTACACGCTCTAATTTCCTTGTTTGGGTCCATAAATATAGAATTTCGTAAATTCTATATAGAAAAAAACTTGGGATTTGAAGGCTGTAAATTCCAAGTTTAAATTCCACATAAATTGGTGTCATTTTCAAAATTCCAATTTTTATATAAAAAAAAAAGTCGTGTCCACCCATCACCTTGCCAAATTAATTACAATACCACCACCACTACCACCATGTCGCCGCTACCACCACCACCACTGCCACCTCTGCCGCCACCATCACCACTGCAACCACCGACACCACCTCCGCCGCCACCACCACCACCTTTGCCACCACTACGACCACCACCGCCGCCACCTTTGCCACCACCACTACGACCACCACCGTCGCCACCGTTACCACCACCACCACCGACACTGCCACTGCCACCATCACTACCACTACCCGCTGCCACCACCACCAACACCACCACAGCCGCCACTATTACCACTACCATCGCCGCCACTGTCACCACCACTGACACCGCCATCACCGACACTGACACCGCCGCCGCCGCCTCCATCACCAGTGCCATCACCATAACCATTGCCGTTGCCGTCGCCACCACCTTCACCGCCAATGTCGCCGTTGCCACCACCTCCAATACCCCAATTTTTGCCATCACCATTTCTCCCCTCGCCCGTGGGCCATCACCCCTACTACCATCATCAACTTACCACAAACATCATTTTTATTGTTGCCACCATCACCATCACTCTTTTATAAAACTACTATAAATTTCGTATTTAAATTCTATTATGATTACATTTATCCAAACAAGAGAATTTACAAATTCTAGAATTTTAAATCACGTCATTTTTAATTCCGTCATTTGTGAATTCCTTAGTAGTTTCAAATTACTTCATCCAAACGCACCATTACTGACCAGAAAGACAGAACTCTTTCAATTGAGTAAAGGAGGCAGAGTTCTTTCCTTTTGACCGCAGGTCATTAGCCATATTATTTAGTGAATAATTTTCTACGCGGTCCATTAACCGCGGACTCATATGTATACATGCTTTGAAAACGGTTTAAGAATAATATACTCACTTTCTCGCCATTATATAATAATAGTAACTTATACGGGCTCATACGTGTAAATGAGCCAAAGAGAGAAACAGAACAAGTCTTGAATTTATGGTACGTTTTTTCTTGCTCACCACTAA
This sequence comes from Dryas octopetala, assembly GCF_963921425.1. Taxonomy (NCBI): domain Eukaryota; kingdom Viridiplantae; phylum Streptophyta; class Magnoliopsida; order Rosales; family Rosaceae; genus Dryas; species Dryas octopetala. The sequence continues at coordinate 23,433,845 of NC_141367.1, read as the reverse complement.
TTCTTTTATTTTTTATAAAGTCTTGATTATGTGACAAATTGCATGTATTTGTTATTTAGCAACTTGTTCTTACGTTTTGTACATCATTTGTGCTATTATTTTATTAAGAGAAACGTTTTAATTTTCTATTTCATCTATGCAAAAAGAACAGAGGAATACAAGTTAGCTACCTTCCCTTCGACTTTTTCTCTTATCCTGCAGTGTAGTTGCATGATCGGAACAATTCATTCTTTAGATCATTATTTAAAGATTATATTTGCAAAAAAATTAACCATTAAAAAAAAAAGGTAAGCCGGTAGCACATCAGACCCAGAAAAAAAAAAAAAAAAAAAGGATGTAATTAAGGTAACACATGCATTGAAAGATTGACCTCCGGAGATTTGGAAAACTACCAAAAAATTGTTTCATTTAAAGATTTTTAGCTATTTTTAGAAATCTAATCAGCAATTAATGCTCGAACCCCTCTTGAGTAATGCTCGAATTCCTATGAAGTAGTGTTTCAGCACTTCTTGAAAAGAACTAGAACACTGTATTAGATTTCTAAAATTAAAAAAAAAAAAAAAAAGTTAAAAGTATTTAATAAAAACAAAAAAGGATTTAGTTTTCAAATTTTCCATTGACCTCAAGAAAAACAAGTCACAGTTTACATCAATTGTTTACAAATGTCACATCAATTGTTTACAAAAGCAACAACGGGGAACTAACGCTCGCCCCTATTAATTAAATAGACGAAGACTTGAGTCCTGAAGATCGGTAAACTTATATATAATAGAATTGCAGAGTCATGGCCGGATACCCAGGAACTTTCCTCTGTAATTTCTCCTATTAAAAAAAAAAAAAAATGTATATAGCTTCTTCTTCTCACCTTCACCTTCACCTTCACCAGTTCACCTTCATCCTCCTTCTCATTCTCTCCAAATCTGCACACCGCGGAGAGAGTCAGGTGCCTTACACTTTTCTTAAGGGAGGTAGGCACGCATTTTCGAAATTCTCTAGTCTATCAAATTATATACATTTGTATGTATTCTCTAGTCTGTCAACATTTAAGTGCTGTGTACGTTGTGGTTAATATCATACCCTACCTCTTTATTTGTGTGTACCTTTCTTCAACTAGTTCTTTTATGTTATGCTACAGTCAGTTTTTGAAGTACTACTCATGAAAGCCTAATCTCTATTTTAAGAGACTTAAAGCTGTGGCCCAAATGACTGCAAGTCTATTTTACGTTGAATAATTGAATTAAGAAACCTAATGAATTAGCTTTCAAAATCAATTAAGCAACATCTGTAGCCAGCTAAGTAGCAATATCTATATAGAGACAATATTCACCATTAAACCATCTTATTCTTGGGCATGTGATCAACTATTTAAGAAACCTGAAGATAAAATAAATGATTTTACAACATGTTTTATGTGTTTATTAACTTTATTGTTTAGGTAGAAACTTGTCAAAAGTAGATATAATATACTATGTAATATCTCACTCTCTCTCCAACAAAGATAATGCATCTTGAGTTCTTGACCCTCATATCTCTCTCTCTCTCTCTCTCTCTCTCTCTCTCTCTCTCTCTCTCTCCCTTTCTCTATCTATATTCTACTTCTACTTGCTGTTTCAGACAGTAAACAGCGGAGATCGAGTTGGGTGCCGTATATTTTTGCAAGATTTTAACGTTTGCTTTTGGAGGTAGGCATGTTTTAATTTGAAGTTCTCGATCTAGTCTTCTTTGCAACACATTATACTTTAGTAATGTCATGTTCATTTGTGTTCGATGTTTTTATTACTATTATTTTTTTAACCTTTTCGCATAGAGATTTGCTTGAAACTTAATTTAATTACTCTACTGTAATTCAAATCTAATTCCAGAGTGCTAACGTCTTTCTCATTTTTTTAAATTTTTGTAAAAAATAAATAAAAAAACCTAAATTACTTTTATAGGATTTGCTCAGTCATCCAAGCTAGCTATATATCTAGACTTCATTTCTATTTTCTTTAACATTTTGTACATTCCTTCGTTTAAACAAACAAGGCTGACGGGAGGACAATGATCGAGGGTTTTATATGCGCATGTGTGTGCCTATATTACATTGTGATTTTATGACACTAAAAATTGGTCTTTGATATTGCGGAATCTTCCAATGGTAGGGAGCGAATTCAAGTTGGTTAAAAATTTAGTCTTTGAACATTCATGACTTAATTTTTTCGTAATTATTGAAAAGCCCTTAATAACTTTTGAAAGACTCAAAAGTGAGTACATATATATATATTCGATCAGGTGCGCATTAACGAATATGCGAACCTGCCATCGAGCGCTCGACAATGTTTTTTTTAAAACAGACGAGTGCTTTCTCCGCCAAGTTTTGAGAGTAAACCCCCATCGATTCACCTCATCCTCTTCTAGAGTATGCGGGACCCTCTTTACTTCATAAAAAAAAGAAAGAGAATTTCGAGCTATGCGAAACCCTCTTTACTTCATTAGTCACTAGACTCACTACCCGGGTGTGGATTTAAAACCCTTAAGATTCTTCTCATCAGGTCTTTATAAATTTATAAGGCTTAATTATCGATTTACCACCCAAAACTATAACTCATTCCCACTTTATCACCTGAAAGTTTTTTTGTCCCAGATTACCACCTATAACTTACATCCATGTCTCATTTTACCTTGTTCCGTCAACAATTCCCTTAAAAATGATGACCTAGCCATTAATGCTGACGTGGCGCGCTGGATGTGCGCCACGTGTCACATTTTTTCTTGTATTTTCTGCTTTTTTTATTTATTTTATATTTTTATAAACTTTGAAAATTAATTAAAAATAGCTCCGAATTTAGCAAAAATACATGAAAAATTCCTATTGACTTGTCTTGACTAGTACTAATTTACTATGGGGTCAAAATGCCAATTTTCCCTCTAAAAATTTCCAGAAAATTTGGAAAGTCCAAATTTATTTCTAGAAAATTAAAATACTCTAGACTCTTCGGAAATTCATAAGATAATCTCCCAAACTCCAAAAAATATGAGGTATGCACCGTTAGTCTTCTAAAAACTAACAATACCTTTCTCGTGAACACTTGCTACCCAAAAGACCTCTCGGACTTAGAGGAAAATAAATTTCCCTATAAAATAAATTCTAGAAAAATTCTAGAATTTCTGTAAAGTCTCAAAGTAATTCTCTAAAACAGGCTTTTGGTAATTTCCAAAATATTTTTGAGAATTTTTCCAAGAGTTTACGAAAATTCTAGAATTTATTTAATAGAGGAAAATTTATTTTAATTTTTTAGAAATAAATTTGGACTTTCTAATTTTTTTGGAAATTTTTAGAGGGAAAATTGGTAATTTAATCTTATAGTCAATTAGTGCTAGTCAAGACGAGTTCGTAGGAATTTTTCGTGTATTTTTTTGAGTTCGGAGCTATTTTTAATTAATTTTTAAAGTTTATAAAAATAAAAAAATAAAAAACTCCAAAAATAAAAGCAAAGATGTGACACGTGGCTCACATCCAGCACGTCACGTCAGCATTAACTGCCAGGTCTTCATTTTTAACGGAATTATTGACGGAACAAGGTAAAATGGGATACGGATGTAAGTTACAGGTGGTAATCTGGGACAAAAAATCTTTCAGTGGCAAAGTGATAATGAATTACAATTTTGAATGGTAAATCGATAATTAAGCCAATTTATAATGTCATATTAATTGTAACTCTTTAACCCATTCATTAGGATTTAACGAGCTGCATGATAATTAATGGTTGTGCAATAAAATGTTTTCTTATCTTTAATTTCTCTCACTCTGGTCTTTAGATCACACTTTATAAGTGATCTAATATCTCGAAACAACATAAGACCTGCAATTATCAGACTTGAATACTCTTATTTAAGTTATTTGAACCCTTTAAACTAACTGTGTTGTGTATAATCGCTTTAATAGAGGTGAAATTTACTTCTATTAAAAAGATGGTATATCACATGGCCCGTGACTTAAATGATCCAAATAATTTCACTCATCAAACTTTTCAGTTTTAAACAAATCTACTAAATTGGATAAGGTGTGAATATATATTAGTATCTTTTAATCTAATGTATTATATTACTATGTTCATTTCCCATGTATAATTGAAGCTATATATGATTATTGCAGGTTTGCCTGCCATATATAGGCCCATAGTAGGCTCCTTCACTTTACAATATTGAAGATTATCCGCACACCGCAGCTCCATATATGACAAAATTAACGAGGCCCCGTCGTGCAGTGATACAAATCAGAAAATGGCTGATCGACAAACACCCTTCCAAGGCTATTAGACACATCCAGTGTAATTAATCTATGTTAAACATTCACGTACTTATTTACTGAATCATGAGCTTATCTTAGAGAAACAAATCAATATTGATACTTTACTAAAACGAATTAATTTGGCGGTTCAAACTAACTTCTGGTTTTTTACTATTTCTTTGTGATGCCCTATTATATATATATATATATATATATATATATATATAGTTTTGGTTTTCAGCTACAGTTATGTGGGGCATGCAGTAGTGGGTATCTTGGTAACGTACCTCACAGATATTACTTGGAAGAGTCAACAATTTGACGTAGCTGCCGTAGTAACAAATGTGCAAGAAGGGTTATCAGCCGTTATGGTGATTGTCCTTGCTCATATCACAGACAAGTACACTGATCAATTTAAAACGATTATCACCACAACTGTTCTCTACAATCTTGTAAGTGTTCCTACAACCATAAGTAATACTAGAGGTTAAAGGTACCAATTATTATTTGAACTATTCAGATTTCGACTAATTATGTGGTAGTATTTTTTTTTTTTTCCGTCTATATTTGAGCTCAATCTAGACTTCACCTCATTCATTTACAACAACTAAAAAAGTCAAATCATGTGCTACATCATTGGTGCTTAAAAATTAATATAATAATTTGTATCTCTAATATTATTGATAGAAAAGATCCAGTAACTGTTAGGAGCTTGACTATTATATAAAGTATTAATACATTTCATCACTATTTAGTACTCATCAAAACGTAAATGCCCAGTTCTACAAACACAATTGGCCGGACACATTGAAAGAAGCATATTATTATCTTACAAAAAACAAAGGAAGTGGGATAATGCTAAATTAATTAAGGAAAATATCACTTGTCTTGTGGTTTTTGAAAAACTGTTTCTGTGAAAGCTATATATGCTTTTGATTGACATACATTGCAGGGGTTAGGTCTATTAAGCTGTTCTACTTGGTTAAAGGCGGCTGTTGCAGCTAGGGTATTCTATGGAGCAGCATTACTAATATCATTAGGTGAAGCTGGACGAGAGGCGAATTTGGGTGACTTTTTGGACAATCAATATTTAAGCGAGCAGAAAAAACAAAGAGATTGCAAGGATGGAAAGCGACTGAAAAGAAGCCGTACACAAGCAGCGTTGTGGAACATTCCCTGGTTTTTAGGTGCAGCCGCAGCTTTTTTCCCAATATTTTCATATTGGAGAATTGTTTTGTTGGTTTCAGCTAGTATGATTGCAGCTTCTTGTTTCTGGTTCTGGTTTGCTTATCCCCATTACTTCATAAATAATAAAACCCTGGCCACTGAAGGAGAACAAAGAGTAGAAGAAACAGAAAGAGGCCTCTCTACTGCAGGAGAAGGACCAGAAGTGGAGCTTTGCACAACAAATGGAGAAGAAACAGAAAGAAAACAGATGTGCTGCATAGACACAGAGGGAAGCCTCAGTACAGCAGCAGAAGGACAAAAGATGGAGCTTTGCATAAGAGTACTAGAAGAAACAGAAAAAGGGGTCATTTGCAGAGACAACACAGAATTAGAGACCCATTGTCAATGTCCAGTAGCAGGAAAAGTTTGGATAGAAACAGATCAAGGGACCCTTTGTACAAAAGCAGAACAAGCACAAACAGAGAAGCTAATTTGCACAAACCTGTGTGCAGTAAAAGACACAGATAGAGGGGAGATTTTCATAGACGCCGAAGGAAGCCTCCATACAGCAGCAGAAGAAAGAACCGACACAGAATTAGAGACCCATTTTCAATGTCCAGTAGAAGCTCAAACAGATCAAGGGAGCCTTTATACAGCAGCAGAACAAGTACAAACAGAGGAAATTCCTATAGACACTGAAGGGAGCTTTTGTACAGCAGCAGAACATGAAAACACAGAGGAGCTAATTTGCACAAACCCGTGTGTAGTAGACATACAAGAAAGAGGGGAGATTTTCACGGGAAGAGCACTAGAGTTTTGGACACTCAGAAAACTAAAGGAGGAAATGCCTTTTTTCAAAAGAATTATACTTATGTGGCTCGCCTTCCTTATATACGGTGTGGTGGAAGCAACGGGAAGCACATTTTTTTATGAACAATTATCATCGAATAACGATCTCCGTGGCAATGTTGCAGTTTATTTCTCATTAATTGCCTCGGCTTCAAGGGCCACAGTGATTTGTCTCTATAACAGATTTGTAATTCCAAGGAAATGGAGACATGCTACTTTGGTGAGAATCGGCTGTGGACTGACTTGTTCGTTGTTTTGCTGCTTTGCTGCTTGGCTGGTTGAGATGTTCATGTTGAGTTCTATTAAGCAGAAACGACTTGATGCTGAAGATGACACATCCAAAACTATTTCCTTGAGCATCTTTTGGTTAGTTCCACAATTTGTCCTGTTGGGAACCATGAAAGGGTTTGCGGAAGAGGGATTGGAGGACTTTTTACATGAACAAGTATTTGACGATAATGATGAACTAATGGTTAGGTATGTACCTCACATCGCTGCCTTCCTTCTAGGTACTGCAAAATTCTGTTCCGTTATTAGTATTTTGGCGTTTAAAAGATGTTGGTTCCATCAAGACGTAAACAGGAGTCGCCTGGATATGTATTACTTAGTAATAGGTCTCGCCAGTCTCGTTAATCTGTCCTATTATTTGTGCGCTGCCCATGCTTATGCTACGAATAAATCACTGAAACCCGCAAGAGAAGAAACTCATGAACAATGAGCAATGGAATTGGAAGTGGAAAAGTGACGATTTTTGGTTTCGATGAGGTGTCCTACTATTGTGTATGCTCTAAATGCCTTGCAATGCATGTTTTATCTTTTTCCTTTGTAGCAGATCTCTAGCTACTTGTTATCTAATTGCTCCCTGTGTTGCATGAGAAATTTAACTGCTATTTCTAGTGGTTACGGTATTTATCTCTACTCTGTTGTGAGAAGTTCCAGTTTAATGGAACATAAGTTCTGTATGGTTGAGCCTTGCTGCCTCAGTTCATCTATCTGTAGACGTCCAATTTCAACACAACAATATTAGTATAGACGTCCAATACAAAACTAGGCCGTTAAAAGAAAGAAAATTAAGGAAGTATCAAGAACCTTCAACAATGGTGCCACAGATGAAGACAAGTATTCAGAGACTTGCAAAAGCCGTCCTATCATGTCTTCGTATGTCTTTGTTGCTTTTGCAATGATCGTCTCCCTTTCTAATCTCTAGCAACATTCCTTGTTATATCTCCTATCATTAATAATGTTTCTTAATTATCTTCTCTTGCTCTCTGCTTTTGCTGTCCACATTCATACTCACTGTACACAGTGGACTGGAGACTCAGGTGTTCCGTTATATATGTTTGCAAATTTTAACCTCTGTTTTCTGGTGGAGGTAGGAATCCTTTCTAAATTTTGTACTCTTCTTGTTGCAATTAATACATTTCTTTAAGCATCTATGTTGAAATATAGTTCACCAGATCAAACACTCTGTTCTACCAAAACTTCTGATTCTAGCTTGCAGGTTTTACTTGCCAAAGCAGGCTCTCCCTCACTTCCTTTACATCGATTAAGTATAACCCACAGTTCCGTCAACAATGACAATCTTAACAAAGCTCCCATCGTGATTCATTCGCATAGGAATTATGTGGAGCCATCACAACATCTTCCCTGGACACTCAATATTGCTTCAGTGAGGAAGAGGTTGGGCCGCAACTACCCTATGTGGCTATGTGCATCCGGGGTATATGTTAAGACATCCCTCCTTACGTGGAGGAGAATTAAAATAAATAGAAAAGAAAGAAAAGTACGGAGAAGAATTAGTAAACAAGAAAATGGACAATTCATGGAGGAAAATAAGGAAGACCCCCTTTTATTCATGCACGACCATTGAATGCATGCACAAATGGCATATAAAAGGCACATTCTCATGCATATTCATATCATCGAACATTGCTTCATTTTCAGAGAAAAAGTGAGAGAGTTTGAGAGAGAAGAACCTAGAATCCTCTTGAGTGAATCTAAGAGAGAGTCAGCCACAGCCCACAGGTGAGATTCCCCATTATTTTCATAGCGGAAGATATTGTCTGTTAGGACATTAGCTAAATCACTTAAATTTTGTACGCTATTTATGTATTTCTTTATTTCGTGCTATTTATTTGTTGTTCGCTAGTCCATTTCAGTTACACAAGAACGGAAAAAGTTTGATATGGGAACACTGCTAGAAAAGCAACCAACCACCACTGCCAAATTTCCCACTGCCTATGGCTTTTCATACATAATATCTCACGGGAATACCAATTCAGTGGCTGAGATCTTGCATGACACAGAGGAGGAGTGGCTATCACATTATTTGCTACACACATTGTGGCAATTTATATTCAATGTCATAACAATTAACATATATTTGCACCATAAAAAAAACTTACTTATAACAGGGATAGAGACTGACTTGACATTCCATGAGATAAGTTTTATCTTGAAATTGAAAAAAATTTTATGTGATAAATTATAAGAACATATGTGTCATTATGTTATTGGATTAAAATATTAAATCAGTCATATTCCTGTACATGAAAGTTTCTCTCCAGCACCATATAGGCCTCTGCCATGATATTTAATATGTTCAAATATATAAACAAATGTCATGATTACTTTTTTTTATTAGAAGCCACTGCCAAGATTTTGACGTTTGTTTTAAATGGCAAGTAGGGACTTTTTTTTTTTTTTTTGCCACAAGTAGGGACTTAAATAGGCATCTAGGTGAACTAAAATATTCAAAATGACATATGCGAAGCACGTGCTTCTATGTCAAATTTTTCATCAACAATTTAAATGATGTTAACTATTTAGACTTCATTGCAATCATATAAAAACTACATGGCCAAAATCGTAAAAAATAAAAATACAGGACCAAAGTAAAATTCTGTGAAAGTACAGGGACTAAAAATGTCATTTGGCCCTTCTTTTCTTTCCAAATTTTCCTGCACCGATTGAACAAACCCTTGCACTTCATGGATTAGAACATCATTAATATAAAAGAAAATTGCTACTATAGCATGGCAGTGGCAAAATGGGAGTATGGGACTCATAAGGAGAGGGAAGGAGAGGGAGAAAGAGAGAGAGAGAAGGAGGGGAGGCTAGCCGGCGGCTGGGTGGGGTGGGGTTGGGTGGAGTGCTGTGTCGGAAAGAGGAGTCGTCGGTGATGGGGCCGGTACCTGGGTTTGGGGGTGGGTTTTTCTATTTTATTTTGTTTTTCCTTTTTTTTAGAAAATGTAAAATCTTTTTTTTTTAAGTGTAAAATTCTTTTTTTTTTTTTTAATTTAACCCATGGCCAAAATGGGAACCTACATTTTTTTTATTAATTGTTTATCTACATGATATCTTAAATATTATTAAAATGGTTCATTCATGCCATTTAGGCGGCCACGTAGGCTTTTTTAATGGACCCATATACGAATTTGACGAAATATAGTATTTTATAAAATTTAGGAGACAAAGTGAGAGAAATGAAATTTCATGAAGTAAATTGAAAATCAAAATTATTTTCAAAAGATATTGGCGCGAATAAGCCACCATAATACTAAGCAATCATTTAAAAAATAAATAAATTAGATAAGTGTCTATATCAATCATATTATGACTTTAATGATTTTTTATCATCTCTGTTGTAAGATTTATCCTGATATGTGAGAAATCATGAACAATTTCAATAATCACAAGATTAGCAAACTTATAAAAAGGTTTCGCATCTGCATACACACTAACTTTGGTTGTTAGACCCATTCATTGTCAAACAAAATAACCCAAACAAAAAGATTCTAAATGGAACAACCTTTTTCTTAGGGGCTGGGACAGCAAGACTCCAAATATATATTTCTAAATGTTCCAATTATATTATGCCAAGAAGCATCAATGATATGATTGCAAATTTGGAATGATATTAAATAAAGGAGGTGCACTCAGCCTCTCACTTTACCGATTAGAATGATATGAACCAGTTATATGTCTTCTCCTTTTGTCGAGAAAACATCCACAGCCACAGGCGAAAACAACAAAAAGCACTACAGGCCAGCAACGCACGAAAGCCAAAATACATAAGGAGGCTAGACAGGCCCACCCCAGCTTTACTTAATTTTGATTCTTACGTCAGTGTTAACTGTTAAGGGTTGCCGCTATCACTTGTTAGCAGCAACGTGGAACTAAATTATTGATCCCATAATTACATGAAGACTTAAAACTTCGTATCTTTATGTAGAGAATGAGAAATTATTATGTACAATATGGTATATTTAATTTATATATTATAATATAAATAAATATTATTAATATATGAATTTATTATACTATATAACAGTATTATTGTTATACATAATAATTTTTTTAGAAAGAACATACATATGAACACTTAGACACTATATCAATATGTTATGCAAATTGACATATTCAATTGTGAAAAATCAACTCTAATACTAATAGTAGAAAGATAAATGTGTCAACATTTGAAGATACAAAATTATCCGTGTACATATTGTAAAATTTTCTTTTAATGTTAATGGGGAACAGTCTTGTGTCAACATTACATGAGGACTTCAGTCTTGAGTCTTCAAGTCTATTGGTACTTTTTCTTAATAGGAACAGAAAAAAGGGGCTCATCACTGGTTCATTTAATAATTTTTAATTATAAATTATAAACTTTTGGTTGGTAGTACTAAAAAGAAAAACTAATTTTGTGACAGATGCTTTTACTTTGTTGGTATATTCTCAAAATTTCTCTAAGATTTAGATTCACTCTTTCCCCATAAAGTAATTTCTCCTCTTCATTGTGTTGTTTTGGCTTTCACTTTTTGATTTTGTGGATTTGGGTTGTTGCAGGAGCATTCTGTAGTAATTTTTTTTTTTCCTTAATCCACAAAGCCATAAAGGGAATCCAAGGTTTCTACAGATTCTAAATCAGTGTCGTTTTTTCTGATTGACCACAACATAAATCAAATCAGTTGAACTACTAGTATCTTATTATCTTTCTATACAGAGTCTACAAACATATATGAGTATAGACAGTATATGAGTATTAGTAAGTTAATTTGAAGCATTTCTTGAAATCTCAAGAGCTGTGTCAGTGTCACTCATGTTTGTGTCTCATTCTTGTTCAGGATGGATACCTTTCAGTTTCTTTTAGGGTCCAGAGCTGCAGGGTGCCATTTCCTCTGGACATTCCCTTTGCTTGTTTGTTTTTTCTTTGGTCTGCATTTGCTTGTTTCTTTGTTTCTGTTTCTTCAATGAATTCACTTCAGAACAAAAAGAAAAAACAGTCTCATGCTTCTTCCTTAAATAATGTAAGCCGGTAGCACATCAGACCCAAAAAAATAAGGATGTAATTAAGGTAACACATGCATTGAAAGATTGACCTCGGGAGATTTGGAAAAGTTGCAAAAATTTGTTTCATTAAAAGATTTTTAGCCATTTTAAAAAATCTAACTAGGAATTAATAATCGAACTCTTGTTAAAAAGTGCTCAAACGCTCATTGAGTGGTGCTCGAATTCATGTCGAGTAGTATTTCAGCACTTCTTAAAGGGAACTAAAGCACTGCATTAGATTTCTAAATTAAAAAAAAAAAAAAAAGAGTTAAAAGTATTTAATAAAAACAAAAAAGGATTTAGTTTTCAAATTTTCCATTGACCTCAAGAAAAACAAGTCACAGTTCACATCAATTGTTTACAAATGTCACATCAATTGTTTACAAAAGCAATAAGGGGGAACTAACCCCCGGCCCTATTAAATAGACGAAGACTTGAGTCGTGAAGACCTCGGTAAACTTGTAGAATTTTAGGGTCGTGGACTGTAATATCTCCTATAAAAAATAAAAATAAAAATAAAATTGTATCCTCTCACCTTCACCTTCACCTTCACCTTCATCCTCCTTCTCATTCTCTCCAACTCTGCACACCGCGGAGAGAGTCAGGTGCCTTACACTTTTCTTAAGGGAGGTAGGCACGCATTTTCGAAATTCTCTAGTCTATCAAATTATATACATTTGTATGTATTCTCTAGTCTGTCAACATTTAAGTGCTGTGTACGTTGTGGTTAATATCATATCCTACCTGTTGATTTGTGTGTACCTTTCTTCAACTAGTTCTTTTATGTTATGCTACAATCAGTTTTTGAAGTACTACTCATGAAAATATAATCTTACGCTCATATATGTAATTTGTGGCGTGTGTTTATCCATTGTTGTTTTATCTGCCACTAGGTTCTGCTGCCAGGATAACTGCAAAATCAATCCAATATATCCAGGCTACATAAAGACTTAGCATGTACTGATGTAAACACCCAAGACAATTCAACCTCTCACTTTGTTGATTAGTATGAGCCAGCTATTTTTCTTTTTGCTCGGAAGCACGCCCACAACCAAAAGCGAAAACCACAAAAACCACTACAGAAAGCCCAAAATACAGAGAGTTTAGACAGCTCCACCCCAACCTTACATCATTTGCTAACAAGCAACGTGGAACTAAATCAAGATTCACATACAGAAAAGTTAAAAATTTATTGAGATGAATCCGGTCCTTGACTCTCACTTATCCCTCAACTTAAAAAGTCTACTAATGTTGTTGTGAGTGAGATGAAATGATAATATATATGCATACGATCTTTGTACATCTTGCTTGCTATTGGCAATGGTGACCTCCCATTCTAATCTCCAGGAACTTTCCTTTGTAATATTTCTCCATCATTAATAATGTATCTTCTCCTCACTCTCTGCTCTCTGCTTCACATCTAAGTCGAACCATAGTTCACCATCAAAGACTCTGTTCTATCAAAACTTTTGATCCTTGCTGGTTTTACTTTCCAAATCAGGTTCTGTTCGTCACTTCCTTTACATCGATCAAGTATAACTCACAGTTCCCTCAGCAATGACAATAGTAACAAGGCTCCCATCGAGAGTCATTCGCACATGCATTCGTTCAGTGAGAAAGTGGTTTGGCAATTACCTCTACTTTTCCAAGGCTACTATATGCATTCGGGGTATATTAATTCAATCTCTGTTAAACAAGCAATTGTTTATTGATTCAAATTAACTAAAACTGACCACTAATTTCTTCTGTTTCTTTGTGATGACATATTATATGTAGGTTTGGTCTTCAGCCATAGCTTTGTCAACCATGCCATAGTGTCTATCTTGATAACTTACCTCACGTACAATTGGGTGACACCCCGTTTTCAAATAGCTGCTGTAATTATGAATGTGCTAGAAGGGGTATCAGCTATCATGATCATTGTTCTGGCTCATATCTCAGACACATACATATGTAGTTTTCAAATGATTGCCTCCACAAGTGCTTTCTATATTCTTGTAAGTGCTCTTTTACCTGTGCAGAAAATTAGCATAACTGTTAAAAGCTTATGGACTAGTACTATTACTAAAATGTTTCATCCCCTATTGAATGCTAATCAAATTGAAGCTGAAAAGTTTTAAGATTCTCTAAATCCATTATATATTTATGCTTTTGATTGTTATTTGGGTTCCAGGGACTGGTTCTATTTTCAATTTCAGCTAAGTTAAAGAATGTGGATGTTGCAGCTAAAGTATTCTATGGAGCTGCCCCATTAGTAGCATTAGGCGAAGCTGGACGGTCAGCTGCTTTAAATAAGTTTCTTGATGATCAATATTTAAGTGAACAAGAACAAATAAATTGTACAAATGAAAAACGAGTGGAAAGCCGTAAAGATGCTTTGTGGAGCCATCCCTGGTTTTTGGGTGCAGCCGCACCTCTTCTCCTTTTAAATACATCTTGGTCAGTTCGCTTCATGATTTCAACAATTGGGATGGGAGTTTTTTATATATTGTTCTGGTTTGGCCTTTTTTTTTACTCCATAAATAAAAAAAATTCTATGGCTATGGCCATTGAACAAGATACCTCGAGTCCAGTAGAAGAAGCACAAAGAGTGGAGACTAGCATAACAAACAGGGGAGTCAGAAAGCCTCTGTCCAGCAAAACAAGCAGGAAGAGAGAGAAGTTTTGGATGGTCAGAAAACTGAAGGAGGAAAAACGTTTATTCAAAGATATGCTAATTATGTGGTTGGCCCTTCTTGTATGTAGTTTGGTTGAGGCAACAGGCACCACGTTCTTTTTTGAACAAATTAGTAATTTGGATGATCACATCGGCAGTAATTTCAGAGTCCCTACAGTTTATTTCACTGTACTTAAATCCTTTTCAAGCTACACAATCTCGTATCTTTGGTGGTTACTAATTCCAAAGCGTATGAGGCAACGTGCTACGCTGGTGAGAATTGGTTGTGGAATGGTTTGTTGTGTGCTATGCTGTGTTGCTGCTTGGCAGGTTGAGATCCATAGGCTGTATAAAATTAAGAGGGAGGGACTTGAAGATGACACTTCAACTATTTCTATGAGCATTCTTTGGTTAGTTCCACAGTTTTCTTTGTTGGGACTCATGAGAGGGCTAGCCATAGATGGATTGATTGATTTTTTTGTCGATCGAGTAGCTGATGATGATAAAGTAATGGCTAGGTATTATGGATCCTATGCCAATGAATTCGTGGTAGGTATTGGAAAACTAATCACAGCTCTTAGTATTTTGGTGTTTAGAGAAAGTTGGTTCGATGACAACATAAATAGGAGTCGTCTTGATAAGTATTACAGGGCATTAACATTCATAGGTCTTGCTAACTTTTGCTATTACTTGTGTCTCGCCTTTTACTTTTATGTTAAGGATAAATCGCAAGAACCTGCCATAGAAGAAGACAAAGAAAACACAATGGAAGACTTGAAGATCGATGATGATGATGATGGTGATGGTGATGATGGTTATGATAACCATGAGGTCTCTCTAGGTGGTGTGGACTTCCAAGACGAACAATGGGAAATGCAGGGGAAAATTGTTGATTGTTGTTGTTATTTTTATTGTTGTTGACAGTTAATTGTTGTTGGTGATGACTCATGAGACTCCCAAGTATGGCGACTGCGCTTAATTTGTCTTCTGTATACTTTGTTTGTATTGCAATTCATGTTTTGCTTCTTTTCGTTTTAACATATAGTGAATTAGATACATAATGTATTTTTGAACAAAAGTACATTAACATTCTGTTTAGAGTTTTGAATGTAGCGATTGACAGCTAATGACCATATAGTTGTTAAGGAATTAAATATGAGGATAATTACTACATTTGATCAAAGTAAAATATCATAATTTAATTTAATTAGTGTTTATCTTGTGTCTTGTTGCTATTTGCACACTTTTTTTTTTTTTTTTTCTATTTGCACTCTTTTTTTTCTTTAACGACTTTATGTTAGGTTTTAACTCCGAGATTTTGGACGGAACCTTTATAAAACTCACTCTATACCCTAAGAGAGGAAATACCCTTCAAATCATGGTAGGATTTTATTATGAATTAAAAGAATTTTCTTATAAATTATTATGAATTAAAATGATTTTTTTATAAATTTTAAAACACTCTCAATCTCCATCTAAAAACTCTTTTTCTAAAAGAGCTAAGCCTAATTATCTCTAAATTTAATTTGTGAAATAACAAAAAACACCTAAAATAAAATTACCCAAAACATCATCTCTTTATCTCTCATTCTCCCCATCATAGCACCCACCCCTGTGAGGAACCAACCACCGACCACCTCAGCCTCGCCGATTAGGAACTACTCGCCGACCACCCCAGCCCGCCTCTCTCTCTCTCTCTCTCTCTCTCTCTCTCTCTCTCTCTCTCTCTCTCGCTCTCTCCCTCCCCCCTTTCCTCTTACCCCACCCCCATCCCCTCATTTTTCTCTCTCCTCGAAACCCAACCCCAGCCCTCAATCTCTCTCTACAACTCTCAGTCCAGCAGGTTCACCGGCGAACCAAGCGACGAGAACCCCGCCAAAAGCTCCCTCTCTCTTCCCCGACTCTCCAACCTAGCCTCTACCGCTAGCTAGCGCGTGACTCCATGCGCACACAGCCATCCCGACACCACCACTCCCTCCTCCGGCCACCACCAGTCACCCCACCGGTCGGAAAATACTCCCCATAGGCCGGCCATCACTCCCCAAAACTGCCCTTACCGGCCAACCACTCACACCCATCGGAAAGCTCAAGCCCAACCAACCTGCAAAATTTTTTTTTTTTAATTGGATGTTCGGAGGGGAAAGGGAAGGAGAGAGAGAGAGAGAGAGAGAGAGAGAGAGAGAGAGAGAGAGAGAGAGGAGAGGGGAAGGGAGGGGAGGGGAGGGGAGGGGAGGGGAGGGCTGGGTGGGTTGGGTGGAGTAGGGAGGTAGTCGGGGGAGGGGCTGGGTGTGGGCTAGATGTGTTTTTTTTTTTTTTTTTAATAGATAAAATAGGGATATTATGGTAATTAAGAGGGGTGTGTGTATGAGAAAATTTAATTGTGGGAAGAATGTGAGAGTGTGAAGTAAGAAAAAGTGAAAAAAAAGGTGTGCAAAAAAAAAAAATGGTGTGCAAATAGCAACACTTTATATTATCTGATGAAGAATGGATTTTAGTACCATATGACCTCCTAGAAAAACTAGTCACATGTACGTTCGCCAGCACAAGAAAATATAAATAAAATGAATCTTTCATTTTGATATTGCACCTTGAGAATCTTGTATGTGATCAAATTCAGAATTGTGGAAACTTTTTTGTCATCCCAAAGTCATTTCTACAACAATTTCCTTATTATTACTCCTTACCCTCACACCCAAAATGAAGAACGAACAAATAGACATGTTAAATTACTGACTTGTAAGATCCTTGAACTAACACTTTGTCAACAAAGACTGCATTAGCTTCACATCTGCGCCCATGCTGAGTCCACTTCTCTGGTTTCAGCTAATATTATTTTTCTTTTTCTACTGAACTGTCAAATGCATTAACATCAGGTAGCACATTTAATTAGTTCAAGAACTTCCTTGCCTCTTTCGTTTTTCAACACTGAATTCAATGTCCAGGAGGTTTGTTATGCCAGCAGTTATCTTTTGACCTGCTTTAACTGGGCCAACACCTTTGGGAGTGCCTGCACAAACAGTACCGAAGCACAGTTAGCTGTAACTTAAAAGTATTCATGTGGCTGATGAGAAACGGAATTTTAAATATCGTATCCTAGACAGAGAGGAGAAAAACCATAGATAAGTACCTGTTAGTATTACATCTCCTTCAAAAAGTGTCATAATGGAACTTATGTGGCTGATGAGAAACGGAATTTTAAATATCGTATCCTTGGTTGAACCTTTCTGCCTCAATTCTCCATCTACCTGTATATGGTGCAGCAAATCAATTTGAACACAACAATTAGGAATGACCAAAACTACGTCACTAATAAAGCTAGTGAAAGAAAAAGAAGAAATGAGAACCTTCAACCACAATTCTAAATTGTCAGGGTCTGGCACCTTTTCCTTGGGCAGCTGCATGAAGTTTGGAGAGTCAAATGATTGAGTATGTTTAAAAATATAGGAAAAATAAAATGGATGCTCATAGAGATTGAATTATTCACCTAAAGCTCTCCCAAACTTAAAAAAGGTGCACTTTATTATAGTAAAATTACAGCTAACCTACACAGGTACCTCTATGGGGAAATCTCTTGTAAAATAGATCACTTAACTTACTTGGAAAACTTCCCCATGTTCTTCCCCAACTACCTAAAAGTACATGAATATCCAAGGTAAACTAATATGGGCAGCCAAGGAATGCCAACGGGGCCATGCAAGAGTCTGGTTTGCCATTTCCATGCTCGCCCCGCCTCAGAACAGGAACCCTATTGGGTATTATGCCGGACCCTGAATCTTTTTTCTTTTTAATGTGTATTCCTTTTTAGAAATGATAAATGACACCAAATATAGATAATATAGCATGCACAAAATACATTAATCCACAATATAAAATTTAAAATTAAAACAAAATTTAAAAATCAAAATTAGAAGCTAACTATGAAAAAATATATATATATATATGTGTGTGTGTGTGTGTGTGTGTGTGATATATAGGGCAAGAGCATGGTGGGAGGGATAGTGTTATTTTGTCCCTGCCTCATTAACAGTGGAGCACCACAATGCCCAAGTTTAATGAGGAAACTTGTCATCCCCTCACTCCACCCTCATCACCAGTTACACCAGTCCTATACAACACTGTTATCCAATTAACCCCATTAGGGGTCGAACCTGTAGAGCCCCAGTTTGATGGGGAAAATTGTCATCCCCTCCACTCTCAGCACCCTCGCCACCCCAGTCCCACACCACGTTTTTGTCATCTTTTTTCGCACCCCAAAGGGCACAAACCAATTACACTTGAAGCATACAATAGAACAGCATCAAAGATATGAGATGCAATTCTTACCACAGAACTGATTGGTGTGAAGGTGTCCTGCCCTTTTGCTATGGTCCATGGAAGACCAGCAGACTGCCAAAGGAAATAACTTATATTAACAATGATAACAATAGTTTACAAACATGTCCACTGAGGCCGAATATACTAACCTTTGAAATCAATTTGGACAGGAAACAAAATAAAATAAAAACATGTTAAAACCATAGATATCCTATTCAAGAGTGCAAGCTTAGAATTTGAGCTGTTCCATTCTTGTTCTTCATAGAAACATACCAAGGTAGTTAACCTGCTGGATTTTTCACAGTTATTGGTATAGTAAAGTTATTGATCCAATAATATAGCATTCTAATTAGAGACTAATTAGAGTTACAATATCAAACATGTTGCTGCTATGTTCTTTACATCATAATGAATGCTGTGAACACATTCTGCCTAATTATAATAGCAAATAATAAGTATATTATAATTACCTTAGCAGAAGCTTGAATTTCTCTAGCAGTCATATCAAGCGCAAGGGCATAACCTTAAACGATCCGATTGTGACCAATTAGATTTAACTCAAACAAAATCATATAATTTCTTTTTATAAAAAAGAAGTAATTGTAGAATTAATAAATTGATTAATAGATAATAGAAATAAAAGTAAAAATATACCGGCAACATAATCCATGGCGGTGGACTGGGGAACATCGCGAGCTTTCTGAGAGATGACGACGGCGAGCTCCACCTCATGGTCCAGCGAGTCCAGAGGGTGAGGGATTTCGATTGTGCCTCCGTTTTCCAAGTAAGACGACGTCGGTTTGAGGAAGAGCACAGGCTCCTTGGGGACGGCGTTGCCGAGCTCTTTGGCGTGAGCAGCGTAGTTTCTGCCGACCGCGACGATCTTAGTGCCTACTTGCAGAAGCTTCTGGTACGCCGCCGTCGCCATATTCTCCGAGTTGCACTTCCTTTCGATCAGTCTCGACTGCTCCGATGATGACGATGTCAAACTGAATCTCTCGAGTTGTCGTCTACTTCACTTTGTAAATAAAAAGCCAGCTCCCCAACTCCTCTGTCACTCGGGCTCGATCAGCTAATCATTATTTTTTGCATTTGTTTTGTATACAATACGCCCAAAAGCCTATGGAATATGAATTATAATTCTATTTTATAATGCAATTTTAATTTTTTCTTTTTTAATTGGACGTGTCTTAGTCCTAGAATATAAACTTAAATCAAAACTTCGTTTCATTATGGTACAAAATGGAGAGAATTTTTAAATTAAACGGGTTGGGTCAGTGTTTAGCCATTTGGCATGATTAATCAAACGGGTGAAGTTAGAGTTGTCTAATATTTAACATAAACACTAATTGACACAATAAATTGCCACCTATTAACATGTTAAATTTTTTTTATAGTCAAATATTTTTCTTTTTATATGTAAGTCACGATTTCATAAAAATTAAGAATCGTGCCAAACAATGAAACAAAAAAGGAAAGGAGTATTACTTTTTCCTTCCTAGTTCCTACAATTGTCAGGTTCGAGTGTTCTACATTGAGTATTTCCAGTGAAAATTGGTTCATTATTTACTTATTTTGTTTTTATATTTTTAAAGTTTAATAATAAAACTCGAAAATATAAAAATTTAATAATAAAACTCGAAAATATAAAAATTTAATAATAAAACTCGAAAATATAAAAATAATCGTTAATTCTAAAAAACGCTTGAATTAAAAATCAAGTAAAAACAACACAAACATATAGAATTTGAGTAGCAACAATGTGAATAGCTCAAACAGTTTGACTTGGTTCCTTCTGAATACCAAAGGGTACAACAGTAGGCCCAGGACTGTGCTGATATGCTGCTGCCTTGCTAGATTCCCCATTTCCAGACTGACGGCAGGACCTGAACCCAAACAAATTACATGTCAGAAATATCCTTCACATTCCTTTGCCATATTGCCATATTGCCTATTGCCTATTGACCTGAGCCTCACAATTCATTACCGTTGTCGAAAGTTTGGACGCTGGCTGCCTAGAAAGGGACTCGAACAACACCCAGTAAAGTAAGTTGCATTCTCTGATAAACTCTTCCTTGACTGCACACCATGCATATCAAGAGGTCAGCTTCTTAGTCAAGTGTTGTACAAGAAGTTATGTGCTATATATTTGCATGATATATACCATACTTACAGTTTCTTCGCGCAAACTATGTGCAATTGTTGGCTCAAGAGTCCTGGTTGCACTGTTTCTTCTTTCGTTTACAAGGAGAGCTGCACATTTGCATGTGAAGAATAGTAGTGCTGCTCCCAGAGAAAACACTATAATGGATTCAATGACAATAGCTGATCCTAAGCCTGTATTCCAAACACAATAAACAGATGGGCTATTTGATTAAGTCCCAATATAAATTTTGTTACAGAGCTCTAAATGACAAGATCTAAGGGTACTATCTCAATGAGACGTCACTCAGAAATCAATAGTCATTGACTGTCACTTACCATGAACCACAAATGAACTCATTGGGGTTCTTCTTATTAGATTAACAGAAGCCTCAGCATGTAAAGGCACTGATATCTTTTCTGCACAATTGAAATAACGCCCGTAGTTTCCCATGTCATTCAATGTCACTGTCAAGATGGCATCATGTTCTCCACCCTGTACCAAAAACATGATGAATTCAACACATGATTCCAGGTTTAAACTCCAAGGGGTGTTGTGCTAACCTCACCAGGCCCAAGACTTGGCTTCTAGTGTAGTGAACCGGTTAACAAGGCAGCAATAAAGTTCAAAGCGAAGAAGCTTACTCACATGATAAAAGAGCTGTTGCATAACAGTGTTGCAGTCATTAACTGTTCCATGAAATCTAACTCCCTTGGCTTTGACCTTGAAATGTTTTGCGATGGTAACATATGTCTGTAGAGGTAGCCACTGGTAGCTATTCTTGATCTTCAGTTCGGTTGTAGTGATGAGCTCAGCTGGTAGGCTGGTTGCCAAAAATCCCTCATCCACTTCAGCAGAAAAGGTGACTGAGAAAAGGGACTCATTACCTGAAAGATAATCCAACAACAAAACATCAATCCTCTAAAACTCCGAGGTTTAAGACATGTCTGTTAGCCCAGTATTTGATCTCCAGAAAAAGGCCTGATTCAATATATAAAACACACGGTCTTGACTAACCATACCAGGGAACGCAAGAAGATCAGGATCTCCAACACAGAACTCAAACTTGTCTGTTTCTCTGTCATATATCAGCGACTCATCTTCATTACTTTTCAAAATAATGAATTCAGGGACATGAATAAATGGAGGATCGTTAATAGGTTCAACAAAAACTGGAATGTCCAATACATTTACTCCATTCCTGTTCCTTGTAGAGAGTCGAATTGTATCATAGCCACAAAAGTTCTCATTTCTGACTTAAGGAGAATTGAAAAGGAAAAGAAAAAAACGAAGGAAGTTACTAATTTTGAAACATGATTTGAGATATGAATTTTGTTACTCAGAACTAAGAATAAAGGGGGCCTATGTTAAGAAACAATAGTTGATCAGTGAAATAGTACCCATAGTACTGAATTGACTGAAGGGCAAAATTGATTACTTCCACACTGCCTTCTATAATCAAACCATTCCCTTCTCCATCCTCCTCTGTGTACACAAAAAGTCCACTCCACACTGGCTCCCAGAATTGCATTAGCATAGGAGACAGAAATACTGTCCCAGATTGTGCACTGAGGTTAACAGATATGTTCTCCATCATGTCTGAATATCTTATCTCAAACCCAGAGAAACCACTGCAAATAGCTGAAATTAGAATCATATAGTAATTTCTAAGAAAGTGATATAGATTAATAGTACCTTACCCAAATCTGGGACTAATCTCATCTTCAGTTGCTTGTAATTCACTTGGGAAAGAAACAAACTCGGGTGGGATGGTGAGAACAGATATGTTTACCGCAGCAGTAGCAAGATTGCCGTTTATATCAGACATTGTGTACACAAAAGAATCATTTCCATAATAGTCTTTATAAGGTGTATACCGGAGGAGCCTTCCATATTCAAGAAGGGAACCATGACCTGGCTGACAAATATAAAACCAGTCAAATTTCCAGGAAAATTCTTCTATAGGATAGGTGGTGTTTGTGTGCAAATGCCTGATGGTGATCACTGATCAGAAGCAGCGCCATCCTTGTAAAGAAGAAAAAGTGATGAAATAGCATTGTCATGCATATTTATGTATTCTTTAGTGAACAACGAAGACCTCCGAGGGTAGGTCAATCAAGTTGTTCATCCAATTAGGGTCCCATCATCATAATAATAATGTCATAAAATATGCTTTCACTGCGTATTATACCTTTGAGAATTCAACAACAGTTGCATTATTGCCCGCAAAGTAGTCATTTGCTAAAACATCAAAAGCAATTGACTCATCCTCCCAGACAGATATTGTATCAATATAGGCTCTGGGAAAATATTCACCTGAAAAATGAAAAGAGCATCAATCAGTCCATGGAAGTTATAACCGCACCATAAAGATGGAGATGAAATCAATATTCATAGTACCAATAATTTGAAAATGGGTGAAAAACATCAATTATAGATAAGATTGTTTACAGAAACAACAGAAACAAAGAGCTACTCTTATATAACTTGTCATTCTAACTTACTACTGTAGACATTGACCCCAAAGGGGCATGCAGAAACACGTTTTCCATCAAATGAAGCACACATCTCATAAGTTCCAACATCCTCAGCCAGATAATGAATAGTGTATGACCCATCATTATTATCCACAAACATGGAATTTGAAAAGCCAGAACTGTTGACTGAAGCAATCTCTAGTTTCAGCCTAGATTGTTGTGACAAGACAGGGTTAAAAAATGAATCCATGAGCTGCACTATTACTTCATTATTAATCATCTTTGGCACCTTGGGAGAAAATTTGAAAACTTTTGAAAGTGATGTATTAACCTCTCCTGCAGCATAGGAATCCATTCATCACAAATGAAATAAACAGGCTGAAATAGTGCAATAGTTCATGCAATCACCATTTACAACTGATATTATCAATGATGAATAACACTTGTAACAAATTCCTCAAGGTCAAATATAATTTAGTTCAACTGAAACTAAAGAGTAAAAAAAAGCCACCTACTATATATTGGTAAGCTAAGTTAAATAAGTCAATCTAAATCTAAAGTGTATTCATGTGGTGTAATTCCAGCTCAAGTTATGCACATTTGTTAAGTTTGTTCATTTTCAGTTTTTCATAGGCAATTCCTTAACATGACTGTCATGAAAATTATTAGAGAGGGAGAGAGAGAGAGAGAGAGAGAGAGAGAGAGTAAAAACCTAAACAGAAAATGTTAAATGAAGTTATACCTGCTCTTACTTCCATTGTAATTGAGTGACCACCATTCAGTAGAATATTTCCACAAAATAAATAAATTTTATAAATTCCACTCTTGTCAGGTGTATAAGCCACATTGAAAGCACTTGCCAGAGTGCTGAAGCTCCCAACAGACTGAATTCAGAAACAGTGTATCATTAAAATTAGATATCTAAGTGCTTAAGGAAATAATGTGTGTGTGTATGTATCTAACTACACACACTTCTTACAGAATTGACTGAAATTGTAGATGGTGAAGGAGCAATTTCTATCTGGCTGGTTGCACCGTATCTTATTCCCCGAGCAGATCCACTCCCTAACTTAGAGATACAAACTTTGGTAAAATTATAACAAAAATCTTTATCAAAGGAAACAACTCATTAGTTGCTAACTTGCATATACCATTGATGATCTGCATAGGATATATGCTTGACTGCGCATGATAGGAGTCAATATCCCGTACAATTTGTACTTCAAGCCTTTCTATTTGAATGGGAGAAGGATATTGATAAGCATCACTCAAATAAACTGAGAACTCTGCTATTTCTCCTGCAGTAGAACTATTTAAACCAGATCCATTAACCACACTGTTTGTCCCATTGCAATAACCTATTCAAATGTAAACATGAGAGAGTCATGTGTATGGAAGTGTAAGCAGTAACACCAAATGGTTAATAACAAAATTTAACACCTGAATGACACGCACCAACAAAGACAGTATAAGCATATGGCATATTAGAGATACTTTTATTATGATTCATATCGGATATTGTGAGCAAGAAGTTCCCTGGTTCCAGATTGCTGAAGAAAAACAACTGAATTCCAGCCACCACTTCTTCGAAGTGCAAATCTGCAACAGGAATAGACAAATTTGTCTCTTTCTCAACAACTTCAGCGTCAAATGCATACAGTCCTGGAACAAGGTTCCCATATTGATCTTGCTGGTGTATAAAGATTTCCATCTTGGAATATAATTGCCATGCATTTGGTTCATAACTCCACTTGACCACACAATTGGAAACTTCTAGAGGTCCTGCGATAGGCCAGTGAACATTTCATCACAAACAAAAAATAGTAATGATATTAATAAACTAATTACAATAAATCTACATAGGAAATTAGCCTTCATAGCAAGTAAAGCAGACTCAACAAATGGGTAACAAGTAACAACTAAGCATGTATATTTCCCATGATCTTAAGCCTTATGGAAATTACATTTCCGACAATTGGAAAGCCAAGAAGAAAGCATCTGTGAAATAACACATAATCGATCAATCTATACTGCACTCGAATGGGCTTCATCATTGCCAATTTGCCATTATAAACCTAAATAGAACTGCTTGAATCACAAAATAGAGAAAATCTACATCTTTATATATACAACATACAATATAAACTTATAATTACTGCCATGATACACCACCTGGGTTCACCTTAAATGGTAGTGGAGAGCCATTCAAGGTCTGGTTACCACCTTCCACAAACAACAAGAGGTCTCCAGCTTTCACCACAATAAACTCCATGATGATATAACCAAATTCAGTCCAACCCAAATGGGTGATATCCGGCACGCTTGCTATGGAACCATTTTCATAGAATGCAGACACTGTAAAATTATGCAACCTTGGATCTTCACTGGTTTCATTGACATTATTCCCAAATGCATCCTTTGGAAGTATCAGTACTCTAGCTTTATTCCCAGCTTCAAATTCATTAACCAAACCCATCCATGAAGCAACACAGACAGATGGGTTTATTTGCCCTTCGATCAAAAATAGGTACAACGAATTGAATTAAACACATATGTTGCTGATATCACAGAACACTTGATAGTGAAGTTAAACAAACTAAAAACCTGGATGAACTTGGAAATGCAGGGAAGAATCAAACACTTTGTAGTGGTCCTCGTTGATCATAACGTTAAATAACCCTGCAGAAATCGTGGTAAAGAAAAGTTTCCAACTAGTGGGGTCTCCTTCAAAATCCGAAAGAACCCCAGATGCAAAAGAGCTATTCCCAATCTTTCCATTCACTGTAAGAGTGGGTTTGAACGCATTCCTGTCAAGGTTGTCAAAGTTATTCAGTGCTCTAATCCTTATGGTGGCAATCTCCCCGGCTCGGAATGTGTCTTTATCATCCATCCAACTGAAAGCGAACTCGGGCATCGCTGCTCCGTCTGAAACAAATTCAAATAAAGAATGCTAAAGGCACCTTGTATTGTTGTGCTTAAAAGAACAAAAGGAGAAGTCTGTGAGTACCTGAATTTGAAAGCTTGGAGCCAAAATTAAGAGCCAATAGTACTGAAATGAGTATGTGTAAGTTCATTTTGAAGGGAAAACCAAGAGGTTTGGGTTCTGCAGAGGAACAACAAGCTTGTGTTTTTGAAGGGAACGATCGCGGGAAGTTATTCCAGCGCATTTTGTCCGTTGGATTTCTTTGAGCGGTTGGTGATGGTTGAAAACGGTTTATTTAGTGGCGCGGCAATTCCTCAACTTTTTGTCCGGGAGTTTTTCTTTTTTTTTTTCTTTCCGCTTTTTTTCTCCCCTTGTTTTTTCTTTCCTTTTTTTAAGCAAACAAAAAAACAGAAAAAAAAAAGTGCTACCAAACCTGTTCTGCGTATTTTATTTTTTTGAAAATGAAGCCTAAATACTCATAACTTTCAACAAATTCTTTTCTTTTTTTAATCATATATTTGAAGGTTATTTTAGGAAATAATTTTTTAAAATTTTTTCATCAACCCCATTTTGGGTGATAGTTAAATAAAACTTATTATGACAGAAAAATTAAGTTTACATGAGTATGATACTAGTGTATCATTTATAAAATTGTCGGTTCCAATATAAAAGGGCCTACTTTTGAATTTTCGCCCTACAGTCGTGACTTCTCTTGAGCCGGCCCTCTTGCCTGTAAATTGCAGTGAACTATGCAGAGGCACTAGTATACATCATGGTTTCAACTCCAGCTTCTCAGTAACACAAATTTAAGGCCGTTTAGAAGGGCATATTTTCAAGCAACATGACCAGTCGTCTATCTCATATGCAACATGAGCAGCTCTGGATTCTCTATAAACTGTTTCCACTCATTGCAAAACCTGGCAACAGTTGCTCCATCCAATACCCTATGATCCGCGCCTATGTTAACCTGAGAAAAAGAATGTTATATTTAGTCGGATCAACTTTTTCATCACAGCATCTGAGGAAACATAAGAATCCTCATGCATGGTATGCATTATCAGTACAGATCAACATTCTGATCATTCTGCTGAATGGTTCATTTGGACAACCCTATGCACGCAGTAAGCATGTGTATGGGATTTGCAAGGGTGAGGGGACTTGGCCCCTCTTTTCTCAAGAGTATATTCTTGCTTCTTCAGCAAACTGACCGCCAAGGCACTGGCAGGCAGTGCTCAAGACAAGATAATTTGTTTGGAAGATCTGTAAATTTAACTTTTCAATTAATTGAAATAGCAAAACAATAGAAAAACTTAACGCCCACCGTCATGACTGGCACAGGGTATACATTTCCGTCATCCGCAAATTGTGGAACCTTCTGAATTCGCCCAATTGCAATAATGGCAACCTCAGGCAAGTTGAGAAGAGGTGAACCATACTTCCCTCCAATTGCTCCAATATTACTTAAAGTTATTGTTCCCCCAGATATATCTTCAGGCCTGAGCTTGTTTTCCAATGCCAGTTGTTGCAACCGTGAAAGTTCCTTTGTTATCTACGTGTGTGGAACATATAATTAATTAAAGCACATCCACCAGTATTCTGCCATATAATATAATTACAGTTGAGGACTCATATAGAACTAACCTCCAAAATGGAAAGAGACTGAACATTCTTAATGATTGGCACAACTAGACCATATGGAGTAGCCATGGCAATTCCGATATTGTGGGAACCTAAACAATTTTCAACAGTTAAGTCCAAATGTCCACTTCAAAAAGATAACATCAACATTTGCATGTTCTCCATGTCAAACAAAAAGATAAGCTCAAGTAGAAACATGGCTGCATCCAATAGATGATAATTGCCATGGAATAAGCATAAATTAACGTACAAACCTTTAAGGATGACCTCAAGTGACTCCTCATTGAAACAACTATTCATTAACGGGTATTTGCTCATTGCTTTTGAAAGTGTCTTTATCAATGATGGAAGGAAAGTGTGCTTGACATTTGACTCAGAGTTATTACTTTGGAAAGACTCTTTCAGCTCAACAAGTGCGCCACAATTTATCTCCTCAACATAATGAAAATGTGGAACTTTTGCAGCCATACTCATTGATTTAACCATTTTTCGCTGGAATCCCCTGAAGGAACAGAGTATAAGTAACTAGCCATGGATCATACAAATGAATGAAAGGAGGCATTCCAGTTCCATATTTGCAAACTATATTACCTCAGG
This sequence comes from Dryas octopetala, assembly GCF_963921425.1. Taxonomy (NCBI): domain Eukaryota; kingdom Viridiplantae; phylum Streptophyta; class Magnoliopsida; order Rosales; family Rosaceae; genus Dryas; species Dryas octopetala. The sequence continues at coordinate 23,405,477 of NC_141367.1, read as the reverse complement.
ATAACTGTCTCATCATCATATTTCCATCCAGCTTCAGCTGGTGCATGTGAATAACTCTCTACTCCCAAAATTTTAACAGCATTCGAGGAGACAGATGGATCTTCAATGATTCCCTTCTGGGCAGCATATTTAAGGACATCTTCTTTTAATACTCTCCCATCTCTACCAGTCCCATTGACTTCATTTATATCTATATCATATTGCTTTGCAAGGTTTCGCACAGGAGGTGTAGATAAAACTCCACCTATGTTATGTGTGCTCAGCTCAGAATCTAGTGACTTTGTGCTTTCCAAACGCTCGCAAATCTGCTTTGGAACCTGAGATTCCTTGACGGCCATCTTTAAAAGGATTTCTCCAACCTAAGATTTCATTTAAACTCTAAAACATAAATAAGAGTGTCACATAAGGATTGAAAGCTAAATGATCTAATCCACAATAGAGATTCGCTATGCTGTCATTCAAATTTTAAAACAACAATTGCCAGTACAAGTTCACATCTAGGGCATAGGGGAAAGCAAGAAAGGACCATAGCCAGTGGCAGAGCAACTAGCCCCAGTCCACCCTCTGCCACACATTCACAATTCTGAATGCGCCCCTGTAACCTAGTCTTGTTTGGTAAGTTTACTACTAATTCCAAAAACTTAAGATGTTAGGATGTGATCCAACAATTATTTAATACTCTAACACTCTCTTAAACATGTAAGCCTCTCTCCATCACTAAAAGACTCAGCATTTGGAATTATTAGGAAGTTGCAATCATGGAGATTATCTCTTTCTCTAATACCATGATAAATTTTGTTAATTTCCCACTAACTCCAAAAGCTTAAGCTATTAGAATGTGGACCAAATAGTCAACACATACATTCTTGTATATAAACACAAAGACATATAACATCTTCAATACAGTCCTCTACTTTTTCTATAAAATTCTCACCTTCACAATGTCACCAGGAACGTAGAGAATTTCAGCAACTTTCCCTTGGTAACGGCTTGTTATTTCAATGGTTGCTTTGTCACTTTGAACTTCACAAAGTGGTTGAAACTCCTCAACTTGATCCCCCTGCCAAAAGCACAAAGTTAAAAAACTTTATTTCTATAGACTTGTGTTCAAAAGTAGCAGCCACCAAACACTGACCTCTTGCACAAACCATTTGAGGAGCTCACATTCAGCAATGCCTTCGCCAGTTTGAGCCAATGGCACATCCACTATACCATTACCACCTGCTGTAACATCAGTCAATGCCTGACTCGAAAACCAGCACCTCTTCACACAATACCCAATGCTACACTACAATAATTGCAACAAAAAAAATTAAATTTAACAAATTTACCTATAAATATCCCAATAAAGAACCTTCCTTGTATGCAAATTTAAGCTATTTTGATTTTTTGACCAATCATTACTGAGAGAGACTTACATTGGATATGTTATCGGCGAAGCGAAACGACGTCGAAGCTGCTGTAGAAAAAACTCGAAATGGAGAGTTGTGGTAGGAGTGCGCCGTCGCCGGCGATGAGCGTGGGGAGGTGTTCGGAGACAGCCACCGGCGGCCGGAGAGCCATGCCCGGTTGTGCCAGACCCGCCTACCGATCATCTTTGTTTCGGTGTCCGTACGAGAGCTCTAAAATGATTACAGTGATTAAGTAATTTTTTTTTTTGGTCGAAATTTGTAAGTAATTGTTGGATTGAATTCAGCTCTGACTCTGAGCTCTGCGTCACTGCGTACAGGTGATTGGCCATGGGCCCATGGCTTTGCAGATAAAATGTTTAATTTAATCAACATGCCACATCAGCATGACAGCAGCAGATAAGCCTTGCCATTGGGTGAGTGGCATTCCAGCCCCACCCAAGACTTTCTCCCATTTTTGCTGCAGGATCAACATGTTTGTCAGATTTTCATGCTTTTTTTTTTTTTTATCTCTTATTTGTTCGTTGATAAACGTTATTATTGAAAAAGAACAAGCAACTTTCGAGTTACGAGGCCTAGGAAGAACCAAACCGAAGGCTCACGGGCCTAGAGATGGAAGACCAGGTAATGGCCCAAAGTGCCAAACAAACAGAAGAAAGCCTAAAACAGGGCAAGAAACAAGCCCAATCTGACCCTTAACTAACACCAACTAACAGCCTGAGGCCACGTTTGTTTCACCGTGTTAGCTAGTATTAGATAGAATTGTGTTAAATAACCCAATAAACTCATGTTTGGTAAGGCACAGTATTATTTTAAGTGGGACTATCTACCACCGCATCTTCTAAAACAGGGACTACGCGTTGGTAAATAGCGAAGTTTGAAGACACCTCGCTATCTAAGAACTGGATTACGCCTCCAAAATAACACAAACCTGGAGAGAGAGAGAGGCTCCGTTTGTAGACTTCGCCTCCTTCTCTCTATCTCTCCTCTCTCTCTCTCTCCCCTCTCTCTCTTCTCCCTTTCTTCTTTTGTCTCTCTCTCGATCTCTCTCGTTCTCTCTGGACAAGTTTGATTTAGAATTGTTGCTGCTGCAGGAGGTGGTGGAACGGCGAAGCAGAGACCGAAGAGGGTTGGGTTGGTGGGTATGTGATGGCGGAGGACTGTGCTTGGTTTTGGGTGGTGGTGGTGGTGGTGTTGGAGTTGTTGTCCATTGATTGGTGGGTTTCACTTTTGATGTGGTGGGCTTGGGGAATAGCCAAATGGGTGTCGGTGAGAGGGTTGACGGGGAATTGCTCTGGTTTTGATTTTGATCAGATAGTGTGAGAGGGTTGATTTTCACAGATTTTTGTGATGATTTCAAAGATTGGAGATGGATATGAGGGTGAGAAAGACATAAAGACAGGTCTACTGGGTTTTGTTTTTTTGGGATTGATCAATTGGAATATTGATCTATTATTTTCAATGGGTTTTTTCTGGGTTTTGATCTAATGGGGTTTATCTTCCCTATTTGCCCTTGTAGGTACCATGAAAGCAAGGACAAGTTTGGGAGCGATAGTGGTGGAGCTCGAAGACACCCCACGTAGTACTCGGTTGGGTCTTGAAATTCCAATACAGGAATTGCTGCTGCAACAAATCCTTCCGTTTAATATTAGGCTAACTGATATTACTTACTTAAGGAAGCACATATTATGTAACAATTAATTAGGAATTTAGGACAAGTATTGCAACATAAAATGACCCAATTAATGGAACAGTAAGTAGTATTGGAAGATTATCAGACTTTTATTGATGTTCTGGATGATTCTGCTGGTCAATGGCTTTGGAAAAAAAAACAGTATTTGATTTAGCAAAAAAAATGTTAGATGAGATGGTGTACAAGGAAAAGGAGAGATGCAATGTCATTTGGTAGTATTTTTTTTTAATAAAAAAGACAAATTAATCAATTATTTTAGACATTAAAACTATGGAAAATTTGATGATTAAATATTAACCCTTCAAATTATATTTAAAAGGTTTAATTAATAATTAATATATGTATTTAAAATAATTATAGCTCACTTTAATGATGCATCAAACATAAGATAATATTATTTTGCTTATCCAACTTATTAATCCGACACAGCACCAAACATAAGATTTACTTAGTCCAGCTTACTCCAGTCCAACACAGTCCAGCACAATCCTTAATAATAATACAGGCTAATACAATCCAGTGTAACAAACGAGCCCTGAATGAACTCGCTATGGATGAAAAAGAGTAAGCCAACCCAAACGAGACGATTCATCATTTCCCGTCTTGATAATAGTTGGACCACAAAAGGCTTTGGCTGGGCTGCGGAACAATATCTAGGTTTCTCCAATCTGCCAGCCACCAATTAGGGGCTCCCACTTCAAAAGTTGATGAGGTGAATTGAGATTAGAGGAGTCGAACGAGTAAAACTAGCAAGAGCACAATATGGACATGGCATAATTATAATAGTAGTAGTACTAGACATCCCACATTTTTATACCATAATTTCATACCACCTTATGTGGTAACTTACATGGCATTCATGTATTGGACACTAAAAAATAAAAACAAAAATTCAAAAAGAAAAAGAAAAAGAAAAACTTTGTCCAGTAAAATAATGACACGTAAGATGGTATAAAAATATGGTATAAGAATGTGGTAAATATAGCATTATTCTTATAATAGGTATGACACAATACAAGCACAAAATAGACTAAGCCGTTATGAGCACGACACATTCAAGTGGGCCGAGTTAGACCAAAGGTTTTAGTCCATCAAACATGTTATGGCACGAGTACGATACAACATAAGCATAAAATGAACCCAACGTAGAGACAAATTGTTTTTTCCTCCTTAAAAAACTTTGCTACAAGAAGATTCAATTTGTTAAAAAAAAAAATAGAGTAAATTACAACTTATACCCCCAAGGTTTGGAACATGCACTCTATCGTTTTAATTTTTTTCAATTTAGTACCTAATATTTTAATTACTTATAATTTATTACTGTCGTCTATTTAACCGTCTAGCCAAATATTAATTGATGACATGGCAATTGTAGGTCCCCCATTTTTCTAACCTGTAAGGCCGACCGACCTCTCTTAATGGAATTTTTTGGTAAATCAAGTTTTGGCGCCATTTTTTTCTGACACAATCATACCAACCAAGGCGTTGCCCTAACCCTTCAATAGTATCAGCTAGGGTTCCAAACTGATGAAGGAGACAATTTTTCCTTAATGTTCAACAAAAATTTGGGACTTACAACTATTATGTCATCAATTAATGTTTGAACAGATAGTCAAACATACGATAGTAGTCAATTGTAAGTAAATTAAATGTTAGATACTAAATTGAAACGATATAGTGGAAGTTGTGAAACACCCTAAAAATAATAAGATAAGGTAAGTTTCTAACCCTTGAAAAATAAAAACAATTTTGAGCTCGATCCATTTAAGATACGGCACTAGCACAAATGGGCTGACTAGCTCAACTTAAAGAAACCAGACCCGCAGAAGAGGGCGGTTTTGACACCTCTAATTTGAAGTTTGATTAGACCAACGACCCACCCATATGCGGATATACCACGTTGTGGTGATTAGTGGCGCCATCGCATGCCCAAAGAGTTTCGCATATATGGAGATAATGTTGTTCCATATATGCTAAGCCAATGCACCTCACCAAACAAATACCAAACTCCATTATTCCTTCAATCCATCAATGCATGTTCCCCTTCCGAAAAATACGCCTTTCTTTGCCTTTTTCATATATCTGCTAAACTAATATATATTGTTTCATTAATTCATCTTCCAAGGAAGTTTTATGCATGTGTAGTCACTCACACAACCCATCCTTCACATCATAATTTTGCTGCCTTTTATCAAAATGAAACAAAGCTTAGCCATAGTCTAGCTCTCTAAATATTGCATTACATGCTTAGCTAGATGGAGTATTATGCTACTTTAAGTACGTACTCTTTAAGCCATCTATTTATTATCTCATGCATTTGGTTTGTTATCAAATTCAAATCCTTGATGTGTCACCTAACATGGTATGCATGATGAGTTGGGTTATAGTGAAATTAGTTTAGTGCTTTTGTTAATAATCATAAGAGTGTACTATAGGTACAGCCAAAATAAGTTTGCTTTCCTTTTATAATCATAATAGAAAAATAAAGGACCAAATATTTGGGGGTGTAGAAAAAGTTCAATTCTCCTTTCTCTTCAATCCCATATATCTATCACATGCGTTGTCTTTTTTTTTCCCCATCTATATATAAAAATTAGAGAAATACGTGCATATATTATAGTTGAAAGCAAACAAACACTATTAATTAAGGGAGCGCTCCACTTTGCTCCACTTGCACTTCTATTTTTTTAAAGCAGCTTGTTTTTATGTTTTTTTTATAATTTGTATTCCAAGTTTGCCCTTTATAGCTCTTGACTTTTAATATATTTTAATTTGTATCCAATGCGGCTCCCATCATCGAAATCTGAATGCAAGTTCGTCTTATCCCTACTTAGAGGTTGTTTTCCATTTCAAATCCTCAATCTCTAGTTGTAATGGAACAACCTTACCAGGATACGCACCCGGCCAATGAGTTAAGAATTGAGGCTTCATCAAATATGATATAATGCAGCTTCCATCAATCATTCTTCTTATCACTAAGATCGGAGGTGTTGCTAGAGTAATCATGATACACATCTTCAACTCCACTCAATGCATTCCTTAATTTGTAGCTTAATTTCCATCCCATTTTTTTAAAATATGGCCAAAATAATGGTTTAAAATATGCATATCCCACATTCTTACAGGAGCTAGGTTATTGATGTTCATCGACCAAAAAACTTCAAAGTTTAAACCAAAAACATAAAAAAATGAAATTATGGCAACAAAATACCAGAGCCTTTTAATTTCTCAGAAACAAATTAACATCAATTCAAGATCCAATATTTCCATTTTTTCTTACAACAAAAGATCCAACGTTCATTATTTTCTTCTCTAATTTAGAGAGTAGGTTGAATGAAATCTTTTAGAAAAAGAGATCTTAACTATGACTATGAGTATAGTAAGAATACAAAGGACAAAGGATGTATCACTTCTTGGCTGCGCGCGAAGGAGTACAGCCGTTTTTTTTTTTCTGAGAATACAACAGTGATCTTCTAATGCAATGGAAAGGGAATTAAAACATTATGAAAGTTAAAAGCTATGAAGGGGTAAATTTGGAAACATAAGTAATACATTAATATAAAAAAAAAAAAAACATTAAAGATATATTAGAGGGAGTGCAAGAGGAGAAAAATAGTGCGTAAAAATCGCCTCTCTTAATTAACATGTATAACCTATATAGATAGATTTTCATTTTATTAATGTAGTAATTCTGTTCGTCGATCTGCCAATGAAATGTACTTGTAAAATTCACATCCAATTAATTCAATACATATTCTTACTTTAATGCAGCTCAAAAATGAACACATATATCAATCTTATGCGAAATTTCTTTTATAAAGCACCATCACATACTAGAAGAAATGTAATGTTATATATTTTTGATAAGTAATTCTAGACATGTGATCATATTTTGTTCATATAACATATATAATACAATTTAATTTAGAGTCAAATATATTTACATCTACCAATTCTAGGGTCCATTTCAAGTTGGTGCACAAATTATAAACATTTCAAATTCCTCCATTAACTAACAAAAACATACGTACAGAATAGTCCACCCGTTAAGGATTCCAACAAAAGGACCGTTAAGTGTCACGCTGGACGTAGTCTACTTGATATTTTTAATGACGTGGCATTGTCTGATAGGACTAAAAATGGGTTTAAACCCAAAATAAATTCCCACCCATTCCAAAACGAAACATGGCACCTAACTCTATTATGGGCCCACCACTTTTCCTTTTTTTGGTGAATGAAACTGTAAGTCTCCATAAATTAAAAAAAAATCGAGTTTTTGTTCTAAAGGCCAAAAACAATACATTTAACCATTGGAATTAGGGTTTTGTGCTCACCCAAAAGTTTTGTCCATGATTTTCACTGCATATTGAATCTTATACAGTGCAAAGTTTAATTTTTTATTAGATATTATGAGAATTAGTGTTTAAGGAAGCCAAGTGAATTATGTCAAGCATGGCACTTAACAGTCTTTTTGACGAAATTCTTAATGGATGGACCATTCGGTTCGTATAATTTTTGTTAGTTAATATTTTATAATTTATGGATCAATTTAAAATGCATCATATAATAGATGTAAATGTATTTAAGCCTTTAATTTATAACAGTTTGCTTAACTAAGAGAGTTGTGGTAAAAAATGGTACGTACTCCAATCTTTCATCTTTTTTTAGGCACTTATTAAAAGAGACCAAGTAATGTGGACAATCTAGCGCGCAGATGAGAGATTCCCTCCACTAGGATTTCCAAAGGGTACGTACTACCATCGTACAGTTAGTGGTTTAATACAAATGAGAGTTTGTTGACTACTAGAAGAATATATTAATGCTACATGACTGTCAAACTTCTGGGCCCTCCCGGCCAGGAATGGAATTAAGGTCCAAACCTCTTCAATTTATTATGATAAATTATTTTTATTTTTTTTAGAACAATTAATGAACTTTAATTCATTTTTCAACCATGAAGATCGTACGTACCTACAACTACAAGCTAGGTGGGGGGAAGCAAGAGGGGTTCAAATGTCAAGTACATATATGGTGCAAATTAATTAATTGATGTTGTCTAAATACAATTATATTTTGCGCAAAAAAAAAAACTAAATATGATTATATATATATATTTGCTAATTAGTGAATCAAGTACTACTTTTTTGGTTTTTGGCCAGGGAGGTAGTACTACTTTAATTGAAGGAATTGCATGGGGTTTAAATATAGTTGATGATTTGATGGAAAATACCTGTGTCACTGATTGCGGGGCAAGTGAGACTAGTGTCGCTTGTTAATTTGATTTCATCCCTACAAGGCCTGCGAGCTTGGGACCAAATAAGATAGATAGAAGATAGAGTGCTTATAGAAGAACAATGGTAGCTAGCTATATAGCTCCTAAAAACCATGAGTGAGAGAGGGAGAGAGAGTTGGATATGCCATTGGTTGAATATTGAATGATCAATGATCAATGAGAGTTGAAGGTGAAAAATTCCATCCTAGAAGACATGAAAGAGAAAAGGTGATTGAAATGCACTCTGTCGATCGACGGATTATTGATCAAGGTGGGTGCAATAATTTGTGGGTGGAACAAGGAGAATTCCTTTTAGTCATTTGGTGTAACGTACACACCCGCACATGCATGGCCAAAGTGCATGTCGTCACTCACATATAGTCACATATATATAATTGGTTTCATATATAGGTCGATATATTGGTTTTGAGACAACCAATTGTAGACGATGAGTAATAGTGTCCTGTTAGATATTTACTATAATATTATTATATGTTGTTAGAGTGTCAATTCGACATGTATACATTAAAATAAAAATTTGCTTAATTCGTGATTTAGAATGATAGTTTAATTAATAGCATCAAATAATAAGCAATTTATTCAGAATATATTTTTCAATAGAAGATTTTTAAAAATTGATTAGTAGAAAGCTTAAAAAGAAAAATACAGTAGAACAAGTTGTAATTTAAAAAAGTTTTGGCAAGATACAGAAACACTTTTAAGATCAATTGACAATAACATTGAATCTGAATTCTTTTCTAAGCAAACAGTACGTTATAAAGGAATGGCACATTTTTGACAATATTATTGGTCAGGAGGACCAGGAAGTGGCGCCCTCAACTTGATTATCTAATACTTCTACTCGCACAAGGCATTGTCAATGAACAGAGTAGCTGGGGCGGTGCTTATGATCGACACATATTGATCCACAATCATTTTAATTATATATCCGTGCTTATCTTGTCATTAATTCAGACACTTCATATAGTAATAATGATTCTTAATTTTGTAAAATAAAACTATAGATGCAAGAATCTTTAATTAACTATTTCTTTCTAGCTATACACAGAACTACTTTGTTAATTGTGATCTACAATTGGAAATGATCGAGTACAACAAAAATTGAGTTAGACAAATTCAACAAAAAATTACTGAAACCATTGATAATTAATTAAGGACATAATTAATTAGTATCTTGGTCAAATATCTCCAATGGATCGACTGCCAGAGTTGGGACACAGAGAATTCGAACTTCGGGCATTAAGAGACTAGAGAAATTAAAGTTAATATTTTTTTTATGCCCCAAACTTTATTTATTTATTTATTTGGCTAAGTGATGCATTTTCCTTTCTTCTTCTTTTTTTTTTTTTTTTCCTTTTTCCTGAGCTAGTGATGAAACCTAGAGCTTGCAACAGAAGAAAATGAGACTTTGATATAGAAAGGAGGGTTTGTTTGTACTAACTTTAATGAACAAGGAAGGTGCGTGCTTCTGTTAGAAACGTGGGAAGTTTGGTTGTTTGATCTGAATCTGTTATATATATATATATATATATATATATATATATATATGGGCCGGTTTGGTTATATGGAAGAATCTTGGAAAGCATGTGATGAAAAAGAAAATTGCTTCCATCACAACCTAAATTTTCTATATAATCTTTATGTAATACATGTGCACATGAAGGCGACCTTGCTACTAGTAAATTTCATAGCTAGGGCGGTCCATAGAAGATTATTAAAGAAGAAGAAGAAAGTGACCTAATACTAACAATTGAAAAAGGGTACTATAGATTCCCTTCCAAAATATTCTCTTAGAATCATAGCTAACTAAAAGTTCCTTTATGAATTAATTCATGGATACATATATAGCATAGTTTCGTGTTTATTTCAAGCTCTAAGTATTGGGTTTAGGTTTAGTACGTATTAGTGTTACAAAATACTTACTTTACGAAACATAATTCATAATTGTTGATATTATGTTTAAAGTTTATGATTATAAACTTGAAATTATGTAGGACACCAAAGAGGACAAGAACGTAACAATATATCAAAATATATTAATTATACAAGCTAGACTCCAAAACTATGGAAGCTATATATGTAATAAGAATTGATATAATTATTATAATAATAGCAAAAATGACCAAATTTCCTCACGTGAAGAAAGAACCAACTAGTATATAACACTAGTACGTAGTTGATTTTTATTAAAAGAGGTAGTGGATGTGTTCTCTTCTATTTTGGAAACTGACAAATTGCGTGTCCGTGCATGAGGCATATGACTGCTAGCTAACTTATATCACACGGTTTAAACATGGTTCGTGTGCATATATATATATATATATATATATGTGTGTGTATATTAATATATCATCATCTGGTCCATTCCTCAACCTATATATACACCATATATATATTGTGTATATACACCCAAAAAAAAAAAACATATATTGTGTATAGGTATGTATATATACCGTATATAATCTTTTACATAGGCTCATGAGATAGCATTAGCAATAGCTTCTTTTTCTTTTTCTTTTTTTCATCATAAAAAGTGAGCAATATATGTTGAGAGTAATATGGAGCAATGTTTCATATCGGAAAACTATAGCTTAATATATATGCTTATAAATCTTGGGCCTCTTCATCCATTGCCAATTGATTTTGGGTTGGATGCTCTAATTCTATCATGATATCAGAGCTTGGTTATCTGCGTGTAAGGCCCAATGGCCATACGTGCTCCCACGTCACCCAATATAATTTGTTCACGTGTAAGGCTCAAAAATCTCGTCACACGTGTGAGGGCGTGTTGAGAGTAATGTGAAGCAATGTCCTACATCGAAAAACTAGAGCTTAGCATATATGTGCTTATAAGTCTTGAACATCTCCACCCATTCCCAATTGATTTTGAGTTAAATTCCCTAATATATAATATATAGCTGGATAGTTGAGAAACAAAAGAAAATTGATCAAATTAAACCCCACCAGTACTTCCACACATCCTTATAAAAACCTTGCACGTCCGTTAATTTAAAACACAAACTCGGCTCTCTCTCTCTCTCTCTCTCTCTCTCTCTCTCTCTCTCTCGTATAACAAAAGGAAGTAGACAAGGAAGAAAACAAAGCGAAAGGAAACAAAGATAATGGCTGCAACAGCAGAGCAAAACCAAAAGTACCCGACAATGCCAGAGGTACAAAATCCTCAAAATTCATACAATTCCTATTAAATTTGAATTCTGTCACCTTCAGTTTTTGATATTACACATGTACGCATACCTTTGTTTCAAATTTTGAACATATATTTTAATTATTCTATATAGGTGGTGGAGGAGCTTAAGAGAGTGACAGATATTGGCGTCCCCATAGCAACCATGAGTCTAGTGGGCTACCTCAAAAACATGGTCTTAGTGGTCTGCATGGGCAGGCTCGGCAGCCTCGAGCTAGCAGGTGGGGCTCTAGCCATTGGCTTCACCAACATCACTGGCTACTCAGTCCTCTCTGGCTTGGCCATGGGCATGGACCCCCTCTGCAGCCAAGCCTTTGGCTCCCAAAACTCCTCCATGGCCTTCCAAACTCTACAAAGAACAATTCTCTTACTCCTTCTCACCTCTCTCCCTATTGCCTTGCTTTGGCTCAACCTCGAACCCCTCATGCTTGTTCTCCACCAAAACCCAGATATCACAAGAATTGCAAGCTTGTATTGCCGCTTTGCAATCCCTGATCTCTTGGCTAATAGTCTTCTTCATCCTATAAGAATTTTCTTGCGTAGCCAAAGCTCAACATGGCCATTGATGTGGTGCACTTTGCTAGCAAACATTGTACACCTTCCCCTCACTATCTTCTTGACCTTCACTCTTTCTCTTGGGGTCAAAGGAATAGCCATTTCCACTTTCCTCTCCAATTTCATCACTCTCTTTTTTCTTTTGTGTTACATGGTCTACACCCATGTTCCTCCTGATCAGTCTGATCCGACTACTAATTTTGATTCAGCACCCATATTGTCCAGACCATTACTACCCAAACCGTTAATACCATTTTCGTTAAAGAGTGCACTAGGGGATCATTGGGGGATACTATTTCGATTGTCTATACAAAGTTGTGCAGCGGTTTGTTTAGAATGGTGGTGGTACGAGTTCATGACAATTATGGCCGGTTACCTTGACAAGCCTCACATTGCCCTTGCAACATCAGCCATAGTCATACAAACAACCTCTCTCATGTACACATTACCAACGGCACTAAGTGCATCGGTGTCTACCCGAATAGGCAACGAGCTTGGAGCTGGCCAGCCGGAAAAGGCCCGTCTGGCGGCGGTGGTGGCGGTGGGGATGTCCCTGGTGGGCTCATTGTTGGGCTTGTCACTGACCACCCTAGGGAGAGAGACATGGGGGAGAATCTTCACCAAGGATAGTGAGGTTTTGGAGCTAACCATGGCTGTGCTGCCCATAATTGGACTATGTGAGCTGGCCAATTGCCCACAAACCACAAGCTGTGGGATTCTGAGAGGAAGTGCCAGGCCTGGGATTGGGGCTTGGATTAATTTTTACTCATTTTACATGGTGGGTGCCCCTGTGGCGATAGTGATGGCTTTTGTTTGGAGACTAGGGTTTGAAGGGCTTTGTTATGGGCTTCTGGCGGCTCAGATCACATGTGTGGTGTCCATATTAACAGTGGTGCACAAGACGGATTGGGAGAGAGAGTGGCTCAAGACTAAACACTACTTTGTGGGAAACAATAGTATTGATAGAAGGGCTGCATTTGCACATGCAGACGAAGAAACAGTCAAATGTGAAGAGGGGTGTTTGAAAGTAGAATTTGATGAAAAGTGAAAGGGATTTAATTAATTTTCGTGTGGAAAAAGAGAATGTTTAGGCATTTGCATGTGCACACCAACCAAACAGTCAAATTGAGTGTGAAGAGAGTGTTGCCTTTCTAAGAGGAAAAGTAGAATGTTGAAAAGTGAAAAAGGATATATTTTGCAGGAGCAGATAGTATATTCTGATTTAAGGGACAACTTCAAAGTATATTTTCATTAATTTGCTATCCTATTTAATATATATTATCTGTACTTGTTCCTTCTCCTTGTTGTCTATTTCTAGCTACTTTCTGTCCCCACCATCTCTTTATTATTATATAACTATATTCTTCTTGTATATATTAATCATAAAAATATATATTATGTCCATAATTTTTATCTAGCTAGCTAGCCAATTCCCTAAAATTGATTTTGAGACCATTTATTGTTATACACTGATCAAATGAACCTATATACAAGTTAGTGAAGCTTATAACTTAATTTAAAGGTAAAGTACTTACCTCATATTCATGTTCAAAATTAATGGGATTTGGGAGAAAAATTTGAAAAAAAAAAACCCAATTGTTGGGGGCAAATGAGTAAAAATAATTTTTGGATTATTGGATAGTAGTTAGCTTAGGCTAAAAGCTATGATGTAAGTCTGCCCTTTAGTTATGGTCAAAAAAAAAAAAAAAAGTCTGCCCTTTAATTAGTTCCACTCCACATGAGTTGTGGTCCAATCCTCGGAAATCCTTAATTATGTGTAAGCTAGTTTCTAAAAGAAGAAAAGCAAATAGTAATTGTCGCTGCCATTTGAAATCAAATTGCAGTTTTTAGTTTGGAAGTTACATCTGGTTTTTTAGCAGACAAATGGTACCAGTTGCTCGCTGGGTCAATATTGTTGAAATCTTAATTTGCTATTTTCGCTTCCGACATTCGTCGTGCATATGATATTATTGTCCATATATGTAATACGATATTATTGTCAATTGTCATACATAATAATTTTTATTAAATTGATATCTTTGATCCCCAGTTGTTACAAATTTACAACCTGCGTAAAGCAACATTACTTATTTGAGTTTTGATCAGACGTACATCTATAACATTAATGTGGCGTGTGCTACAATTCTAGCTATGTATGCATGCATACCATATCCATGCATCCACAATTCCACACCACTCATGCATGTTAATATCAACTCGATCTTTATTTCTATCATGTGGTGGATTAATTTGAGAATTCGTGAAAGGGATTGGCAAATAAGAAATGGATGATTGATCATGATTCTATGCTAATTGGTTTAGAGTCCATAATGCTTGGATTTGTAATACAATTAAGATTCAAATTAAAGCAATACCAAGATAGTCAAAGGAGTCAGATCCTCTAAAACAAAGCTATGATTGGCTTAAAAGCCGTTGAAGGAATCTATGTCGTGATGACTATGGTACAGTCGCGATATTTTCCCATTTGCCAAAATCTGATGAGATTAGTGTGTGTTTGCGATCCACAAAGGTTAATGGTATTTTAAGCACCTACGAGCGCTCAAATAAATTTGAATGGGCCCTCTAATAAGTGTATGTGACCCAAATCAAATAAATCATTGGATTTAATCCAACGGTGTATAATCCTTAAACAAATCACAGATCACTCTATTGACACTTTAAATTGTCAGTGTCATGTTAAGGTCTTTTTAGTGTTTACTTTTACCCCAAGAAAAAAAAAAACAAGAAAGAAAGAAAGGGTCTTTTTAGAGACCCTTGGGGTTGGATTAGTGGCCTTTTAATCCTCCAAGTCCAATAAGCCCAACATGTTTGGCCCAAGAATTATTATCATAGCTGGGCTTAGTATCCAAACCAACTTTAAAAGTATGGGCCTAGCATAGACCCTGCTTTCTTACCCAACATCTTTCTTATTTGGAATGGTCAACCTAATAGTTTGGGCTGGAAAGGTATGGGCATCACGTCTCATGAATGTTTTGGATGACCATTCAGATACTTAGACAATTACTTGTAGATTCCATTCATATTGGAATCTACAAGTAATTAAAAGTCATTCAACTAATCTCTCTAGTGTATATTGGAATATACAATATTGTGGGATTCATTTCATAGAAAGAATTTTATAATGAATTTCCTTCGATTTTGTAGGGTGTAAAGCAATAAGAATATTTCTTCTTTAATTAATTAATTAATTAATATTTCCTCCTCTTACTTGTATGATTGTATCTATCTCTCAACGAAATAAATGTTGTTTTGTCTTTTTCCCTTTCTTTTTTGAGCAGGCAAGGTGATGAGGACGAATGGACGATGGTGACTTAGTTGCACAGCTTGCACAAACAATGGGGGTTTTGGGGTTTTGCTTTTTCATATATTGAGACCATCATAATGGTTCATCGAAAGCCACCATGGGGTCGTTTCATGTCAAATGGAGTTGATGTGATATGCAGTACTTACTACTTAAATATCCCCACATCTAAACATCAAAGTATACAAAATAACTTACCTGTACCCGGGTCTGACCTGACATCCCGAGCTAATAAAAATGAGACTTTTTTTTTTTTTTTTTTTTGGGCGATAACTGCATGTTGTTAGGTTTAATTTTAAAATTTTAAGCGGATCGTTTTATGTCAAATGGAGTTTATGTGATATGCAGTACTTACTACTTACGTATCCCCACATCTAAACATCAAAGTGTACGAAATAACTTACATGTACCCGGGTTTGACCTGGCATTCCGAGCCAATAAAAATGAGACACATCTTTTTTTTTTTTTTTTTTGTAGAGGCTGTATGTTAGATTTTAACTCTGTAATTTTGGGTGGAGCACAAAATTTCATAATTAAAACCTAACATAAAACCAACAAACTAGTGCCGAGTACTTAGGAGACAAAGAAACTGAGAGTATCGAGCATTCGGCGATAGGACCGTGCGCTCGTTAACCTGATGTCGAGCACTCGATGACCATACCGAGCGTTCAGTAACACCAGGTCAGATTCCTGACCAGGTATCCCAGTAACAGGGAAGTTTCTCTCCAAATTGTATACTTTTACTATGGAGGTAAAATTGTAATGAAATGGCCTCTTCATGAAGATGTAGGAATTGGGATGTAAACCCTAATATTAGGTGCAAAAAATAGAGAGTGACAACAAGATCAAATATGAGTTTCTTCTTCTATATTTGAGAAGACGACTTGAAATTGAGAATTCTTGTAACAAAGTAAAGAACTAAAAATCACATTCAAATTTAGTTTATAAAGTTCGAGGGTACAAACTCAAGACAAACATAATGAAAATACCCAATACCATATTCCAATTTAATAATTAAACATATTATAATATAATGTAACAATTTAGGTTGTAGTATATATATTAGAAACTCATGAGTGGAATCTATAAATTCATCTTAAGTTGAGCTTAAGATCTTAATCATACAATTTACACTTAATCGCAATTTCGATTTAAAAAATTATTAACGAATTGAACTTATTGTAACATTACGGATTTCATGACAAGAATCCAAATTAAGAGTTTTGAAAATTAAGCTTGAATGGGTCCTCGAATCATCCCAATTATACCATTAATATTTTTTGGCTATTATACCATTAGTATAAATATGAAAAGAAGATGAAAATTAAAAATTCAAAGGAATGGAAAAGAGTCAATGACCAAAGAGAAAGAATTAAGAATTAAAGTAAAAGGTCTCCAACATGAATGGGCTTTGGTCTTTAAACTGCCTCTCAACCCTTTTTTTTTTTTTTTTTTTTGCTCAATTATAAAATGCATCCACTAACTATAGGTACTATTTCAAATTGGTCCATAAACAAAAAAAAAGTTTCAGATTGGTCCACTAACTAATAGAAAGCTATAAAATAACACATTCATTATGAATTCTGTCAAAAAAGATAGTTAAATGTCACTTTGGGCAATGATGACGTGAATTTTTTGAATAAAGTAGACACCAAATTTGTTCCAAATGGATTAATAATGTCATATTGATTAAAAAAAGAGATTAAAAAAACAAACTAACGAAACTTTTAAACCCTCTAAAATTAAAATTAAATATGACATCATTAATCCATGTGGTTTAAATTTGATGTCCATATCATTCAAAAAATTGACGTCAGTACTATCTACATTTGCATTTAACGCACTTATTAATGAAATTTGTAACGGATGTTCTATTTTGTAAATTTCTATTAGTTAGTGTATTAATCTGAATTTTTGTTTGTTCATGAACCAATTTGAAATACCCCTTATAATTGGTGGGTGTATTTATAATTGAGCTTTTTTTTTCTAACTTTTTAAAATATCTCGATCACTTTAGTTTGTTCTCAAACCCCCTCCTTAAAACTCCTTTTTAGTTCCAGAGTAAGTGTCCTACAGACAATCTCTTGCAAGTTGCCATCACACAAGAACACTTTTGTTTCTTCCCTCTATAAATTTACAAAGGAAATTCATAATTACATAATTTTATGTACAAAACTATTTGAAATGGAAATTTATTATAAAAGCTATATATATTTGCATGTTCTTGTATATCTTATATTATCATACTTCTAATTTTTTGCAATATCTTCCTATATGAATTTTTAAATGTAAGATTTATAATATCTTATATATTATATACGAATCGTACGAGCATCATTTTCAATCAACATATTAGGTAGATAGATATTTGAAGAGATTGAGATTAATAAATCTGGATATACAGGACAAAGAACTTCTCAAATAAGGTCAAAAAGTTGTGCTGGACCTCAATTGCACACTTTAGTTCCATTCCCCTCAACGCAACCCTACTTCTTCATCAGGTACCACTCACTTAGCGTTTTCATTCGATGACTTAAAAATTTTTAAGTGCAAATTGGAAAAGTCTTTCGTAAGACAAGCTCTATAGGACATTCTCTCATCATAAAGTACAACTCATAACACATGAAGTCCACCTTTTTGTGAAAACATATCTGATAAAACATGTCTCATCGAAAACTAAATCTGTAAAAATTAATTAATTAATTTTCTCTTGAAATCACAGAAAAGCGAAAAGAGACCCCACATTTTTTTAAAAAATGAGCCCATATATTTTCACTTTGCTAATCATTTTTTACAAATTAGTTATGTTTACTATAATTATGTTTTCTTTTTGAGAAAATATCAAATGAATCCCCTTGAATTCAAATGTCTCCCCATTAAGAATTGAAAAACGGTGTCATTAGGAAAGTTTTCCAGTGCAACTAAAAATTAGGGAGAAACAAAAGTCGTTATCAGATTGAGGATGGATCAGAAATGACACCAAATGTCTCTGCATCGTTAAAAATTGTAGTTTGCTAGGATATTTATTGACGGTGAAATGCTAGTTTGTCTCCTATAAGGCTATAATGGAGAAGAAGGTTCCCCCTAACTCTCAAATAAAGATTTTGTTAATTTTATGTTAAATTGTAAAATTGTTAATTAAAACACAGTATCTATAAAAGGCAAGATCTGCAATGCATTCCAAGAATCAAGATGGGTGATGAACAGTGAATAAGTCAGTGAGTACGCACTGGTCATGTAGCTAGATTGACATGGATGGTGATCGATAATAAATACAAGTAGTGTGGTAAATTAATTAATCCCTCGAGGCGAGTAGTGAGTAAATTGAGTTGAGTTAAATAGTTAATTACTTACTGAGAATAGGGATAGGATTAGGTGGCATATAATATGATGGAGGCAATGCAATGCAGATAGAGATGGCATCAGAAAGCAGAGCCACCTGTCCCCTGTGGCTGTGGCGCCGGCTTTATATAAAGAATCTACGTACGGCCCTTTGTATTTTGTTTTGACGTTTTGTATGGAAAATGGATGATATCATATTATCATGATAGTATGGAGTTTGAATGAGAGAGTGAGTAATGAATGAGTCTAATGACCATACAGTGAAGCAAAACCCCCACCCTCCTAAGTTCAGTAGTGCAGTGCCAACACCTGGAAAGTAGTCTTCTACCTTTAATCTCTCTACCTCTTTGCCACAACGCAATGCATTCATTAATCTCTCTCTCTCTCTCTCTCTCTCTCTCTCTCTCTCTCTCTCTCTCTAGTTGTACTGCATATAGCTATAGCTACCCACGCCCTATGTGTTATCCCTATCTCAACCTTTTTCTTCCCTCCAATTGCGTTTATGTGCATGTTTATTGTGTATTATACTATTATGCATGGAACATTGCATGAGCTGGCTCAGCTATGCACATCATATATGTATATAGGCAACTTATATTGTATATCAGGGTCTTTTAATAAGGAATTTCTTATTTAATGTAATGTGTGAACATTTATACATTAATTTATATCTTAATAAGAGTTTTGGTATTATTTTTTAAAAACTATTGTTCATTATCATTAGAATTTGGTGTGAAAGTTTGCACTTTTTTTGAAGGGTTATTTTTAGAATGACTTAGAGTTTATATTAGATTTTACCTTTAGAATTAGGACATGTATATATATATACTTGCTAGCATAGCATATGCACTTAAAGTTAAAGGGACAAACTGGCTAGCTACCTTCATCAAAAGGCTGTTGATCATTTCTGATCTCTTCTTCTAGGCTTTAGTGCCAAAAGGCAAAAGCAGCTTCCCCTACCATCTTGGAACAACTGATCACTGATCATATTCTTTTCTTGCTTCAAGACGACCCAGCTAGCTGCTTAGCTGCTTGCCTGCTTCAACAACTTTCCGCTACATTAATAAAAAAATAATTGTTTTCCAGCTTAAATTAATACATCATATTAATTACTTTCATTCAATTATTATTATATATTGAATTACGTACATGGTTTCTAGCTTCTTTGGTTACCAATTAAATTCATGGTTTTTAAACAGTAACAACAACCTGCATTAGTCATCATCCCCAGCATCTGACAATTATATTATGCATTCTTACTTTTCTAGATGTACCATCAAATCAAACGTGTTTGTTTTTACATTTTTTTTCTTTAGAGCTGTAATGTTAAGGTTATTACGTCTTGGTGAAAGATGTATGAAACAATATTTTTTACATAAATTTTTACACAAATTTTTAATAGGGTATATTTTATATAAAATTTAAACGATTATAATTTTTTATTTTTTAAGTCTTCATTAAAAGATCATTTTTATAAAAAATTAGGTAAATCAAAAACTATTTACTTACATAAATTAAATGGTCAAAATTTTAAGTGTTTATTTTGTTGACCATTTAATTTTTGTAGGTAAATAATTTCTAATTTATCTAATTTTTTATAAGAATTATTATTTAATGAACACCTAAAAAATAAACGATTCAGATAGTTAAAATCTTATATAAAATAGGCCTTATTAAAAACTTGTGTTAAAGTTTTAGGGCCACGAGTCTGCCTCCTTATATCTTTAATTTATATCAAAAATATATCATGGAACTCATATATACAAGTGAGTCTTATATATATATATATATATATATAGGAGTATTCTAAAACTAACTGGTTAGCAAGTTAATATAAAGCTAACCATGTTTTTGGGACCATCACATAACTAATCTCATAATCCAAACCGTCAATTATTTAGGTCATACTTCAAAAATCATCATTGAAAAAAATCAACTAAATCAGAAATCATTTAGTCATCTAATTGAGATCAAATAAATAGACGATTAGTGTTTTTGATAAAAACATATAAATAGTTATTGTTATAATCAAATGACTAAATGACTTCTGATTTTGGAGATTTTTTTACAGAGATGATATTTGAAGTAGGGCCTAAAAATAGATGATTCAGATTTTGAGATTACATTGTACAGCTGGCCTAACATGATAGTTAGTTTTATATTAACTTACTAACCAATTAATTTGAGAGCATTCTTGTATATTATATATATATAAAAGTAGTATACATGTGATATAAAAATGTAGTACACATAACATTATTGTTTTTGTTATAATCGATCTAATAAATTGTTTTATATCTTATTTTAAAGTTGAAGTGGGGTGACAACGTACCATTACAATGATTTAACATATTAACCATGGGCATATCATATTTCAATTTCATATATACACGAGTACTATATATATGCAATTTCTTTTTAACTTATAATTAATGGACTAGGTCGGAAAGATTAAGATAAGGTAAAAGCAATTTTAATAAGCATGAAAGTGAAAGCTAGCACGGATTTAGTCTAATTAAGCCATAGATGTGAGTAATATCTTTCTTGTACGTACTTGCTTCTTTTTCTTAGTCAAAACTGCAAACAAATTAATTTCTTTTTAATCCCATGCCCCTATGGCACTATACCATAGGTTAAGTGCTTGAAAAGGATTAGGAGGAGGGTGGGGGTAGATTGCATTACCCTCCAATAAGCAATTGCAATATGTTACCTTGCATATATACTATATATAATAGAATATATAGGGGTGGATTCATGACATTTTATTTTTGACACAAGTTTTAAATGAGGTATACTTCATACAAAATTTCAACGATCCAAACCGTCTATCTTTTAGGTTTCTAATAAATGACCAACCTTGCAAAAAATTAGATAAATTATAAACCGTTTATCTACAAAAATTAAGTGGTCAACAAAATAAATACTTGAAATGTTGACCATTTAATTTTTGTAGGTAAATGATTTTCGATTTACCTAATTTTGCAAGGATGATTTTTTAATGGAAACCTACAAAATAGACGGTTCTTGTTAAACCCCTATATAGAGTGAGCCCCATTGAAAACTTGTGTTAAAAGTAGAATGGATGGATCCATCTCCATATATAATAAATATATATACATTTATTTGGATATGGGAATATAAATTATCAATAATGCTAGTTGTCCCACATTTTTTTTCCCACATTTGTATCCCACCTGATGTGTCATTACTTTATTGGAAGGGTATTTTCTTTTTCTTTTTTAGGTTTTATTTTTTAATTTGTAGTATCCAATGTATAAATGCCATGTAAGATGGTATGAAATTGTGGTATAAAAATTTGGTAATTAAGTTGAGTCTTAATTGAATATATATCAATTAAGACTCAACTTAATTACCAATAAATTATAGTTCAGATTTAAAATCTACTAATATAACCTTATCACGCTATACCTTAGTTTATAATCCCTAAATAAAAGTTAGATTAGAGTATAGATAATAATTAAACAAGTACTAGCCTACGTATGAGATATATATATAAGCGATAGGTGGGTAGCTAGGCTGATCAGGATATTATACAAAATAATGAATTTGAAAGTTTGCTATCAAACTCCACCTTTTCAATTTGTTAGTTTTACAAAATACATTTGGAATGTTATGCAGAGCAGCATAAAGAGACGCATTTACTTAGAGTAGTATTTGCTCCAGGAGTGTGTTGAGTGCCACCCTCCTTTTTACTTTATTTTATGCTGTTGGGGTGGGGATGGAAGTTATAAGTTCATAACCACATCCCTTTGTCTGATATATAGTTCAAAGCCTTGCATTATTTGGGAAGGTTATAAATTCTATGTCTTGCCAATTTTTTCAGAAGAATTATTGCCACCTTTATTCATCTACTCGATCACCAATGAGCACTACTCTTGATCAATGGTCGTCAGGGTGTTCGCAAACAATAATATCAGGGCCTGTATAGGAGTGAAACACTTGTATTCAGTAATATTTTTTAAAAAACACATGAAGAAGCACTTGATAGTTATTTCTCTATAAAATATTAAAATTTTCTATTATAAACTTAAAAAAACACTTTATTTTTTGGAAAGTTACCAAAATTACTTTTAATTATTTGCAAACGTTTTTAGATCGATCTTCTAAAACACTTCTAAACATGTCTTATTCAAACTTGTTTACCAACTAATGTGACAATAATAATAACAATATACATATCACAATACATGATATCATTTCAGCTTAAATATGAATAAATAGCATCTGGTGAACAATTTTGGTAAGTATATATAGAAATTTCAATTTGCAATATTATACCAAATACAAAGAAAAAAAATTTCATTTTCATAGAATTTAAAGACGGATTAGGAAGCATTTAGTAAAGCCCTATCTGTTAGTGGGGTTCGGATTGGGTTAGAAATTGCTCCTTCCATCGGTGAAGACTGAAAAGAAAGGAAACAAAATTATTAAAAAAAAAACCATGGGTGGGGTTGGGATGCAACTTTCAAAACATTAACCAAACGTGGCCAATCATCTTCATCTCCATGCACAGTTTAAGACCCCAAAACTGTTTTCCACATCATCCATATTTGGTGGGTTAATTAATTAGCACATAGCCACACACACACATATATAGTTATAAGTACCATATACCATGGACATTAATTTTGGAATAATGGATAAGTTTACAATCTTGGCATTCCCATTTGGCCATGTATGGAAAATCTGAGAGCCAAAGATAATTAAATTAGACAATGTTTGGGAACCCAAAAGGCAAAAGCAGTAGTACAAAAATATAACTCTCAAAGTTTAATTTTGTTTTGGGAATTGGCATGTATAGACAAAACCAGCATATATGGCTAATGCGTTGCTGTCAGTGTTGATGTACATAAATCACACAACCCATGCAAGTCATGCAACACTCCAAATGAGAACCTCACATGACCATTGTGAGAGTACTGCAACTAGGAATTATTATCTTTGTCTTTATAATCTCTCTCACTCAGTACTCGACCCATAATAATGAAACCAGTTATACAAGCAACCACAATTACAGACGTAAGCACAAGCAGACAAAGCCAAACTAACAAAGCAAGAACAAATTGAAAAATGAATTGGAAACTAAAAGAGGGGTATGTGGCAGTTAAGCAGCACTAGGAGTCAAATCGTTCGCTACGCTAATCGTCCTTGTTACTGCTCCATAGCTGTAGGGGACCCACCAACCCCACCATTCCATTCTCTCTCTCTCTTTCTCTCTTCTCCCTTGCCTTGTCTTCCTCCTATTTATTTTTCTCCAAATTTTCATCAACCCAATTAGCCTCTTCTCCTCCATCACCAAAGAGGAGGTTCAAAGTAGTGTCTGTATGAGTTTTTGAGGTAGTATTAGAGAGGATCATGAGATATGGTGGGACTGAGCATAGTATTGGAAAGTCATCACCAAAAAGGTAGCAACAAAGTCCCACAAGTTATCAACAAAACCACCATGGTCATCACCAGCAACAAGCCCTTCTCCTCATCCTCCTCTTCTCCAAGACCTTCACTAACCCACCCAAATTTTACTTCTCATCAGCCACCACCCTTTTTGGCACCAAATTTTCTTGACAAATGCTTTCTCTGCAAGCAGAAACTCTTGCCTGGTAAAGATATCTACATGTACAAGTAAGTATACAATTAACCCCACAAAGACCACACCTTTCTCTTCAAATAACCATGATTCTTCTATTTCTGAAAAAAAACCCAGATTTGTTTTTTGGTTTGCATGGTTTTTTTTTTTTTGTAAACTGAAGTGGGAATCTTGGTTTTGAAATGCAGGGGGGACAAGGGCTTTTGCAGCGAGGAGTGCAGGTACAGGCAGATTTTCATGGACGAGGAAGAGAGTTTTCGCAAGGACAAGCGCTTTTCATTCCCTTCTTCATCTTCTTCTTCCTCATCTTCTACTTCTTCTTCATCTTCTTCTTCGTCTACTGCCTCTGCTCAGCACAAAGGGACCAGACATCGAGCGGGTGGGTTTGCCTACTGAGAAAAAAAAAAAAGAAGCTCTGTTAGAAGCGAGAATTGGTTTCTTTTCTTTGAGCTCTGTATCCCAGTTTTACCCCTTGGTTTGTTTTGAAATGACTTTGGTGTCCTTTGTCGTTTTTTGCTTCCTTGCTATGAAATCCCAAAAGAGTCCAACTTGTTTTTTGCCCCTCACATTATCTTTGATATCCCACAGTTTTGGTTGTTCATGCTCCCCCATTGTTTGTAGAACAGAAACCATGGAGGACAGTCGTGGCATTTTGTTTGTGACAGTTGAAGGGCATTAATGGCATTTTGTTTTCTGCTTAAACATGATCGATCCAATATTTGATTTCTCTCAGTTTTGTAAATTTTGATTTTTTGAGTGTGTTAATGCCCGTGAGAGACTGAGAGTTAGTGAGGTTGTGTGTGTGTTCTTTGGCACGATGAGGAAGCAAAATCTATGTTGGTTTCTTTTTATTCTGATGCGCATTTTTTGTGCATTTGTAGAGGGAATGTCTAAATTGCGCACTGAGGGAACAATAGTATATTATAGTGGAGAACATAGAGCAGAATTAGTACTTGGAGAATTAGTGCAGAATTAGTACTTGGAGAACAATATCATGGTCCCAACAAGAAAGATTATTGCCACAAAGGAACATGAGAATATGAGATTGGATATATTTCTTTAAGAACAAATTACAATTTAGTACCTCAACTTTACATGTTGTTTCAACTTAGTACCCCAACTTTAAAAACTTACAAAAAAGTACCTCAACTTTCATTTTGTATCAACTTAGTACCCCAACTTTGAAAACTTGTAAAAAAGTACCTCAACTTTCATTTTGTGTTAAAATAGTACCTCTGTTAATTTTTCTGTCAAAGTGGTAGGGGTATTTTCGTCTTTTTCTTAAATTTTAAAAATAATAATTTTTTTTTAATAAAATAATTTCTTAAAATAAAAAAAAATTTCATAAAATTTTTTAAAAATTTTATGCAATTTTTTCGTAAAATTAAATTTAAAAAATAATAATTTTTTTAATCAAATTTTTTTAATTTTATAAAATTTTTTATTTTAAGAAATTTTTTTATTAAAAAAAAAATATTATTTTTAAAATTTAAGGAAAAGACGAAAATACTCCTACTACTTTGACATAAAAATTAACGGAGATACTATTTTGACACAAAATGAAAGTTGAGGTACTTTTTTGCAAGTTTTCAAAGTTTGGGTACTAAGTTGATACAAAATGAAAGTTGAGATACTTTTTTGAAAGTTTTCAAAATTGAGGTACTAAGTTGAAACAACATGTAAAGTTGAGATATTAAATTGTAATTTGCTCTTTCTTTAAACCCCTTTGCACTTTTCTTGTTGAATTAATTAGGTCCTTCCCGGCTGCAATATTAACTCTTAAAGGCCTCTTGGTTTGTTTTGTAGCATTGAATACAACATTTACTGCTGGAAATGACTGATTTTGATCCTAAACTACCGTTTTAATTCATGGGTTTCCATTCTTACATTTGACAGAGCCTGCTGGACATGCAGGAAGTAGGTCCAATAAAGTTGCCAACTTGGAGCAATATTTTCTTGGTTTGTGCAAATAGTAGTGTTATGTATTTCAAACACTTGCCTTCTAAGTGTGCAAGTATATACATCCAAAGAGTGAATTTTTTTTTGCAAGGCTATTAATTTGGTATCTCAATCAAATAATATAATGACACTTATACTTTTACATTTTATTACATAAATTTTTTTCTAATTTTAAGACAATTTTTTTTTTTTGAGATGCTAAATCAATTCATATTCTTGTTATAAATAAGTTTTTTCAAACATGTATATCTTTGTTGCATGAAAATTTCTCTTTTCATGTCGAAAAATATATCATATATGGCAGGATGGTGAATGGTTTTGATAGGATTGTTTGATTGATTTATAGAAAAGGAAACAGCATTATGGGAAAAGAAAAGCTAAAGAAGAAAAGGAAGAACTTTTCATCAAGTAGAAAACATATAAGCTACGAATATTAGTTATAGCAAGTTAGTTGCAAATTTTTCAAAACGAATTAGCAAGGATTTTGTTTGTGCCATTGTTGCATTAGGGAGGAATTTTAGATCGTTCGTTTTGTCGTACTAGGGATGGTTTTTGTATGTCAATTTGCCGCATTAGGGAGAAATTTTTAGATATGTTGATTAGTCAATTTGTCGCATTAGGGAGGAATTTGTGTATATGTTAGTTTGTAACATTAGGAACTTGTAGATATGTTGGTTTGTCCCTATACGTCAATTGTCGCATTAGAGAGTAATTTTTAGATATGCCGGTTTGTCGCATTAGGGAGAAATTTATATGCACGCCATTTTGTCACATTAGAGAGGAATTTTTTAATGCGCCGACTTATCACGTTAAAAATTTTTGTATACGTTTTGTCGCATTAAGGAGGAGTTTTTAGATACACCGGTTTGTCGCATTAAGGAGAAGTTTTTAAATACACCGGTTTGTCGCATTAGGGAAGACTTTTTTGTATATGCCAGTTTGTTGCATTTGGGAGGAATGTTTAGATATGCCGTTTTGTCTCATTGGGGATGAATTTTTGTACACATCAATTTTCCGAATTAGGGAGAAATTTAAGATACATTGGTTTATTGGTGTGTCACATTAAGGAGGAATTTGTGCACATGTTATGGAGGAACTTTTAAATATGTTAGTTTGTTGCATTATGGATTGATTTGTAGATACGTCGATTTGTCGCATTTGGGAGAAATTTTAATATACTTTGGTTTGTCGCATTATGGGAGAACTTTGTACACACTATTTTATTGCACTAGGAAATAAATAGATGCGCCCACTTGTAACATTAGAGAGGAATTTTCATATACGCCAATTTGTCGCATTAGAGAGGAATATTAGATATGCTGGTTTGTCGCATGAGGAATGTATTTTTAGATACGCTAGTTTGTTATATTATAAATAAATTTTTAGATACGTTAATTTGTCGCATTATGAAAGAATTTTTATATACACCAATTATATACCAGGCTCGTGCCACATAAAAGTAGACCTAGGTCCGAAAAATATTATGCATATATATAACCGACCCATTCTTTTGCATGACATTGATAGTTATGCTACAATAAGCTATGCTGCTGTTTGCTGCAACCTGCAAGCACCACTCGAGTAACTTTATATGATGTTTAGGTGAGGCAAGCTAGAGATCCAAGATTAGAAGTTGGAACATCATGTCTATACAAATTGGCATTGGGAAACAGTTTGACAGAAAAGGCAAATTAGGGGTTTTGGTACGAATCAATCATTTGGAAAACATGGTGGGCATGAATATTGATTCTTTTATAATTTCTTTTACTTTTTCTTTCTGAGTGATCAACTGATCATTGATTTCAAAGCCTAAAAAAATTAAGCACAGGAATTAGGACCTCGGAATGGAATCTATGCTTTTCTAAGAGTGCTCATGCAGTCTTGAAAGTTGGAACTTGGAACATAAAAGAGCACTACAAGGGAGGGAGGGAGAGAGAGAGAGAGAGAGAGAGAGAGAGAGAGAGAGAGAGAGAGAGAGAGATTGGGCATGCAAGCTAATTGGAATAAATAGGATTTGCCACTTATTTGTCATTATGCCCTACTTAATTACTATGCTCCATAAACCTTCCCTGGAAAACGACAGAGACATCTTAATTTTGCTTCACCGTTCTCTGCAGCCTCAAACTGCATTTTTAAAAACTTCAAAATAACTTTGGGGTTTTCAAAGCCACAATCTACCCAATTAATGTAGCTTAATTCTAAGATAATCATGGCAGCTACCTCTTATAGTAAGCAAAACATTGCTAACCCATCACCTTTTATTGAAATATGAACAGTTTCCATAAGTGCAACAACTAACAAGTGCCAAATAACTTTCGGTGGGTGCTTTTACAGACTTCATGAATTTTTCGGACTTCACATAATTCAATGAAAAATTTCTATTGAATTCGATACTGGGTCTGAACTCCATATAGAATTCTAAATAAGTAACAATTAGCTAGGGTTTAAAGTAGAAACTGTTCATAAAATAAATTTAAAATTGCAATTCGAGATTTAGATACCAAATATCCTTTTGAATATGTTCCTCAAATAAACATATGACCTGTTTCATTCGAGCCTATCAACTTGCTGGCGGCTAGATAGTTATCAATGATGATTTTTGAAATGTCAAAAACTTTATAAAGATTCTAGCTAGGGCATATACACAACATATAGTTCCAACTTTCAAGTTTTGAGTGTTTATGGAGGCCATAAAAGACTAGTGGAGTTGGAGAGCAGTTTTGCTCACCTCCTTTAATTCAGGTGTATGTTTACCTCTCATTTAAAATGCTATCATGTGTTTAAAAAACTAACCATGAGTTAATCTATTGTATTTAATTATTTCTGATATTATAATGATGAGAGAAAAAAATAATTTGACAACTCTTTTTTACTTTGATCGACCCTTATATTTTATCACTCAAATTTTTTCCACTTTTTTATTACCCATTAATTTCTCTTTTCTCTTTTATTTGATTATTTCTAATAATTTTTACTTCTTTTGTTTTTGTACTCTTCTCCAGTACGCCTCCAGTATCCAAAAAATCATATCCATTTAATATTTTTTTTTTTTTTGCTCTTCTTCAGTGCCCAATAAACTACATCCATTTTTTTGGGTCTTCTCCTATATACACCTTTATCTTTTTTTTTAATTAATTAAAAAATAAAATATTCCAACAACACATTTGCAATTCGAACAAAAAACTTATTTGCAAAGTTTAATCTAAAATATTGGCCAAACAAAAATCTAAAACAACTCATTTGCATACATAGAAAATTCAATAAAAAAGTTACATGAGTTCAAAAAAAAAAAATTATGTGATTGTAACTATTCTTCTCTCTTCAAATGCTGCAACACCTTGGATTGGCCTAAGAATTTGTTTGATTTGAAAATGTCATGTATGAGACAAGAGAGAAGAATTCTTAGGCAAAAAAAAATGTGTTGTTGGAATATTTTTTTAATTAATTAAAAAAGTAGATAAAAAGTGTATACAGGAGAAGACAAAAAAAAAAAAAAGGATGTGGTTTTTTGGGTACTAGAGGCGTACTGGAGAAGAGCAAAACATCAAAAGAAACAAAAATTATTAGAAATAAATCATAATTAAATAAAAGAGAAAAGAGAAATTAATGGTAATAAAAAAGTGGCAAAAGTTGAGTAATAAAAAATAAGAGTAAAAGTAGAAAAGAGTTGTCAAATTATTTTTCTCTCATCATTATAACATCAGAAATAATTAATTATAATAAATTAACTCATTATTAGTGTTTTAAACACAAAGTAGCATTTTAAATGGGAGGTGAGTATACACCTGAGTTAAAGGAAGTGAGCAAAACTGCTCTCGTGGAGTTGCATTGTAATATTATATTACCAAAAAAAAAAGAGTTGCATTGTAAGATTCGCTTTCTTAAAAAAGAAAAATAATAATATCAATGTTGCACCAAAAACTATTGAATTGAAAGTGCTAGTCAATTTATGTATTGTTAAAAAGAGATTTAAAGCTACTCACCAAAAAACAAAAGAGAAGATTCTTATGTTGTGACTTGTGACTTGTAAGTGGCTTTATTTATAGCAAAATCATATTTTAAATTTTTAAGAACGATAATCCGATTTGATTCCCTTTGAGCTTTTTTTTTTTTTTTTTTTTTGTAATTTCGGTCAGACCTTGAACTCAAGCTAGTCAAAGCAAGATTTGACTCCATTGGACTCAAGCTAGCAATAGCAAGCAATGAGTTCAGACATGCAATAGCTTTTACGAATCATGAAAGGCTTTCAAAGACCCATTTCTGCTTTGTTTGATCTCAAAAGAATTTGCTTTTGTAAGGAGTTACTAAGATCATGAATAAATTGAATAATTCATTTGATATGTGAAAGATCAAACTATTTACCATGCAAGTCGGAGAAGTCATTAAGTTTTGATTTATATTTCTACCTACAAAGCCTACAAAACTCTTACCACCAGTAATATTTGAAAATAATATAAGAAAAAGTGTAGTACTTTTTATTGTGAGTACCTAAATCATTCTTCTGAACTAGAAGAATGTTTAAAAAGTTAATTACACAAATATGCTTTCAAAAACTCCTCAATGTAATTAGTGAATAGTGACTAGGACCAAGGGTAGCATAATCCCCAAAAATAAGTCCCAATTTCAAAATCTTCCTAAACCAAATGTCACAATTGATTAAAAAAGGGGGGAAAATTTTTTCAATCTTTCATTTCCAACGTTTTACACAATGGATTGATTCCATTTCCAATGCCCCATATAAGTTCCATCTTCACTTCAACCGAAAATGAAAAATGAGAGAGCTTTCTGATTAACAACCAAAGACTAGAAATAATGACAGTTTGAAATTCATACCCAAGGTTCACAGCCAGTAGAGGCGACATTAGATGTACAAGTTAAGCACAAGAACGTTCAGCAAGCGATTTGCAAGCTAGCAGATTTCAATTAATACATACAAGTGCAAATTATGGCATAACCATCACAGGCTCATCATTCTATTCATCACCATCTTTTTCAACATCACAAGTTCACAACAGTGATCAACCAGATTTGAATAGCAAAACTGCTTTCTGATCCAAGTAGAAATAAACAAAGTGGTTTGTTTCATGAGTCACATATGAACCTGCATAAAGAAACATGAACATATAATTATGAATGCTTACTTAATTTAGATGTAAATTATTCAAAATTCCACATGTTATACAAAGAACGACCAAAAGAATACTACTAAGGGAGCTAGATAAAAACAATTTTCTGTTAAATTTTTAATCCCTGGATTCAGATTGAGAGGAGGATTAAAAAAAGGATTTCAAACAACTTTTATACGTTGCATTCTGAATGGACCAAGAGCAATTGCCCTTGGAAGTTCTTGTTTCATCTGGAGCTGGATGCCATATCAAAGATCACTTAAGGCATCAGACACAAGCCTTTGCCTGCTATATAGACTCTATTCCATACATCTGTCAGGATTACCTTTAAAAATAAAGGGTAGCAGCTAGTTTGAACCCAACAACCAAATATAAGTGGGAACTCAGACGCTAAACTCTGAAGCAGCCATGTCAGTTCTTGTGAAGTTCATAACAAAGTAATAAACCAACTGGATGCTCATGGAAGTAAACAGGAAACAAGCCTCATGTTTTTATTACAAAAATGTCAAGCTGACAAGTTGGTTGAATAGAAACTAAAGAAAATGCTACTCTGATTATCCATGGCAATCCCAACTGTTTTCTTTCAATAGACAAAGCCCAAACCATATTAAACAGGAATTACGGAAGCTTTGTTAAAAGCCAGGATTCATCTTAAATTTTGCACCAATCTCAAACCATTGCATGTCCCCATGCAAACAGTGGAAAACACATAGCAATGAGCAAATAAAAAATCTTTTATCCATGTCATATCCAGAAGAAGATAGGCCAACAATATATAGACATATATGGATATTTCCTGCAAACTGGGCTGGCACTTGCCTGGTAATAAATCACAAACGCAACCTCTTTAATGGATGGGATAAGAGTAACTTTTTCTTGACTCAAGTTATGCTTAGTGAACTACTTAAACCTTTCCCCCTAAAACCTTTCTAGGACAACCACCTAAGATCTTCAGCTATTGACGAACATGTTTTTGATTGCATATAGATTACATAGGAGATTGAACATCTGGCTTGCGATCACTTAAAAAGCCCTTTCAACTATTCAACCATAGCTGAATTTCTAATTTCCATTATTACAACGAATTGCTTCTGAGATTTTCCTTTACAAAGTGATATTATTCCTGAATTTAAAGGGTTGAAGAAAGAATAATAACAGAGATCCCTCCAAAATCAGGATCCTTAGGGGAATATCGGGGTTTCTCCTATTCGATTGAGCACTCTTTCATGACAACAAATAAAGTATATTATGTTGTCAGCTACGGATGACCCATCAAACCCACATGACCAAGTTTAAAAGCCATTCTACTCAGAATTTGCTAATCTGAGATAGCTACAGTGTTTTACTTAAAAACCATAAAATGCTAATCTGGCTTTACTCGACTTCAAGAGGGGATCAAATAAACATTTGCAACAGCCAGCCACTACTGTTTTAGAGCACAGGAATTAATAAAAGCTTAGATCTATTCCATACCAAACAACGCAACCCACTCTCATCACATAGGAAAAAAAAAAACCAATAGCAACTAAAAGCACAAAACTACGCATTAGATTTGTTCATTACCACCCAAAAACCTTCAAATATTAAATCTGAACAAACCACCACAATAAGAAAGAAGGAAACAAGAAGCCAGAAGAGGGAAGAGAGAAACTGATGGGGTTACCAAAATTGCGACCGACGATGCAATGCCAAGTGGGTCCATGCCTCTTATCGAACTCCTTCTTTATATGCTCCGCAACGTCCTTCTCTACGCTATGTTTCTCAAATGCCTGAATCATACCCAAACATTCAATTCTTTTTTTTTTTCTTTTTTTTCCAGAAACCCATTTCTGAACTAAATC
Organism: Dryas octopetala; assembly: GCF_963921425.1. Classification (NCBI taxonomy): domain Eukaryota; kingdom Viridiplantae; phylum Streptophyta; class Magnoliopsida; order Rosales; family Rosaceae; genus Dryas; species Dryas octopetala. The sequence goes on along the minus strand of NC_141367.1, from coordinate 23,372,127 downwards.
CAAAGCTTAATTAAAACAACAAAAACAAAACACAAAGTTTGAGAGAGAGAGAGAGAGAGAGCTAACGCCGATGGCGATGTCAACAGCCTCCTTCTGCACGTCTTGGAACATGTCGGCGCTCTTGATAATGACACGCTTGCCGGTAGGCGTAGTGACCGCCGGCGAGGGTTTCCGGTCGTCGGAATTGGGCTTCACCGACAGAGCTCCAGGGACGCTGCTTCTCTTGGCGTCTTCGCTCATTCTGTTGGGTCTTTTTCGCTTTGCTTTTGCTTTAGCTTTCGAGGTGAGAGCGCTTGATTTGAGTGGGGGTTGGTTCCGATTTGGTAAACGTGTCAGAGCCTTGCTTGCTAAAGCAGGAAGAGGGCTGTTCTTTTCTGTACAGAGAAGCTAGAAGAACAACACCCTCCACATCCACCCTTTTCTTCTTGCTTTCTCTCTCTGCGACTCTCTGAATCTGTGACTGTGGAGTGGAAACTGTGGGTGTCTGTGTAATTGTGTATGTTGTGATGTCACTTTTTTTCTTTTTGGGACGCTTTTTTACCTCTTTTATTTACTGTCGACCCGTGGACCCTCGGTTTGGGTTTTGCTGTTTTTACCGCGCACGTAACGAATTTCTGGGACGAGTTTAATTTAAATGTTAATTAAGGAAAAGTACGTAACTTTTAAATTGATTTTTAAACAAAAATTGAAATTTTGAATTTGATAAAATTGTTCTTATATTACAAATAACATAAAATAAAGGGATCAAATATAAAATTTTGAAACTACATGAACCAAATCTGTTTTCAAAATAAAACATTAGGAGTAAAATTTTGTTTTTTCCCTATAATTAATTACTACATAGAAAAACGATTCTCTGATAATTTTTCAAGATAAGTAAGTTTACAGTGTTCGAATGCGATATGACAGTGTTGTTTTGACCTTAATTTCATTTGAAAATTAAAAATTGTTAATTGAAAAATTAAGGGCTTTCAACTAAAAAGCTCCTAATTTATACTTTATCCACTCAAAAACTATTACAGAGAATTTTTCACACTTAAGGACAAAAATATGTGTCGAGCGCTCGGTACTACACTATAGTAGCACATTTTTGCATATTTTTACATTGTCGTTATACTTATATATCCTTTAAAAAAATTTAAAATTTAAAATTTAAAATCTTAACCTCATGAATTTTCTAAAAAATATTAAATCATGCCTAAATACACTCAAATAAAACCTAACAACAACAAAAAATTAGAGAGTATTTAGGTCCTTTAATTTTATATTTTATTGACTAAAGCCTTATGACTTTTAGAATTCTAAATAAACTTTAATAATATTGTAACTATTTCATGTTACATAATACTGGTCCATTAGTTTTTTTTTTTTTTTTTTCACGTATACTAGACGCCGAGCGCTCGGTGGCCATTTTTCGGTAATGTATTTTTGCTTCTTCCTCGAGCCATCGATACTGATTTGTTGGCTTTATGTTAGGTTTTAACTCTCTTCACAAATCTTATTTTACACCCTAGAAGAGTATGAGGTGAACTTGTACCCTATACTCTCAAAAAATAAAAAAATGATAACATATTTCTTTCACGTGGGTAGTGGTCAAAGAGATTTATTTAGAAAAAAAAAAAACTCATAAATTTTCAATTCAAAGAAGAAATGTAATAAAGACTAAACTCTAATTTTCTGAAAAAAAAAAAATATCAAAAAACATGTAGAAGATAAGGGAGATTTTTGTTACTGCACTACAGTAGTTGAGCGCTTGGTGAACAGTGCTGATCGTTCGGCACTAATTTGCTAAAACATGGGCGTGCGTTCATCAATGTATTTTTATGGGCTTTTGAGTTAAAAAAAAAAAAATATATATATATATAGGGATTTTTTCTAGAGAAGATGTCCCCATTTTTCAATGTTTGCGGATGTGTGAACTTTAGAGAAGAACTATATATATATATGGTTATTTTTAGTTCAATACCTCAAATTTGCTTCAAATTTTAATTTAGTACATCATGTTTAAAATATTGTAATGTTATACTTCATTTTTTTAATTTGTTGCAATATCATACCTTCGTCAGTATGACTGTTAAGATATCTGTTAAATGCTGATGTGGCACTCCCACAATGCTGACTAGATGTAACGTTGTCTGACAACATGACACGTCATGCCAAGTGGCATAAAAATAATTTAAAATCTAAAAATTTAAAAATAATTATGTGCCATGATGTGCCATGTTTTTAGATTTTTAATTATTTTTTTGTCACGTGGCATGACAAGGTCTGTTATCAGACCACGTGACATCTAGTCATCATTGTGGGAGTGTCATGTAAGTGTCACATTAGCTTTTAACAGTCATACTGACGGAGGTATAACATTGTAATAAATTGAAAAAATGAGGTATAATATTGCAAGATTTTAAACATGAGATACAAAATTGAAATTTGAAGCAAACTTGAGATACTGAACCGAAATTAACCCATATATATATATATATATATACATGCTCCTTCTATTGAGGTATACCTCAACATAAATATGTTGAGGTATACCCTATTGGGGCCCACACGAGTCGTTTCGTGTCAATCCGAACCATTCATTTTTTACATCTCCATTGATAGATCATCCTTGCAAAAAATTAGCCAAATCGGAAATCATTTGTCTATCTAACTTTGATCAAATAAATGGACGAACCAAATATTTTCGATGAAACCATTCATTTGTTTTATCAAAGTTAGATAGACAAATGATTTCGGATTTGACTAATATTTTGTAAGGATGATCTATCAATGAAGATGATCCTTGCGAACTGTTCGGATCGCCACAAAATGACTCGTGTGGGCCTCAACAAGGTCATACCTCAACATAAATAAATTAAGGTATACCTCAATAGAAAAAGTCTATATATATATATATATAAACTCACTTTTAAATCTTCCTAAAAATTTTTAGGGACTTTCCAATAGGTTTCTAAAAAATGAACTCTATATTTCAGTACCTTGTTGTGTACTTGTGTGAAGAGCCTGAATGCTGATGGTTGTGTTTCAACTTTCAACCCCCGGTACCTGCAGCTCCAACTCATCCATCATTCAACTACGGGACATGCTAGACTTTTTTTTGTCGAAACAGGATATGCTACTCGGTTCTAAGAAAACTTCCCTTATCCTCTCATTGTACATTTGTAACAGACTAATCAAAACGTTTGCTCAAGATTATATTGTTTGAGAAACTCTTGCATACAACGACAGGTGCCTACAATTTTTTCTAACAATAATTGGTGACCATCACATTAAGGTTTATTGTATACATAGTTATAGTGTTTACCGTTTACTAACAAATGACGCACCATTGGATAGTGAAAAATGGGTCATTAATAGCGATGCCCTCTAAATTATTACTCTCTCATTTTGCTAACTTTATTATGTCTCTCAAATTTTAATTTGTGTCATTTGTCCCAATTCATCAATTCTGTTTCCTTTTCAATCTCTCATGCCTCCAAAAATTATTATTTATAAGCCACATTCGTAGGAGAGACGAAAAAGTTAACAGAATTGACAGACATAAACTAAACCACATGCAAACTACAATTTGAAAGCAAAGTAAGACAATGAAGTTTAGCCTGTAAAGTGAAATACTTGTGATAATTTAGATGACATTACTATAAATAGCCCGTGGGCCGTGGGAAGTTGAGAGAAGGCCAATTGAGAAATATAAAATTTCCGTATAACAAAATTACTATATACCATTATCAGTTGCCCGTATTAGCATCTGCCACATGAAAATTAGTACCTGCATATATGTTTTAGGCTTCATCATCAGAGTCCTGCACAATATTGCCTCTCTTGAACCTCTTGGCACTAGGAAGACCATCTCCATCTTCATTATCAGAGCCAGAATCCTCCGCAGCCAGAGGACTATCACATTCAGGTGATAAAATCTTATCCGAACCATTCCCTTCATTTTCATCAAGATCCTCACCTGACTCATTTTCAACTGCACTGGAATTACGATGGTTTGCTTCATGACTTGGACCTCCATTTTCTTCCCTGGTAATCTTGTTTGGCTCCATTATTCTGAAATCCCGTGCAGTGCTACGCTTGGCATGCCTTAATAAATTTACTTTGCTCACCTTGCTAAGCTGGATGAGATATTTTTCATAATCTTCTATCTGAAATATCAGCTCTGGGATGCATCTGTTCTCCCTCTTTATTTTGTTGATAATCCCCTTTTTATAATTAGCATTGTCTTGTTGTTTCTGCAATGCAAGTATGATGGAACCCCATCATCAGTTAAACATTTATGACTAACAGAAAACATTTTATAGCGCAAGTGATGTGAAAGGATCAGAGTTATACCTTTTGCATAATTTCCACGAATACATACAGAGGGGTTGTCAGCTGCTTGCACGTTACCTCCACAAGCTTCTGAAACTTAAGGCTAGGAAAAAGCTGTTTGCAACCTTTAGGAGCAATCCTAAGCTTTGACATCTGAGCTAAATGCTTGTAAAACCTCGCAGCCAATCGCAGCAAAAGCTCAGCTTGAGTATCTGCACAATTTAAAAGCATTATGCATAAATAGGAGGGGCAGACCTAAGTTCATTTCTTAGTACAAACTGCACACATACCATTAAGGCTCATTAAAACAAAGGATGATAGTACTTTCACCACTGCTTCGGCCCTAGCATAAAGATTTTCCTCAAATGCCAACCCAGGAGATTGCTCACTGTTCTGATTAAGATAAATGCTTTTCTGAGAGACTAAAGAGAATGTCTTCAATTTTTTGATGGCCCAATCCATATCAACTATAACTGCTTCAATTATGTGCAGTACACAAGAATTTATTGCAGGACTTGTCAGATGGTTTATGATGGGGTATACTTCAGACACCTTCGTTGGGACATTTCCCTGTGATCCAATAACCTGTAACAGCTCTCTAGCCATATCTTGCGATATAATTAAATCAATTGGAGGTGAGCATAAGCATATAGCAAGTGTAGCAACACTTTTTCCAACCTTGGAGTTTGTTATTTCTTTGCTCTTGCAGACACTGATAGCCCAAGCTCCATGGGAGTTCCTCAATTCGCATGGCAATTTTCCCCCAATGATCAATATCATGTCACAAATAATCTGAAGAAACAAGCTTTCTCTTTAGAAATGGATTAATATCTTCCAGAAAAATAAAGGTATAAATCAGAAAAGTCACAAATGCTGCTTACCACAACTTCACCAAAAAATGAAAGTGCAAGAAGCTCAGAAAATAGAGGCTTCAAGGCTTTCACAATGAATAACTCTTCGCTTCTTATATGTTGATCCTCAATTACAGAGACTGTTTCACATTCATTATCCGAACCAGCATGCTGAAAAGTGGAAATTGACACCATCTCTTCAAGCAAACCATTCAACTGTAAAGTCCACAAACAAATCATTATCAATTCCTTCAAGCAAATCAAGGCTAGATGAAGATTTTCCCTTTGTTCATGAACATCTTTCTTTCCCTTAGCTTCCTTTTTCTTTTGATCACTCACTAACTTTGTCCCTGATTTAAGCAAAAAAATTAATTTCAGCAAGGGGGGCCCTAGCATAGTAATCTCCCCATAGATCAAACTTCTCAACGGATCTTCATTTCGAAGAACAGGGGAAGATTTTATATGACTAAGGAAGGCATTCAAGACAAAAGAAATAATTTTAGAGCAGCATTTTGACGTCTTGCTAGTAAACTGGCTATGGTTTTGGGAAGCTGCATTATTATTAGAGTTATCAGTATTCAGTAATTTCAACACTATTTGCAATATCTCATATATACTTGAAGTTGTAAAGAAAGAAATCCGTCCTTGTGTCACTTTTGACTGCCCTAAATCAATGCTGTTGGGTATATCATGAGCAGTAGTGCGAAGATTCCCTCTTCTGATAGTACTTTGCCTGGAAAAACATGAATCCTTATCCAATGAATCATGAAGGTCAACAAAGTCAATAAGCTCCTTTTCAAGATCCAATTTCTTTCTGTCTGTTGCTTTCTCCAACTCAGTAGCAATAGCATTCAATATTACTTCAATAATTCCTGATAAGACCAAAGCGCAGCATTTCCTTTTATCTTCTTCAAAAGATGCAGAGCCTGCATCCTGAATTTGACCAAAGATGCCTGATTTGACACAAGAAGAAACTAACTGGTAAGAGGATCTGTCTTAAATAGAAATGATCAATCATTTTACTTCACCCCTTCTTGAGGTCACTTTCAAAACAAACAAAAAAAGCTGGAGAAAATAACTCAACTTTCCACTCTGACCCTTAATATTCTGTTCTCTCTCCCTTTTCCTAATTTCCTCCATTTTTCTTCACTAAGTCTCTTCTTTCAATTTTCTCTTCTAAACTATCCAGATAAATAGACAGAGTCTGACAAAACACGACACACTTTTTTGTCAAACCAAGAGTTTCAAAACATTGCAAAGTAATCCACCCAATATTGCAAATGCTTCACACAACCACAAGAGAAAAAGGGGGAGGGAAGATATGGTGTAGGATAATAAATATTTCTGATTTCTGCAAACCTTCCAAATCCTGATTTCTTAGAGACTTCCGTATCTTCAAGAAAGCGCTATAGAATGAGCCACCAGACAAATTTCTTCCTGCCTGTAGTGGTTTCATATAAATATTGTAAGATAAAAACATTTTCTTCTCTTTTTCAATCAAAACAAGAAATCACACCTGTATCCCAAAAAAATAAGAAACAAGACAGGAACAAGAAACCATATGCAATCAATTATGTCACGAGTTTTGTTCACTAGCAATCGCATACCTCATTTTCTTGTGAAAGTGAGAAACCTAAATATGCCCACGAAGAATCCAAGGTATGCTCAGTTTTACCATGTGGTTGTAGAAGCAGCATCCAAGAAACACAAGATAGAAGACAATCTAAGGGCTCTTCAACATAAGCTTTGCCACTCTCTGATTTAACGCAGCAGCTAATTTGTAGTTGCACATCTGCATCCTGCCAAGATAGTCCTTCTATGTTAAGCATGAAGTTATCAATTGTATCAACTTTGTGCCAGATGCATAAGAAGCACTGTTTCAGTTTCTTTCCATGACATCTGACATGATGAACAATAAGTTTTACACAATAATGGATCAAACCTTGGAATTCAGAAAGAGCATAAAGCTTCAGAAAACAAGCAATCACAAGCATATGTAGTCTACCTCCTTAAAGAACTGGAGGAAGTGAGGCAACAGAAAATCAAAGACAGCCCCCCCACTTGACGGGTCCACCAACACAAGCTTCACAAGTCCATGATACATGACTTCTTTGACATTTGCCTGAAAACAGGAACCCAATTATAATTTATATTTGGAGGATGGAGATGTTCAAACAAAAAGAGAATAACATAAGCTTTTTTTTAAAAAAAAGTAGGAAACTCAAGATAAATACAACACCTGCTGATAAAGACATCTCTGAAGCAAACCACTAAGCTCTTGAAAGAGGCTTCCCCCCACACTGTAGGGTATCTCAGATTGCTGGCTGCTACTGGCTTGGCTAGATGACTCTTGAAAAGATATTAGGTCATCTTTCTTGAATTGCTTTTCTGCCAGAATAAGATCAAGAACAGCACCAGTTGCTGCAAGACGAACTGTATCTTCTCGTCTAAACATCGCCTTCCGCATTACCAAAATAGTGTAATCCTGGATTGTTGAATTAAACAAGTGAATAAATATACTAGTGTATATTAAGGACATCAACACAAATTCTCACTTGTAAATAGCATACTTTGTACTCAAGACATGACCATATGAGAGAGATTCGATATATCATATCTCACAATTCAAATTTTTGTTTTCAGGGTCATGCATCATACCACTGAAAATGATACACACTCGTGAATATTACACACTGTTAGTTGAACTTTTCAATGTCCGAAAACTTGGATTCTGTGCATATTCCAGGTGATCATAAAAAAACAGAAGCTTTTCAATGCAGCTTAAGTACTTTATATCCCAATTAACAAGTACAAATATACCATTTTGATAGATTAAAACAATGAAACAATAAGTACCTTAAGATCACGGCTGAACTTGATGAGAGGCAATAAAGCAGTGACAAGATGAGCAGCAACCTTGCCATGCATGAAAGTGAAATAATCCAGCAATTCCTTCAGCCGGGAAACATGCTCTAACATGGGGTAGGGATAACTTTGAACCAGATTCCCAAGCAGTCTGCACATAAGAAGTACTAAAGCTTAACAGAAAACATAGTACCGGCATCAAAGTTGAGCAGTTAAACTGCAATTACCTTATTATTGCCATGCTCTGCTCTGGCTTTAAAGAAAGGATGCGAAATTTACACTGCTCAATAATCTATAAGACATTGAATCAAACAATTAATGTTGTATGACTGTAAGAGGTTAGATGGGAACACTAACTGGTTAAACGTGATTTGCTCTGTCTTCCAATTACATGCAATCAGCTTTATTAAATTGATTTCTCTAAAAGAGAAAAAGACGCCTTTCAGATACTTTTTCAAACTAAATTCCATACACTAAATATGTGGGGGTGTTGCACAGCTCTATGACAGGTAAAGGTTAAGTACTGCACCCTATATGAGGATATGCCTTTATAAATAACATTCCATACATGCATTTTCTTCTTTCCTCCTCCCCAACCCCAAAATTATGCAGAGCATTTTCAAACATTATTATGTGATCCCATAGTCATACAGTTCTACTGACCTCATTCCTTGCCATATCATGGGCCTCAAATAGAGCCTTCAGCATCTGAATAGCAAGCTCCTCGATGCCTAACAAACCATTTGAGTTGCAGAGCTCTTTATGATTTCCCTCTTCCACTGACTCTAGCAATAAGAAAGCAAACTGCAAAATGCTAGGCACAATATGTTCCCTTCCATAGTTGCTCTCTTTAACCTAAAATTTAACGAAATAGTGAATACTGCCAAACTATATAAGCTTGAAACAACATATGCCCACATACAAACGATAACAAAGAAAAGGCAATTACAGCTCTTAGCATGGCTTTCTCCACTACTTTGACATTCTGCAGATATTCTTTCATCATGTCGTCCGGTATCCACTTACAATCTCTGTAAGATAAGGAAGAGTTTGCAAACAAGTTACCTAAATAGGTAGAATAACCAAAACATTGTGTTTTCAAGAAAAAAAAAAAAAAACTACATACATAGTGGACTAGACATGAACAAATGTGACACATCCTGACACAGTTTATGATCAAATAGACAAGTTGATAGAACCCACATGGAAAGCTAATCATTTTAACTAAATTGGTGTTCATGCAGTCACCTAATCCACAATATGACTAGTTTCAAATGTTATGGTATCAAATGACTTAATTATGAAATAGTTCATAGTAAGCATTCACTACAACTTAAAAGAAAATTAAACAAATAACAAAAAAGGAAAAAGCATGCAACTCATACTTGGCAAACTTGTAATTACTGTACGCTGAAAGCAGCGCTATTTTCAAAGCTCCCATCGAACTCTCACCAAACCTCCGAACCCTCGAAACCGATAACAAAACAGCAACAGTGAAATGATTGAAAGCTCTAAGATCCGACCTCACAAGCCCCATCACCTCTTGTCCCAATGTAGGGTCCTGCTTCACCGCAAAGTTAACGTGGAGCAACACTGTCCCTTCAACTTGCCTAACTATAGAGCTCACCTTCGACCCCATTTTCGACCCAAAAAACATCACAATCCCTTCAATCACCTCCCTCTTACTAAACCCTTTGGACGCAAGAACCAGCAACTGGTACACAAGCGACGGCAAGTCTTGCAAGTCTAAGCTCGGCATTCCCACAAACACCTTGTCGACAAACTCTCTAGCCCTTATTTTATCGAGAACCGGAAAGTCCCGGACAATCGAAACCATCTTGATCACCAACCCTTTAGTCCATTTGAACCCAAAAATTTTATCAATCACCGAATTAACAAAATGGGCGCCGCGTTCGATCTCCTCGGCATTTCGAATCAAGCTCAAGCACCGAGGAAGGAGGTCGAGGATCTGGGCATTCTCGGAATCCACGATTTGGGGCAAAAACGACACAATGGGTTCGACTATTTGGGGAAGATCGGTAATGGGTATGTACGGCAATTGGGCTTGGAAGAACTGGAGGGTCTTGAGGGAGTTGGGGTCGTGTGGGATTCTGAAGGAGGTGAAGAGACTGGTGTAGGAGAGGAGGAGAGAGGAGAGGAGGGTAGAGAGAGAGTGGGTTTGGGGAGATAGGGAGATGAGAGAGAGAAGAGAGAGTGTGTACTCGGAGACTGGCTTCGATGGTGAAGAGGATTGAGAGCGAGAGGTGAGGTGTGAGAGGAGGGTTGGGTGGGACGTGGTGGAGAGAAGGTAGGAGGGGACTGGTGCGCAGGATTGGGCTAAGCGTATGATATCAGTGTCTGTTAGAGGTGGTGGTTGTTGTTCTCTGGTGGTGGTGCTCATGGTTGCGTTGGTTTTCTCTGAAACTCTATCGTTTATTGGTTTCTCGGTCGCCGGAGATTTTGATGTGGCGGTGGCGAGAGCGGTGGAGCGAAGCTGCGAAGGGTTCTCTGGAGTCTGGAGTTTCGACTCCGAGTTCTGGTTTTTGGCGCGGGAGAGTTACGCTTTTAATTACGCGCTTTTTAAAATTAAGCGCTTCTATTACGGTATTACCCCTACGGCCCCTACCTAGTTGCTGCTTATGACGATTTGATCTGAACCTAATGATGGGCATTTAGGGCCCGTTTGGAACTGCTTCTTATAAACGCTTATAATCAGTAGCGCTTTTGTTGGAAGCAATTATGCTCATAAGCACATATAAATTTTTATAAAAAATTCAAGTATTTCATGCAAAAGCACTTAAAAGTGTTTCTTGAAGAAGCACTTGACAGGTGCTTCTCAAAAAATCACTTAAAAACGCTTTTATAATCCATAAGCACTTTTATTTATTTCTGCCAAACGCAACCAAAAGCGCTTTTACTAATTTGAAAGCGCTTTTATCAATTTTAAAAGTAGTGTCAAACGGGCCTTAAGGCCTATTTAAGAGTGCTTATGTAAAAATGCTTTTGTTTGGTATCACTTTTTAGAAATGTTTTTATTAGAAGCACATAAGTTTTTTTCCATAAAAAAATTAAAGTGTTTCTTCATGATAGGTGATTTTCTAAAAAATGCTTCCAAATACTTTAATGACCAAAAACATTTTTAATTTTTTTTTACAAAAACTTTTAAAAACACTCATTAAACCTTCTTAGAGTACTACTAAGTGCTAACACAGGCCTTTAGTATTCTCTTCATCTAGAAAATGTAATGAGTTCAAATCTCATAAAAAATAGTTAATTAATTTAAAAATAAAAAAGAATAATCACTCACTAAAGTCAACGTCTATGTAACTATGTAACTCGAATTTTTTTTTTATAAAGAAGTTCAACGAATATAATTCAAATCTAAAAAAAGAAGCTTAGTAGTGAAAAAAATTAAAACAAACTAAAAAAATCAGGGCAACCCATAAGAGAAAAAAAAAAGAATTATACATTAAATTTTGATTGAATTGGACTTGTAATCCATTACAAAGAGTATTGCTAAACATATTAAAATTTTGCCCCAAATTTGAATCTAAATAATGTTGCAATGCATTCCACATAAACTAGCACATCATTTGTGATTTAAATTTAAGATTCATAATATTTTATTTTTTGTTATATTAGAGGAAAACAAACCTGGACATATTATAATTTTAACTTATTACTCTGTTCATCTTTAGCACTTAGACTAATCCTAATTATTCCTAAGAACTTAGATCTCTAGCATTGTAGAGACTAAAGAGTAATGACTAATGACCATGTGTATTAATGCAAATAAGTTGGATTATTGAATGCACAGTTCACAAGTGGCGTGCCATCTCATGTTGTAAGCCAATATCGCAGTCCGTTTGGAGCCCAAATTGAACGTTGGACAAGGCTTGAGCCCATGCTATGCCACTGCCTGGTTCGTAGTCACCCACTAGACTCCAATCACGAGCGTACGGCCCAACTACAAATGCAATTGACGACGGCCTACCACCTTAGACAGAAAGACTTGGGGGCCTCCTATCTTTGACTATAAGCAGTCTAGCCTCACACAGTCACACTCCCTCTTTTGTCCCCATCCGGAGTGGAATGAGCAGGAACGCTGCCTAGTTTTATTTGGGGCACGCCAGACGAGGAGTGGATGACATCGAAATGAGTGAAGCTTGGAAGGAACAACTGACTCGTAAGTCGTAAGCATCTGATCCGTTTAGCTTCGAAGAATATTACTCCACGCTCTCCCGAAGGCATCACCTAAGCCACCGCCAATCGAAAGATGCCAACGAATTGTTATTAAATTAATATATCCATTCGGCTTTCAGCTGTCTGACGTGGCTTGCCTTTGACGAAACGCGATGGGTGTGATATTGAAAACTTCAAGAAAAAACTGTATTTGCTTAATGGCAGAACTCAGAAGAGATGGCCTTCCTGCTCCGACTTCGACTTGCATGAAAAATGCGTGCCATACACGGTCGGTTTGAGATTTTTTATGGTGAGAAGTCTTCTTAATATTTTTTTTTTCAAAAATATGTAAGGATAGGTAGGTTTGGTTGGACTTGGTTTTAGGTCAAACCATCACCAAATTATAGAAGCCTAAAACTGAAAGTGTGGTATACCAAAAATTTTGGTTTGGATTAGTTTAGTTTGATTTTTCAAAGCTCAACATTATTTTACAAGCCCAATATTATTTTTTAAGCCCAAAATTTCTAAAATATAGTGATTATTTTTTAAAAAGTGAGTAAAATCTTTTTTCAAGTTCTATTAAGAACTTTTAATCCAATTGTTAAAATTTTAGAAATTTAACTCTCAAAGATCTTATCGAGAAGTGCTCAAACACCTATAAACAATACTCAATAGGGTTTGAGCACTATTCAATAGTGATTAAAGCACTTCTTGATAAGAATTGAGCACTACTCAAATTTAAATTTATAAATTTTTAAATAAATGATTAAAAGTCTTTAAATAGAACAAATTTTGTTAATTTTTCAAATTTCTCAAACTAAAACAACTAGCTATTCCCAAACGACTCCTTACCATAAACAATGAGAGCAGTTTTGCTCACCTCCTTTAACTAGGGTGTATGCTCACCTCCCTTCTCAAATCATAACATCTGTTTAAAAAATTAACTTTGAGTTAACATATTGTATATTTAATTATTTTTATTTTTTTACACAAAACTCTCTCACATTCTCTCTCTCTCTCTCTCTCTCTCTCTCTCTCTCTCTCTCGGACACCTTTCTCCTCTCGCCTCTCTCATCTCTCTTGATCTCCCTTGCCGCCGCCACCCCCTAGCCCCTCTCACCTCTCTGCATTTCTCTCTCTGCCTCCGGCATATATGGACCTTCTTCACCACGCTCTCTCCAATGGACAACTTCCCATGATTGTGGCAACCTGCCAGGAGGGCAACCCAAACAGCAATCCCAAGTTCAATGCTCACTCATGGAATCTATTAGCTCACGAGCTTCTTCAACTCGTCTAGCACGAGCCAATACCTTAACCATACAAGCATAATGTTTCTTCCCTGGAGGATCTTGTACTTGTCAACCATGATATCGAACCAATACCATATGTCATCTATGTTTCATCTATGGAACCCATCTAATCAAAGAAAGCACTAGCATAAGGAAGGGATCCACACAGGGACGGAGCCAGGATTTAGAAGTCAGGGGGGCTAAACTAAAAAAACTTCGACGGTACTAGAAAAAAATTTCATTAATAAATAAAAAAGATACATTTACTTAGAGGAGATATAGTGAGCCGCACCCCTAAAAATCCATATCTATACAAAAATATAGACTCAAAACCAACAACAAAACAATACAACAAGCAATGCAAATACAAGAGAAAAGAAAATGTGTTTGCTCTTGCTGAGATGAAAACATGCTTGTTGCTGGGAGTGATGGGTGAGTGGGTGATGTTTTGTATTTTTTTAATTGGGCTGGGCTGGGCTGTAATAGATACATAGCTTTTTAAAAATAAAAAAAAATTTAGGGGGTGCTGGAGCACGCCCAGCCCCCTACTATGATTCGTCCCTGGATCCACATTTAGACTACATGTTAATGACTGCAGTACCCAAAACTTTATCAAAATCAAGCTTTCTCAAAATATAGCCATGTATGAATTTACCCAATTTTAACAATCCAAAATCGGTGGGATTTTGGGGGGTTTCGGTGGGAAGAGGCTGGGGGTGGGATTTTGGGGATATTGGCTGGGGGCGGTGGTTGCTAGAGGTAGAGAGAGAAATGCAGATAGGTGAAAGGAGAGAGAGAGAGAGAGTTTTGCATAAAAAAAATAAAAAATAATTAAATATGCAATATGTTAACTAAGGGTTAATATTTTAAACAGATATTATGATTTAAGAAAAGAGGTGAGTATACACCCTAGTTAAAGGAGGTGAACAAAACTGCTCTCATAGACAATGTCATCAATCCACAATTGCTCAAAACCTAAAAAGGGCCCAGAAGTCCAAATTACCACACTATATTTAGCAATGCGAGCGTGGCGGGACTCTCCATAAAAACGAGTAAAGTGAGCATCGGTCTTCCATAGACCCAAGCCACACTAAAGATCTGCCAAATCTAGTTTCCTTACAAACCTTTCCAACGTCACCGCGAAACAGTGAGACACAAACACATCGCCTCTCCCTCGCCACAATTAAAACGCCTCCATTATTGGAATTCAGAGAACCAGAGAGAAGCAGAAGCACTACTGCAGTGGTAGTAGCAACTAACTAGCAAATGGGTAGCAACGCAAAGGGTCGGACCGTCCTCCAAGTCGGAGCTGATGGGGTTGCTCTCATCACCATCATCAACCCTCCTGTCAATTCTCTCTCATTCGATGGTATTTTCTTTTTTCTCCAAATTTACCCATCAGACCTTAAATCTCTGGCTTATTTTGATGCTTTCGTTTGGTGATCCTTCAAGTATTTATGTATGTTTCAATTATTGGGTTTGCTTGTGCACAAATAGTTGAATTTACTACTCGTTCGTCGTTGGTCCATGATTTGATTCAAATATCTTTGCGAATTTTGGTTGCCAAGTCTATTGGCTTTGATTTTGGTTCAAAATCAAAGCCATGGCTGCTCAAAATTTTACTAATTCTCATCTTTATCTTTCAGTATTATTCAGCTTGAAAGACAGCTATGAGGAGGCTTTACGAAGAGATGATGTGAAGGCAATTGTTATTACAGGTAATTGCGCAGTTTGTTAATATTTTTTTTAAAGCTTGAAAATTGAAATATTTTAGTAATGAAGCTAATGCTGTGTTGTTGGAGCAGGAGCAAAAGGCAAATTTTCTGGGGGCTTCGATATTACTGCTTTTGGTGGACTCCAAGGGGGACAAAATGGTATGTTTTCTGTTTTATGTTTTTTTATATTCTAGTTTATGCATTACTACATATTCTACTAAGTTCCTGTTATATTCTACAGTGGAGCTTGCAAAGCCTGGTTCTATATCCGTTGAGCTTACCACGGACACTTTAGAAGGTATATATATGTTTTTCTTTTGTTTTTTAATATATATATATTTTTTTCTAATAAGAATACCCTGAACTCTGTTGAACTATGATTGGTTGCCTAATTTTGCAGCTGCTAGGAAGCCTTCAGTTGCTGCCATTGATGGCCTTGCATTGGGAGGAGGATTGGAGGTTGCCATGGTATGTGTTGCAATTGTTTTTGACTGAAAGCCTTTCTGCTGGGATTTTGTTTGATGAAATTTTGATGCTCTTGTGTCAGGCATGCCATGCCCGGATATCAACTCCTACTGCACAATTAGGCTTGCCCGAACTTCAACTTGGACTCATTCCTGGATTTGGAGGTATGGTTATATTTTTTGTATTGATTGAGTATATTGTTTATATTTAGTAGTAGCTATTGTATTGATATAACACTCGTGTAGTATTTAATTTTTCAGTTAACGTTATGAATGTTATGATGTGTTCCCCATCTGTAATCTTCTTTGGTTTTAGACCTTGCCAAGCATGTTTTGCTCTTGATATATCAATAAAATTCCAGTGTTATGTTTTGCACAGTAAATTTAAGTTGTGTAATTTTGAAATGTCATTATCAAAATCTGTTGAGGTATTATGTTGAATTGCCTTCACATTGAAGGTTTCAACTAAAGAGCTGTAAAATTATCCTGTATTGCAATCACATGATCTGGAATATTTTCAGGAACGCAACGGCTTCCGCGTCTTGTTGGAATCTCAAAGGCACTTGAAATGATGCTGGTGTGTTGTGGTTACTTTCTTTATTTGGTCTTTAATGAACATCTAATAAAAGTTTGACATGCTAACTGTATCAATTTTGATTACATTCCCTTCCCCTTCTCCATTCCCCATTCCCATTTCTTTTTGCCTAATTAGACATCAAAACCGGTTAAAGGGGAAGAGGCTTATAATTTAGGCCTTGTTGATGCTGTTGTTTCACCTGGTGAGTTGGTAAGCACTGCACGTCAGTGGGCCTTGGATATCTTGGACCGTAGAAAACCATGGGTTGCTAGTCTTCAAAGGGGTGACAAATTAGAGCCCCTTGGCGAAGCTAGGGAAATACTTAAATTTGCGAGAGCTCAAGTCCGGAAGCAGGCTCCCAACCTCAAACACCCATTGGTTTGCATTGATGTTGTTGAAGAGGGTATAGCTTCTGGTGGCCGGTCTGGACTTTGGAAGGTCCGTATCTGTTTCAATATTGTTTTTGGTTTTTCCTAACTTATTGACATGTAATTGTGAGACATTGTTCCTCGCTATTGCAGGAGGCTGAAGCTTTTCAAGGACTACTGCATTCTGACACTTGCAAGAGCTTGGTCCACATCTTCTTTGCTCAACGTGGAACTTCAAAGGTTTGACACGTAACTTTTAATTATATATCTCTAAAAGATCAGGCATCCCTGCAATAGAATTTTAAACTGGATATATCTATACTGTTTGTTTTCAAACAACATATACTTGGTCAAATTCAACAATCTTTGATTCCTATGGAAGCAGAATGAGTGTGTGGATTTTTACTGAACTTAATTGATGTTTTGTCAATACATTGTTATTTAATTATTTTTTGATGGAAGTTTAGAGTCATGATTGTTAAACTGCCATACTATAGTGGCTAAATTTAACTGCTTTTGGTTGAATATTGATAAGAATAGGTGTTTTTTAAAAAACTGAACCAATCTTTGGAATCACAATTCTTACAGAATAAGCATATGATGTCTTTTGCAGAATAACCTATTCTAATGTTATATAAATCTGTCAGTAGATGTAACTAATGTGAAATTTTTTGTATATTATTATATAAAAATGAGTACGATTTCATTGCTAGAACCAAGTATCTTTGGATATGTGCGACACTATACACTTTCTAAGTTGCAAACTGAAATTCAGCCTTACCAATCTTGACCACCTTTTCTTTAACTTAATTTTCCTAACACTTGTCATCTCATAACCATGTTTAGGTCCCCGGGGTTACTGATCTTGGTTTGGTGCCTAGACGAGTGACTAAGGTTGCTGTCCTCGGTGGTGGGTTAATGGGCTCTGGAATAGCCACGGCATTGATTCTTAGTAATTATCCTGTGATCCTGAAAGAAGTAAATGATAAGTTCTTGCAGTCTGGGATTGATAGAGTCAGAGGTGAGGCTAGAAGTCCTTGTTAAGATTAAAGCTTCCACTTTAGTATCTTATTGTCAGTTGATATTTGCTTCTGAAAGCTTTATCTTTCTATTATTTCTAATAAATTGTGTTTTTTAGTAACTGGATTCCTGTGTTATAATGACGGCTAATTGTTAAGTATATTGTAATGATAATCTGCTATAAGTTGTCAATTTTGTGGTCCAGCCAATCTGCAGAGCCGTGTTAAGAAAGGAAAAATGACTCAAGAAAAGTTTGAAAAGACCTTCTCTCTTCTTAAGGGTGTCCTGGATTATGAAAGCTTTAAAGATGTGGACATGGTCATAGAGGTAGTTTTTGAAGCATGTTGTTCTGGTTCACCCTTCTTACTGTTCTTTTGATTGAGAGTAAGGTGAAAAGGCCTGAAATATTCATCCTCTATGCTTGGAACAGGCGGTTATTGAGAAAGTTGATTTAAAGCAACAAATTTTTGCTGATCTTGAAAAATATTGCCCAAAACACTGCATACTCGCAAGCAACACGTCTACAATTGACTTGAACCTCATTGGAGAAAGGACCAAGTCCCACGATCGGATTATTGGAGCCCATTTTTTTAGGTAATACTATACAGTGTACAATTGTCCTGGTTTAATCTTCCTCAAATTGTTAACTTGAGCACTGATTTTTGCTGTTGATGCAGTCCAGCGCATGTCATGCCACTTTTGGAAATTGTTCGGACTAATCAGACATCTCCCCAAGTTATTGTTGATCTGCTAGAAGTTGGGAAAAAGATAAAGAAAACTCCAGTTGTTGTTGGTAATTGCACAGGATTTGCTGTGAACAGAATGTTCTTTCCTTACACGCAAGCTGCTCTTTTGCTAGTTGAACGTGGTGCTGATCTCTACCAAATTGATAGGGCAATCACCAAATTTGGGATGCCTATGGGCCCATTCAGGTCAATCATACTTTATAAAATGATTATGATTTGGTTCTTTTGTTCTCCCCCCACCCCTCTCCAAAGATTCCTTCTTTGTTTTTTTGCATTCAACTGGGTTTTGTTTTCTATTTATTCATGCAGATTGTGTGATCTGGTTGGGTTTGGTGTGGCAATTGCAACTGGCACGCAATTTGTTTTGAACTTTCCTGAGCGGACATATAAATCATTGCTTATCCCTATGATGCAGGAAGATGGGAGAGCAGGTAATAATTTGTTGTTGAAGTTGTAGGTGGCTAGTGATGTATTTATTTATCAACTACTTTTAAACTTCAGCACAGATTAGTTAGTAAGTATTTCTCATTTTCCCATTATAACAAGAAAGGTATTTCTCATTTGCATGTTTTCTGCTGTGTTAGGTGAAAGTACTCGAAGGGGTTTCTATCTTTATAATGATAAACGCAAAACTAGCCCAGATCCTGAATTGAAAAAATATATTGAGAAGTCAAGGAGCATTTCTGGTGTTTCCATAGACCCTAAGGTCTCTCTCTCTCTCTCTCTCTCTCTCTCTCTCAGACTGGAACTCGTAATCTCTATCTCAAGTATAATATTAATGATTTAATCTCTGGGGCAATTTTTGTGCCATTTGAAATTTCAAACACAGCTTTCGAAGTTAGCAGAAAAGGACATTGTGGAGATGATATTTTTCCCTGTTGTGAATGAGGCCTGCCGAGTGTTTGCTGAAGGTATTTCTGTGAAAGCTGCTGACCTTGACATTGCTTCAGTCATGGGCATGGGTTTTCCACCATACAGGTGTGTATTTTATATGGATTTGTTGGGCACACTTTCATAAAAGCCATAAAATGTGCTCTAACTTATTTGGATACGTCTGATCAGGGGAGGTATCATGTTCTGGGCTGACTCACTTGGATCCAAATACATCCACTCAAGATTGCAAGAATGGTCAAATATTTATGGTGAATTTTTCAAGCCTTGTGCCTTTTTGGCTGAAAGAGCTGCAAAGGGGGCTCCTCTGGTAAGAAACCCGAAACCATGTTATGTTAATTATCTTGTACTCTTAGCCTCTTACATGTGCAAAATTGTATGATTGAATGTTATGCCATGCTTCATGAGCCCAATACTATTGTGGCTTGTGTGCTAGTCTAGATTAGAATACTGGTTATGGAATATGGTACATTTGGTATATATAGTTTTTTTTTTCTGTCTTAATAGTGTTTCCACTGCTTCCTTGCAGAGTTCTCCATTGAAGCAAGCAAAATCTCGGTTATAAGGTGGTTTCCTCAGGGCATTGCAATTGTTGGTTTCTACTAGTCTTCTTTTTCCAAGTTTTAGATGGCTCGCAATAAATAAATAATGTACGAGGAGGTGGGAAATTTGGGTATCGCAGGATATGTGCAATAATTATTCACAGATATTCCTTTTTCTTTTTCAATTTTATAATATTATTCATAGATATTTCTAGGGGTATGTTCGGTATGGTTACCAAACCAAGAACCCCAAACCCCAAACCGTGTACCGACTGGACCCTCCTCAGTTGGCCAGCCCAGCCCAGTCCAGTGTACCACCCTCCTCCTCCCCTTTCTTTCTCTATCCCAGCACGGCGCTGGTGTAAGTGGAGCCCCTGTGTCTAAAAACCACTTCTTCCATACTCATTACTCAACCTCTTGAATCACAAAACTGATGAGTGTAAAAGCTACAGGAATATACAATGCAGACGATGATGTTGGAAAATATTAGAAACCAAAATAAAAATATTATTGATTAGTGCCTCGTCACCAGCTGCCTGCAATAGAATTGAATGAATTGTCAGAAGAGCAAAAGTTGTAGGAAGCAATATTGCCAGAAGACCACGTGAAGCTAGCTTTCTAAATAGTAGAACCAAAAGGCAGGTGACACTCAGTGATTGATTAGGTGACTCACTATTAATGCTGCCACTCAGTGATTAGGATATTTTTAATTAATTTTTATATATTAATGTATTATATAAATTAAAAAATATTTAAATTATTAATTATAGAATTTAGGATATAAAAAGGGTTTAAGATTTATAAATTTATATATTTTTTATATAAATTATAAAAATGTATTATAGTCTTATAGAAAAGTACTTTAGGATATAAAAAAATTAGAAATGTATAAAAATGATATTTAAATTAATATTATACATATTTTGTTCGGTTAAAAAAATTAATGGTTCTAGAATTTGAGAATTAGAACCGAATATATCGATTCGGTTGATAAATTGATATTTTGATACTATTCCTTTATAGTACGATTATTCTTAACATCGATTAAAACAGCTTCGGATACGATATGAGTTATTCGATCAAACCGACCTAACTCTAAATATTTCAAATCTAGTTCATTCCTATTTCCTACCGATGTCACCTGGCATGCCACCTCCCATTTTACCAAAAGAAAAAAAAAATTATACTTTTAGAAAAAAATTTCATCATCATGTCTGATGTGACATGAGCATTCACCTACCACTCAAAAGTCGCACGTGATTCACTCCCCATTTTATACTAAAGAAGGGGGGATTTATTTACATAACATATAGTCTATATAGAGACAATTTCTTATTTTAAATGTTTGCCAGTATAAATTCTCCATCTTTAAATTTGTTTTTAAATTTGTTTGTATGACATGAGGCATCTCCATTATAAAAACAAAATAGTTCGTAATACCAAAATCTGCGGATTAATTTGATATCATAGTCCTTGAAAGACGGATCCTTCCATTGCCAAACCAATATATATATACAAAGAGTTATTTATATTTATACCTCTTTAAAGTTTATCGTCTTTCAAACATATTCTTTGAAATTTAAAAAATTATACTTTTTTAAATTTCAAAATTGTTGCATATAACTCATATAAGAGAAAATAATAAATAAACAAAAAAAAATATATTTGTATTAATGTTGGATCTTATATCTTGAATAATCTTATTAAGCCATTTTCACTTTCTTGGCATGCCTTTTTGCATACCTTATTATTATTTTTCGTCTCATTATAAGAAATTATGTGTAATAATTTTGAAATATCAGAGGGTGCATGTATAATTTTTAATACCTCAGGAGATGTGTGAAGAAACGATAAACATCAAGAGGTGGAGGGTGTAAGTATAAATAACCTTATATGCAAATGTAGACGTATATCCTAGTTTTTCTAAATGAAAAAATTTTCCACGTGAGATTGAGGTATGGTATAATTATTGTTGATAAAAGTGATGGGAACAACAATTTTATACTATTGGGTGTTCCATCAATTTCAATCATTTTATTTCAATAAATGTATGTCAAGAAAAGAAATGATCACAGGTTAAAAGAAAATATTAACTACTGAAATGAGATTGGATTCATGAACTATATATCTTATTCCTGCTCACTATATGGGCTAGCGCTCGCAAATATTGTCGTTTTTGCAGAGTATAGTTTTGCTTTTTTTTTTTTTTTTTTTTGGCCAGGGTGTGTAGTTTTGCTTTAGATAAACTGAAAAAGCGTAAAGTTTGAAGAATTGACATTTCACAATTCATAATTGATAAAGAATAAAAATGTTTGTGAACTCACTTCTCTTAATATTAGATATGTATCAATCACTTACGTGAAACCAAAAGGATACAATGATCTGATAGAAGATTAAAAAATATATAATTGCTCTTAAAATTAGTGTTAGAGACTACGTACACGCGACCTGCCTACAACCTATATGGTTTAAATATAGCAACAATATAGCGTTAATATCAGATGCCAGATTCAGACAACAAAAAAATACCAGAGGCCAGATATTTTGCTTTCAAAAATGGTAATGTGCGCACGAATAACCTAGCTATCTGATCTTTCACATTACACCAAACAAAACAACAAAAACCTACAATTTTATTTGGCTGACACATACTATATACATATATATATTTCATAGCTAGCTAGACTTTTGGTTGATACCTTAATTATAAAGTGTTTAACTGGTTAATTAATTAAGAAAGACCAATATTTAAGTCAGCGGACATGATTTATCTTATTGAATATGTTCTGGAATATTCGACTACATGTGTATGTATATTAATGTAAAAAATTATATATAGTACAATTAGTACATCACTTTTCTGATATAGCATACATGATGTTAATTTGTTTGTTTGGCACTCGCAAGGCTTTAGCTAGATGGTCTTACTCATGATCAGCATGCATGTTGGATCATTTTCAAATTTGAATGTAATTTTTAACTTTTTTCTTTAAAAAAAAAAAAGGAGTGAAGTACTCTAAATATATGTATGAAGGCTGCATGTCACAAGTTTTAATTCATGAACTTAATATAGCCAAGCAAATTGTGATTTAGAAATTGCATGCTTCGTGCATTTCTAAGAACCAAGAGTATTTAGATATTTTCCATATATTCCGGGATCCATTATTCCCTTCAAAAGAAGAAAAAGGACAAAAGGATAAGAAAAAACAAAAGAATGAGTTCTTTTATTTTTATTTTTATTAATAACAAAAGAATGAGCCCAGAAAAATATGTAAATTTAATTCACGAGCATATATACAGGCCAATGTTTTTAAAATGCACCCAATTAGTTATTGTCTTCTGTGATAGAGGGGCCTAGCAATAATTAAAGGCATTACATTATTACATCTTCGTTTTTTTTTTTTTTTTGGTAAAGTAAGAAGAAAAATAAATCGAAAATGAACGGCATTCATTCTAGCACGTTGAATTTGTGGAACAAATTAAATCAAAAGCTGTTGCTTTCAATGTGGGAACTGGAAAGTGGGAAGGGAGAGACATGTATTGGTCCCAAGTACCAATCTCAAATGATCAATGTGTATCTATCAATTCACATTTCACATTCTATAAATATTAAACACTCACAAATACGGCAATTTTTCATAAATCAAATTAAGAAATATTTTGATGCTTTAAATTGCCACTACAAGAAAAATGGTCTTATACCACTCTCCAATATCAGTGATTCAGTGGTGTATCTGCACGTACAAAAACCACTGGGGACCTGTGGTATTTGAGCATGCTATACAAGTGTTGGGATAATATATCTCTTTTCAAAAATTTATTTCTGAAGGTACAGTTTTTATTATTTTAAAAAGTACAACTTTTTCGGCTACTTGTTAATAAGGTATAGTTTAAATGAAGTAGTCGTTCAATAAACATCCCATTAACAAGGAGAGATTCAGACCAAAAAAAAAAAACAAGGAGAGATAAAAATGGCGTTGTATGTGCCATGAATATGATTCCTACACTGCAATTAATGGACATATAAATATATATATTAGAAATTTCTTAAAGGGGAGAATAAAATGTGATCGCATGGGGCCTAATTTTCGATGTAATCTAATGATTTGAATTACCAATTTGTTACTCAAGAATTATTTTTATAAAAAATTAATTAAATCGAAAATTATTTAGTCATATAACTAAATAAATAGATGAACACACATTTTTTTCGATAAACATTGAAATAATTATGATGATAATTAAATGATCAAACAAATTTCAATTTTAATGATTTTTTTATAAAGATAATTTTTAAATATACATCTACAAATTAGACGTTTATTTTATTGGCTCGCTATGTGAAATAGCCCAAATAATGCAATCCCTTTTTATTCAAGTACGTAAAAATGGACCCCTCTTAAGAACGGATCATATATATTAATATATATGACACCGACAAATAGATGATATAAATTAAAAAGAAATTTAACTTATTTGTAGCTAAGAGAGGTACCAAAGATTAGATATGTATAAGATTGTGAGGATCTCTTTTGCCTGCAATCAATATATAACTTTCATTTTACGTACATATATTATTAAATTCCCTAATACAAAGAAAAATAATATATACTTTTTATACATAAAGACAGATGTGACCAGTTTACAGAATTAATATAGATATATAATTAAGGCCCCGCCACCAATAATTCGGTCCATCACATTTTGCAATAGGTGCACCAACAATAATTAACTTGGAAATAGAACTATTGAAGTGAATTTACCTGGCTCGACCCAAGAAAAAAGAAAAATATTGAGATATGAGTTTATTAAATCAGTGAATTTTGCATGTTTGTTTTAAGTTTAGATGTTGAGATCGATATGGGTTTGTTAAATCAGTGAGAGAGAGAGAGAGAGAGAGAGAGAGAGAGAGAGAGAGAGAGAGAGAGAGAGAGAGAGAGAGAGAGAGAGAGAGAGAGAGAGAGAGTGAAAAATGAGGAGGGTAATTTAGACTTCTTACATTAAAAAAGGTTATAAAAGTAAGTTTGAAAAGAAGGGGTTATAAAAATAATTTGCTTCTAAAAGTGAGTCGTGTTAAAATTTCTCAAAAAGGTATCATACATTCATACCTACCTCAGCGTTCAGTGGTCTCTATAATTTTCTACCTTAAAAGAAGTTGATTCAATTTATAATAAAATAATGCCGATATTGCAAAGGAATGCATTGACAAAAAAAATTATAATAAAATAAGATTATTTATATCACATTTATAAGTTACTATATTGACCATATTCTTTTTTTGGCCATGATATTGACCATATTCTTAATAAAAAGAAGACTTACACAGTTACACGTACATGAATTTCGTTTGTATATATAATATATTAAAGAAGTGGTTAGTAATAGATATGGTTGATCATTACAGATGGTCCGAATATGTATAAAATATAAATGATGGGTGTGTGTATGTTCTGCTCCCAGCTAGCTAGCTTGTAATAATGTGCATCACGTGATTGTACTCAAAGACTCAAAGTCGTCCTATTTAGCTAGTAAGTTTATACATGCATATACAGACTTTTTCACAACCAGAAATGTCCATCATCCGGCCCGACTAGACCCACTACTTTTTCCCAATTATGAAAATCAATAAACCTCAATTAAAGAACATGCTCAATTCTCAAGTATATATACAATATATTATTGAACATGTTGCTAAATATGATATCATTCGACATGTTATAATTGCAGCAAATCAATCTCTCTCTCTCCAAAACCTCCTCCTTCCCGGAGCCTGATCCAAATAGCTACAAGAGCAAAGAGATCCAACTGATCGATCCATATTATTTCTCTTAACATGGAAGTGAGTTTCTTAGTTGGAGTCATAGGTAAGAAAGAATTAAACCCTATTATTAAAGAATGATTAACTTGCACTAATTAGTTTTGCAAACTCAGATCATTCTTGGGTTTAATTTCCTTAAATAATGTTGCAGGCAACATCATCTCAGTGCTGATGTTTCTTTCTCCTGTGTAAGTTCTCTATTAATTCAGGCTTTATTAATTTGCACTGCCAAGTGCCAACAATATATAATGGTAAAGCTATATAGCTAGCTAGCTTCTGATCAAGCTCTGAGTTGTGAATGTATGAATGTGTGTGTGTATGTATGTATGTATGTATTTATGTATGCAGTGGAACATTTTGGCGAATCATAAAGCACCGTTCGACCGAGGACTTTGAGAGTCTGCCTTACGTTTGCACATTGCTCAGCTCATTCTTGTGGACTTACTATGGAATCATAAAGCCTGGAGGACTACTTGTGTCCACTGTCAATGGCTTTGGAGTACTTGTTGAGATTATCTATCTTTCTTTGTTTCTTGTCTATGCCCCAGCAAAGATGAGGGTAATAATATTAATACTAATTAATTTTCTTATATTTGTTCATGCTTGCATAATTGCATATATATAGTTGAAAATGTTCTCTGATTGACCAAACAATATAAATTTAATATTCAACTGTTGGTAACATTGTACATGCATTAATAATAATGTGTGCAGTGTCAAAAAATTTCAGGCAAAGACAGCCATCCTGGTGGGTTGCTTGGATGTGGGTTTTGTAGCGGCAGCGATAATAGGTACTTGGTTGGCATTGCAGGGAAATACACGTATTGATGCAATAGGGTCTCTGTGTTCAGGCCTAAATATTATCATGTACGGCTCACCTCTAGTTGTCATGGTAAGATACTAAGCTTTAGACTTTAGTTACTACACCCAAATTTTGCTTAATTAATTCACATGCATATATATTAATTTCATTTATTAATTAATATATCTTCTTCTTAATTATGATAAGCTAGAAGAATGAAAAATAAATTTGGTAGTTAATATATAGGTCAGCTTGTTGAAATTTTTTTTTTTTCTCGGCCTCCATATATAGCATGACCTCGTATTTAGAAATGAATCGCTTAATTCAAATTTATCAAACCATTTTTAGCACTAAACCAGACAGAAACCGATATGGGTTTCTATTTTCTGATATAATTAATAATCCTTGATTATAATAGTTGGACAACTTATTATATGGGAGCCAACTTTCACACTCCACATATATATATATATATATATATATATATATATATAAAAGTCATCTGGCACTCCTCTTCTTTTAATTCTTTAATCTCATTTTATTATCTTTTTGAGTTATAATATTGTTCAACAATATATTCTGTGATGAACTGGCCTAAAGTAGTTGGAGCTAGCTGTTCAGAAAGCAACCCTTCAAAAAGACTCCAGACGCCATTTACATTATAATTTACGTACACTACAGCTAATTTCATATATTATACGACTGTTAATATGAGTTATTACTTAAATTATTTTAGCAAAATATGTGATTTAAATTAACAATTTAACAATATAACAATTTAAATGAATATTATTATATGTAAGATATTTGTTTGTCACATTGGTGATCACATCTTTTATAGAAGTGTTGTGCCATAACTCTTTATTAGTAACGTGTTGAATAGGTGTGGTATAACCGTATAAATAATTTTATTATTTTCAAATATAACCAAATACCTTATTGGCTAAGAAGGTGAGAGTGTGTATGTGGGCCTTTGGTGGGCCTTAGGCTATAAACTAATGGTGTAAGTGTAACCTACCCATTACAATATATAATTATCTAACCACCTTTGGGCCTTATTGCTTAATGCACATTTGGAAAAGAAAGGATCATAATGGATAGTCTATATAAAGTTGTAATTAACTGTTTGTTGGGTGTCATGCATGACTGATATTTATCAAGATGCATATTGATTATATTTACATGTATATGTTATTTTCAGAAAACTGTGGTGACGACCAAGAGTGTGGAGTACATGCCATTCTTCCTCTCATTTTTCTTGTTCCTCAACGGAGGGGTGTGGACTTTCTATGCTTGGCTCGTACAAGATTATTTCCTTGGGGTAATAATTCCGACCCTAAATATAACATTAATTCTCTTTGTAGAGGGCCCAACAAAAAATACAACAGGCCCATGAATTCTAAGTTTTTTTTTTGTTTGGCCAAAGAATTCTAAGCCTTTAAGTAGCATGGCCTTGGATGAAATGAGGAAGTGGTAGCACTTGGATTTGATTTCCACTTCATTGAAAGAGATTTTAAATTCGAATCTTTTATTAGACGACGAGAACAATTGAATTTATACAAAAAAGAAAATAAATGTTTGCATATATACTGATGTGGGTTTTGCATATATGTGCATGGTGTAGGTGCCAAATGGGATTGGATTTCTTCTTGGGACAGCGCAGCTGATGCTGTATGCGATTTACAGAAATGCAAAACCATGCAAAGCCATTTCATATGGACTAGAAGAAGGAACACAACATGAACCCTTAATTATCTCATATCCCTCTGCCTCTTCTACTCCATCTCATCCGCACCAAAAAAATGAAGAAATAGAGACTGCTTAATTACTACTACACCTCTTGTAAATGTTCTTAAATCATCTATGTGCTAGCTCTCTTATTCTTTCTTTTTTCTGTTCCTAATAAGCACAAATTAATTTCAGAGTTAGATAGGTCATTTTTCAGCTTCATATATACAAGTGTATTGTATTTGGGAGAGCCAAGTACATAGGTTGGTGCGTATACGTGTTGATGGATCGAGTCATTGCAGCAGTACTATATATGTATGTAGGGGTTATGTACCGTAAATGTTTGTTCATATATGCTCAGGTAATACTAGCCAAGCACGGTGTCAATTGATTCTCTGTGTATATATGAAATCTTGTGAAAATAAAATGATTCAATGACAAAATTTAACATCAGACCAAAAAAATATAAACAAAAAACGAAAACTGGGAAGAAAGAGGTCTCCCCTCTCTCTCACTAACTATTTACTTATTTAGTTATATTTATATTTCAATTTAGGCATAAGTTCAATATAGACACTTAACTATATAGGTAGTTTCAACCATGTCCATGAATAAATATTTTTTTCAAAAGTGTACCTGAATTAAGATCTAATTAAGGTATCTAACTTTTTAATTTTGACAATTGAGATAATTTTGTGAATTTGCTCACTTTCCATCCAAAACTCTGTTTACACAAAGTCAAATGTCAATCACTAAGGGTCTTTATTGAGGGAAAAATGGTATTTGTGTGCCTATCACTTGTATTAATTTATTGAGCAAAATCGGCAAAATTACCTCATTTAGCAAAATAAAAAAAAGTCAAATACCTTAAATTTTCTAAATTGGAAGTATGAAGAGCAAATTGATACAAATGCAATAGTCTGTGGAGTAAAATGACACTTGTCTCTTAATCTAATCGTATTTCTCTTCATAACGTTGGAATATTTTACCGAATCCCCCATTTCCAAATTCACCAAAAAAAAAAATACATGAAAAATTTCTTTGTGTCACATAAAAAATAGATTTTCTCACTAAAGATTGGTCACTATATAAATAAGGCATTAGAGGCATAAAATCTCTATCAACACATCTCACAAAAATCAAACACAAGCTTTTCAACAACTCAAAGTTTCAGATTTCTTGCATATTTCAATTTTCAATCTTGTTTTAGTTTTTTTGGACTTAGTTTCTTTTGTTTTTGGCTCTGCTAAGATCGTTTCTTAGTATTTATTTCTCTTAGTTATTGTTTATTTTCGTTGGTTAATTATTTTCTTTCATGAGATTTATCATTTATCATAAGAACTCGTATTATTACTCAATTTAGTGATAATCAAATCATTTATACATTTTTCATTAAGATTCATTATTTTGCAATCCATCCCGTTACTCAAGCTACGATTTTACAAACTTACGAATTTGAACATCAAGTCATTGAAACAAGTAATTAAAGTCTTTGAGAATCAAGGCAAGTAGAACCTGGGTGAGCTTTTGTTTCTTGCTCGTTTGCAATTGCTTTGGTTTAAAAGTTAGTAAGCTCGGCGCAAATAACAATTTACATCTTTCTATTATGGTTTTTCAGCCAAGAATAGTGTGAGACCCAAAATTTTCCAAATTTATTTTGGAATTTTTCTTTAATTTCTAGAATTTTTCTAGAAATTTGTTTGGCGGAAAATCGTATTTTTCACCTTAAGCTTTAATTGTTTGACCAACTTTGACTAGAGTTTTGACCCAAGTTAGACCTTTAGAAGGTGGTACTTTTACTCACGAACCCAACGGAGCAAGTCTCGTATTATTCCGAGTCCGGGAGATTATTTTATGAATTTCCCAAAATTTCATTTTTAAAAGCATTTTATCTTAGTTGTGGAGCTTGAAAGTTTCGAAATTTTTCTAAAGGGCAAATTGGTAATTTGACCTCATAGTTAATTAGTACTAGTCGATACGAGTTCGTAGTATTTTTCGGGGTATTTTTCCGAGTCCCGAGCTATTTTTAATTAATTTTTGAAGTTGAGAAAAATAGGAAAAAGAAAATAAAATAGGAAATCACCAGATCGCGCCACGTGGCACGATCTGGAGCGTCCATCGCTGCATGGCAGCAAGATCTGATGGCTGCATGTGCAGCCAAGTGTCAAAGCCTTCGCCACGTATCAATTTCTCATTGGTCAAAGTTATGACGGTTGACTTGAGTCAACCCAGTCAACTCGGATGAGTCAACCGAGTTGACTCACTCACTCTCCCTATAAATAGTGGCGTGAACCCCAGCTGATCCTCACAAATTCAGCCGCACGCTTCCCAAGAGAGAGCTTCTCTCTCCTCTCTCCTCCTTTCTCTCTCTTCTTCAATCTTGTTTTGAGTTTATCTTGAGTTCTGGAGCTCCGATCGACGATCCGATTTCGCCTACGCGATCGTGGCGACGAGCTCTTCAATTCTAGTAGTGTGACGGCTATGTTTTGGTGAAGTTTTAAAAAAATCATTTCTGAGCTCCATAGGTAATTTTTTGATCCCTGTCGAATTTCTGCTAAAATTTTGTTAAATAAATCTCTTGTTAATTAGGCTATTTTAATCTTATTATTTAGCAAGTCTAGTAGTACCGAGACTCTGCTCGTGGGAAGTCTTCAACAGGTATACCCTTAACCCAGCTTATTTAATTTGCTGTTGTTTAAGTGGTGGTTATAGACGAAACACCGTTTAACTGTTGTTGTTAAATGAACTTAATAAATATTGAGGCCATATCAGTGGTAACCAAATAACGTGATGACTAAGGTCAGTCCGTGAGCATACAAGCGTTGGGTACTGAGCCAGAGCTCCCTCAGTTTCCCCATGCACTGACCTGGTCACGTTGTAAGGTTCATATCTGATCAACCTCCTCGACAATAAATTAAAATAAACTTAGAAACCACACGGTCTGACATGACTGTCTGCCTCGGAGAGCAGGGTCATGCCGGATCAAGAATTTAGAGAAGCCTAGCAAGTTATGCTAGTGCCAAACCTCTAAATTTTACCCGGTCTTAACAGACAAGGCCGAGAGTACGTTTAGTACGTTCCTAATAGCTGTCGTCGGATTCGGATCTCCAGTTTCCCAACAGGTACAAGTGGGACCCAGACACAGGAAAGGGATCAGGCAAGGGACACACTTTGGTAAAGCAGGTAGGGGGAAGGTACCATATCCCGGTTATTGGATTTCCTGCCTATTTTCGTACTATATGTATATGAAAATGTCTTTCACAGAGAATGTGCATGATTTTTGTATGGCATATTTGTGTGATTTTCTGTGTGATACCTTGGACAACCTGAGAGTAACGGGCACGTGTTGTGACCTTGGGTTTCGATCCCCTAAACCTCCGGAGGGGTAATTACGGACTGGTTAGTCGAATGTCCTTCTGGGGAGGCTAACCAATGTGGTATTACCAGGTAAATGGATACTCTCACCACAGTATCGAGGTGGTGGTTGAATTTCCGATACTGGTGGTTGACCTGTATGTGATCGGTCGCAGGTATGTTTCTGAACTATGTCACATGACAGGAAGGATTTTCACTGAAAAAGATGCATGAGCATGCAAAGGCTTTACTCACTGATTATTGGCATAATTATCTTTATCATTACTGGCTTTGGTTACAATATTATTGATATTGATACCCTGTTTTTGGGTGTGCATTGCTTTTAAACTGTTTTCCTTGAAATCCTATATTTTCGAGTATTGCTTCAAACCTAACCAGGATTTTCCCTCGAGGGGAAGCGATGAACGTATGTGACGCTTACCCCCTACTGTACTCTTGTGAGTGCAGATAATCCAGTTGTTGGAGACCAAGATTGAGGTCGTGGGTGTGGCACTTGTAGCTTGTCAGTTTCAGTCTTGCTATCTGGTTTAGATCCTTTCTTTGGATCTGTGGTGGTGTTTCTCTTTCATCCTCGTAGGTGGCATATCCCAATGGCTATCCATGAGTCCAATTTGTTGCACCACTTTGTTGAAGACTGAATCACTCTGGCATAGGTTGGACTATCCTGACATATCTGTTTATCTACTGTTTTATTATGTAGCATTAGGGTTAGTGTATTTGAAACATATAACCCTCACGGGTTGGTACTCTTTACTGTTATTTATAATATGAGGCATTTTCAGTAATTTCTTCCGTTGTATTTTTACTACTCTGATCCAACCCGGGTTCTTCAATAAAAAGGGCTTAACTCGTTTTAGAGAGCTTGGGAATATAATACTCGGGGTAAGGGGTATTATAGTCTCAAGATCTTTAAGACGGGTGCCGCTGTGGTGTTCCCAGTTTCGGGGCGTCACAAATAGTGGCACGCCAAACATTGAACTAGGACTGTAATGTTTCTAGCTAAGAATCCGGTTAGGCTTGCCGTGATTTTTAAAGGTAACACCTTTGCATCATTTACCAAGAAAATTTAAGTACAGGTGATTCTATTCAGACTCAAAACATTTCTCCATAAATCTCCTAAAAATAAATTTTAAACTGTCTAATTGTTAGGACTAATAGTTGTAGGACCAAGCAAATTGCTTACTTCCCTACTAGAATGTAGTGTACCCTTTGTTTTTTTTTTTTTCCGAGTACAATGGGCCAGAGGCGCAAACAGACACAACTAGCCATTAAGAAGTCTGGGCCGAGAGACCCTAGTAAGACTGTCCAACAGAAGATGTTGGACTAAGAAGGGGTCTATAAGCTATCTCATTTAATGTAGAGCCCAAGTTCAACCCAAGGTCCATTGAAGCTCATCAACGACAAAATTCTCATGGTGGAAGGATATCTACTACTTAATCTAGTATTTACCAGTTCCCAGAAAAATATGTTGGTCTAGACGAAACAATTAGAGGGTGATTTGAGAAAATCAAACCCTTAGTTTATATTAATCCTCACTCATTGTCAATCCCTTCAACAATTGACTAACCCTAAGGACTTACTTAACTCTTTTTTGTTACACTTAGAAAGAACTGAATTATTAACCTTTCTAATTCCAACTGATTTTTCCACCTTACTTCACCACCTGAATTATTCTTAAGAACTTTAATACTAGTTTTCATCTAATAACACAGTATGACAAAAGAATTCTACATGACAATATTAAAAATAAAATAGGCCGGTCTAACCCAAAAAATAAAAAATAAATTAGTGTAGATTAAACCCAACATCCATCAAACATTATATTTTAGTTTATATCTAATATAGTGTTTTTTTTTTCAAACAAAGACGAGTATAGAACTGATTATTTAATTTCATGCTTAATCTGTACACGTCTAGTTTCTTGCTTAGGCTTTGACAAGCACTAGCTATACAGAAAAGTGGGTGGCAGGCAAGCACCCCCCACATGCATTTTGACTACAATTAACCACATTGACAGCCATGGCAGAATCTGCAGCTACAACCTCTAATTAACCAACTGACATTCTTGTCCCAAGCAATTGAAGCTTCTGAGCTTCAAACCCAAGTAGAAAGAAACCCCTACAATTTTGCAGATCATAGGACTTGCCCAACACCCTGGTTACCAGAGAAGAGAGCAGTCACAGCACCAACACACACACACACACATATATATATACCACTAGAGTCAGAACCCTTTAATCGATCTTTACCTTAATTTACTCTCATTTCACTTAATAATTCAGACCTAATATATATACAAAACTCAAAACTTGAAAAGAAAATTGATGATTTTAATTACTCCTTCAGTCCTTCAATAATGAATAGCTAGCTAGCAATATATGCTGCATATGGCGCTCACCTGTCACTGCAAAGTAAACAAACCATTTCTGCATAAAATTAATAAGCTGCATTAAATATTCTATTAATACATAGCATGGCTGGCCTATTAGCCTATTGTCCATGGTCCCCCTCTAAAGTCATATTATATAACGACAAACGTTTTGTCTTATTTGTTACTAAACTAATAATAGACTAGTATTTACTTTTTTCATTAAAAATGAAAAGGAAGAGAAAGATTAAAAGTTTGTTTAAAATTGGGAGTATATATAGTTCATTTTTTTCTTCTTTACGGAACTGAACAATTTTGGAGGCATCATTAAAACACAATTTGAGTTCATTATTTTAGCATTAATTAACACTGGTTATTAGTATTATAAAGTTAAGAATTCTACTTTGGAGTGACTGGAGCCGTCGGATTAGCAAGGGTCAACTTGACTGGACTTTGACAGTTGAAGAAGTAAAGATGGACGGTTAGGATGCATGCTTAAATTGAATATGGGGTTATCTTGATACTGATAGAACTTAGAAGGGTCTATGAAAAATCCATGGATAGAGACGGTTCAGCAGTACTACTGTACACAATATAGTACTGTACTCTCTCTGTCTCTCTCTCACTCATCATGTCATGTGGCTCCAGAATGCATTATAAACAATGGCAATGCATCTGCATGTATGTATGGTCGTATGGCAATGGCCCACGCCTGCGTTTGATAGTGAGTGACTGAGGAATTAAAATTATAAAACTGAGAAAAAGGCCAACTAATTTGCACTTGCCTGCTTCACAGTTCACGGGGTTGCTCTTGCAGCGAAGATCCATATGCCAGGTTTCCATCCTACGGTTCATACTACAGAATTGTTGAGAGAAACAATCCCATGCATCCTTGCATCATGGTTTATAAGATTTTGGGTCTCTCCTTCGAATCATAGTTGATTGGTTTTGAGTAATTAGGTACTTCGATTTTCTTTTTTCCTAAAATAAGATTTCTGCCCTACGGAGATAGAGAGTTTATAAATGAGTCATCATAACCCAATAAGTATTTCCTTTTTATCTTTTTGGTAGAATAAAGGTTTGTAGCAAAATGCCGTTTTGAAGTATAAGTGTATAATCATGTAGGAGGGCAAATTGAAAGTGCCAATAACAGTTTCAAATCTGAATGCTGATTTTGCTTTTTATTTATTTATTATATTAAAATGAATCGAGTCATAATTTTATTCTAGTCCTAACTCATGCATTATCTTGTTCATCCTCCTAACTTTGGCTAACCAATTATGTATGCTGATTTTTATTTGGATAACTAGAAAACCTACTCTTTCATAAAATTTTAACGTAAACTTCATATACAAGTAATGGCAACACATGATACGAGGAAGTGCGGGTCTCCCAAATTATCTAAAATCAATTTCGTATGAATAACTCTTTTTTCAAGGGGGAAATACATTTTTTTAATAAGACATTTAAGACTTCGAAAGGAAAAATAAATGTTTTTAATTGAAGTTATAAGTTCTCACAATTTTTTGTCATGAAGTCGCTATTTACACGCTTGAAAAAGCTTCATGCACTCATGAAAGAAAAAAGAAACAAGGAAAACAACATCATTGATCCATATACAGCATAGTGTTGTTTTGCGATCCTTAATTAAACAAGTACACGAAGCCCTTTGAAAATCTTGCATGCAAATACGTAGGAGTATGCAAAAATATCGAAAAATTGAGTTTCGAATCGAACCAAATCGACTGGATTAGTTTGGTCTGGTCTTTTTTAATTTTTTGTTTTGTTTTTGGATATCAAACCCCCAAACCAATCCGAATTTTGTGGTTTGGTTTTAGTTTTGGTTTTCAATATGAAAATTTTCGGTTTTAACCGAACCGAACTATCACTAATAATATATATTAATTTTTGTATATTAATTATTTTATATATAAACCAAATATAAAATTCCCTATTATAGTTTATATGTGTTTGTAATTTCATCTACTCCCTGCTGCTAGCTAATGTGTGTTGGGGCTATTCTGTTTTGTTTACTCCCTGCTACTGGTTGATGTATTTTTAGGATTTAATTTAGTCTTTCACTTTTGTGGTATTGTATTTTAATAGAACTAGAGAAGAAAAAGAACTTGTCATTTGTTCATTATGTTGGTTGTTCATTATGTTTTTTATGTTGTGTAACTGATTATAACTTGTCACTTATTTGTTTGTGTTAAAATTATTAGAACTTGTATAACCTGTGTTTGAATTTTTGAAAAGTGCTTATATTGTCAAAATTGGCCTTTATATAGCCATATGAAGTGTGCAAAATGAGTCTTTAGCTAGCCAAATTAAACTTACAAAATGGACCATTATCCCAAAAGCTTACAAAGTTGAACTTAATATTTTGGCCAAGTTGTTATCTGGTTTTTGAATATTCAAATCATCCGAACCAATATTCACGGTTAACTAAATCAGTTGGATTGGGTTAGGCTTGATTTGATTTTGGTTCTTAGATTAGTCATTTCGAAAATGTTGACTTGGTGGGGTTATACAGACTACTTTATTCTACTGAGTTAATTACCCTAACACAATTTTTTTTTCAATAATCCCTTTTTTACCATTGTGAAATTAAAAAATTTAATAATAAAAACAAATTTTGGAATACTATGACTTCACCCTCCCAGCCGCCGTCGGCAAGGTCTCCAACGGTCCTCCCTGCCACTTCTCTCTCGATCTCCAAACCCTAGCCCGCTCGAGTTCTCTCTCCCTCTCTCTTTTCTTTATCTCTTTCTCTTCCTCCCTCCCTAATCGGACTACTATGAGTTTTTTTTTTCTTTAATGCATGGGTAAAATAGAAAAAAATGGAAAACAAATTATAAGGTAGTCAACTCAGTATCTTAAATTTTAAGATGGTCATAATAACTCCCATCTTACGATTATTCTGATTTAGTTTTTCGAACCATACAAGACCATATAAATATGTAATGTAACATACGCATTAAAATGTATAATTTGATGTCAATGTCAAACAAACAACAACATCATGAAGAAGCAAATACTGTTTTGTACGGTAATTGTACATTTGTACCTAGAAACACCAAAGTGACCACAGTAATAAAAGCTCGGACTGGTCTTATCTGGTGAGTGCTGACTAGATTAATATTCGAGTAGTCTAATTATTATATAGTCCCCCCACACGTGTCATTGGTGTTGGATCCATAACGTGCACGACTCTTTTTTGAGCGGACACGTATATATAGTCCACGCCGTGCACGCTAATCTTTAATTTGTCAACTTCACAATTGCATGTAGCCTTCTACACACATGGGGCCTCACATTTAATAATTCTCCCTCGTTAGATGAACACAGATAGGAGATTCTTATTATTATTATTTGATAATTTGATTGTAAGAGATTATATATACCAAGAGATTAATGGGTAAATAATGTATTCTAAGTTTTTTTTAGAATGGATGTACTTTATTTGGAAAATATCAATGTACAGTGCATTAGATAACTGAGTAGGATCATATTTATCCAATTATCCATACTTGAAAATCTATAAATATAAGTGCACACATTGGTGTGATGTCTGATTACCAAGTTATATATCAAATACAATTCCAATCTAGACGTAGAGAGACAGACAAATGTGACAATATAAGAGCAATCCCTCCCTCACGATTATGAGAAATGATATGTTGGGAAATATATTAGAAGTTTCGTATTCAAGACCTTCAAAAATTAGAAATTGTGATAAACTTAACCTACAAAAGGTATCATATATAATTTTCTTTACAATGGTGATTTGTATATATACAACATTATATTACATGTGTAATTCATATATAAAATGTTGATTTGTATACAATATATATATGTGCATTTAGAATAAGAGATTATATTTAACTATTTAATATGTGCAAGTAAATATGATTTTTTTTTTTTTTTACGGTTGATGGGATAGACCAACTGAAAGGGCATTAGAATCACCCATGCACTCAAAATCAATCCCCTACCCAAATTTTTTTAAAAAGAATATATATATATTTTTATACCAATGAATTGGAGACACGGCAATATATGCTGCTGTAAAAAGTTAATGGTTAATTAATTGTGGGTGCATGTTGTAACCTGTAAATAATGGATATAATAATAATAATTAATAATAATGGCACATATAGCACTAGTAGTGTAGTAGATGGCAGGAGTAGCGCCGCATGAGGCAATGTAAGCTAGTGGTGGAGGAAACATGCAGGAGCAGGAGACACGTAGCATTTGCCATACCAAGGGCTGGCACAGCATAGGAAACGAATCTCCTCCTGCATGCAGAACAGCAGAAGCTTTTTTTCTTCCAATTCTTATATTTATATATAATAATAATAACAACATTAATTAATATATAAGAAAAGAAAAGCAATGAATTAATGAATAATAATAGGTAGCCACTTAGCAGAGGAGACCAGAATGAAAAAGATAAACGAATCCGTGCAAAGTGCAAACGTAGAGGTAGAGGGGCCGGGTGAGTGTACAGTCTCTTATTTCAGATTCTTCTGCTGGGTCATTACCACCTGCAAATATCTAGTGTTTTCCTTGTCTTCTTTCTCCCTCTCTCTTTTTTTTTTTTTTTAATTTCTTTTAAGTCATTGAGAAGAGAAGTCAGTCCTCCACGTGCTCCTGGGGACTCTCTCCGAGCCTTACTTCAATGCATCATGCCATCATGTAATTATTTTTCCTCACTCAACTCCATTACACCCTCTGACCATCTTTGTTTGCTTCCATCCCCCCCCCCCCTCCTCTCTCTCTCTCTCTCTCACAGAAAACCAGAAAAAAGCAAAAGCAGCATTCATCAAGATTATCTTGTAGAAAGAGCATCAGCATCATATCTAATCTCATCAGAGCGAACAAGAACCAACAAAGATCGATGATGGTGATGGAAGGAATGAAAGGCGGTGGTGGAGGAGGAGGAAGGGTTGTTGAGGAGGACATGGGAGATGGAATGCAGTGCAGTGACCATCCCTACAGGAACAACCCAGGTGGGATCTGTGCCTTCTGCCTCCAAGAGAAGCTCGGAAAACTCGTCTCCTCCTCTTTCCCTCTTCCTATTCGCGCATCCACCTCCTCCTCTTCGTCCCCTTCTTTTAGATCTGACCACATCAATGGCGGTGTTAATAATAATAGTAATGGCGGTACTGCTTTAGCTTTAGCAGCTGGTCCTCTTTCCACGTCATCTCTCTCGCTCTCTCTGGCATCAAAAGCCAGAAATGGCGATGATTGCCGCGGTGGATATCATCATGATGAGGATCACGAGTACTACAGCAGGCGGGCCAGGATCTCATTTCTCTTGGCCAAGAAGAAGAAGAAAGTGAGTACTAGTACCACGGCTGCACCGTCGTCTTCCGATCGAGCCGCCGCGGCGGACATCGTTTTCAAGCGAAGCAAGTCCACCACCACCCCTCGGAGGGGCCACCAGCATTTCCTTGACGCCGCTGACGATTTTAGCCCCAGAAAGAGAGCTGGGTTTTGGTCGTTTCTCCACCACTCCTCCGCCAAATCCTCATCCTCGACCAACTCCAAGAAAATCGACAAGACCTTCCGAGACAACTCCAAAATCTCTTCCTCTGCTTCCTTCACATCTTCAGCAACAGCAACCAAGGACAGGTGTTTGGGGTCTTCTCTGAGGAATAAAAGCGAACACATTGTGGTCGAGGCCGACGACGACGACAGTCCCACCAGCCAAGGCGGCGCCACTTCCGCCTCCGCGTCCTCGTTCGAACGGAAGGTGTCGAGATCCAGATCCGTTGGCTGCGGAAGCCGGAGCTTCTCCGGCGACTTCTTCGAGAGGATCTCCACCGGGTTCGGCGACTGCACTCTCAGAAGGGTCGAGTCTCAAAGAGAAGGCAAACCCAACAAGGTCTCAGGCGGCGCAGTGCACCGCGCTGCAGACAATCACTGCATGAAAGAACGGGTCAGATGCGGTGGCATTTTCAGTGGGTTCATGTTAACTTCTTCATCTTCGTCGTCCTCATCGTCGTCTTACTGGGTCTCGTCCTCGGCCGAAGATATGAACGGGAAATCAATGGCGGCTGCTGGTGGTGGTGGTGGAGGAGGAGCAGTCGCGCATGGCCGAACCAGGAGCTGGGGTTGGGCGTTTGCGAGTCCCATGAGAGCTTTCACCAAACCCTCGTCTTCCTCTAAAGATGGGAAGAGGGGCATAATTAGACAAGCTTCAGTTAAGAACACCACCCCCAACTTGTCTGCTATTCCTTCATTGCTTGCTGTGAGAGGTTGATGATATCAATATTATTTATCATACACATTAAAGTCTGTTACCTGTTTGATATTATTACTCACTCTGTTTAATTCCCATTAGTAATATGTAACACATTGTCTTGAATCTTCATCATCTTAAATCGTTTTAATAAATTTCCTAGGTTTAATTATCAAAATTATTTTGTCATATATGTTTAAGCATTGGAGGTAATATTGTATGATGAGGACCCTGCTACTCTGCTAGCTAGCTTTAAGTGAACTGAAGAAGGAGAGCAGATGCAGATGTTGACCATCTTATCTGTTCTTCAGTGGCTTTGGGTTCTGCTTTGGAATTTGTTTTCTTTTTAGAGTTTATTAATTTTGTAATTTGGACAGTGGTGTGAATGTTATGGCAAATCAAGAAATGTGTTTTTTAAAGTATTGCACTTGCATGTGTAGCACCTACTTGATGTAAGTTTCAGTTGTCACATGCACACACATGTTTGGTTGTTATTCGACAAATTGTGAGGTCTAATTTACAATCACAGTGACCCATGTTACAGAATCCCCAACACTATTTGATTTTCGGACTACTCTGGAATAAGAAAACTTTGTTTTGATGATCGATCCTTTGACCGAAATGCGTTAATTATTCTTATGGTCCCCCTCCACTGCTGTTGTTTAATGTTCAAGTTTCAATGATTAGGTGGTAGATGAAATTTGTGGGTTAATCCAGTTTTACTTAATTGGGTAGATTGGGCTTTGCCGGATAAGTTTTGTTTAGTTCGAACTTGAGATGTCTTTTAACAAAATTACAAAATGAAAGAACGGAAATAAAAGAAATGTTGGTCTGATTAACGTTTTAGATCACTTTTTAAAAATTATTTTTACCAAAAATTAACTAAACTGAAAATTATTTAATTATTTAATTATTATCAAATAAATAGACAATATTAATAACAGTTCGGGTCACTATTTATTTGTTCGACAATATATAGAT
Organism: Dryas octopetala; assembly: GCF_963921425.1. Lineage (NCBI taxonomy): Eukaryota > Viridiplantae > Streptophyta > Magnoliopsida > Rosales > Rosaceae > Dryas > Dryas octopetala. The sequence goes on along the minus strand of NC_141367.1, from coordinate 23,330,975 downwards.
GGCTAAAAGTGTTTTGATTTGGTTAACCTTTATGGCACGTGTGGTACGTCGGACTGTACCAACTAATTCTGTCGGATGATATTAATCTCTTCCGGAGAGTACTGACTGTTATCCAAAATATTATCAGGCGTTTGGTACTGTTCCGGATAAACAGTTTGACTAAGTTATACTATATTTGGTGCTCAATCAGATAGACTATTTTTTTTTTAATTCTTTGATAACTTAATCGAAATTGAAATTCATATGACACAAATTATTTTTGACAAGATTCATATGACAATAAAATTTTATTTCTTTTGTTTTTGCCAAGATCTATAGGACAATAAGACATAAACTAACCCTATTTGATGAAAAAAAAAACCCTAATTGAAGAAAAATTCATAACCTAATTCCCATAAAAATGTAATAAAATCTATCGAATAAATCTAAAAGAAAAGCAAAAATAATTAAACAAGAAGAAATTGGTTATGGTCAGGACCTAACAAATAAATAAATAAACGAATATATATTAAAAAAATAAGAAAGAAATCAACGGGCTTATATTGATGGACTTGAACAATTTTGTATCATTATAGGTCGTCCTATTGATTCAACCATGTCTTTTCATCTCATTCAAAGAGCAAAATTGCTTCCGACCCAAGAAAAAAAATTGCTCTCTTCATTAATTAGCAAAGACTCAAGGGAATTTGCTACCATGTTGTGGTTTCGGAGAGAAGAATAGAGAAAAAGCAAGAAAAAGCATATTGGAGAGAGAGAGAGAGAGAGACATGGATACCTGGAGATCGAAGAGTGAAGAGAATAACCTGTGGAGAAGATAGCAGAGAAGAACCCTAGAGAGAAGAAGATGAAAAGAGCGTATGTTGGTTTTCACGTAGAAAGCGTGTTTTTGTTTTTCCAAGTCTTAATAATTAAGCGTGTATTATTTAATCTCGGGTGTGTGGGTTGTATTAGTTAGCCAGGTAAGGAGAGTATTAAAAGCCCAGTCCGGTTTACATAGTCAGGTAATTAAATAATACAAGTTGACACCAAACAACTGATATGGATTATTTACTCCTATCCAAATTTCAAAGTCTAATACGGTGTGCCAAACATACCCTTATAGACATAATCTTTAAAAAGTGATAAGGTAACTTGAATTCCGCAAGAGATAATCATACATCAATATTTAGTTGGTAGCTATGTTGATGAATTTGAGTATTATCTTTGGGTGCATGGGCACAATTAGGCTTGGGAGTTGGTTTTATGCCCTTTCATCAATTAATTGCGCACGTGCCCTCGTCTAAGTTTTTTTAACACAAGGAGCGTTGCTTGTCGTTGCTTCCTCTGCCGAGTTTTGAGGATAAACCTCTATCTTTTCACCTCATTCTCTCCTAGAATATAGAATGAGTTTGATCCGCCCAAAATTTTAAAGCTAAACTCTAACTTAATGTCGACAAACCAGCGCTCGGACGTCCGCACATGAATGGACATATATATATACATACAATTTTTTTATAAGGTGGACGTGTCCGTATTTTTTTTTCACAGATTTTCATCGCTGTGCGCTTGATAATCCATTTTTTATAACAGCCGAGCGCTGCAACAAGCACTCGAAATCGCTTCCTCTATCTATTTTTTAGGGTATTTTTTTGATTGTTTATCTTATACATTTCTAGGATGTAAAATGAGGTTTATAAAAACTATATTTTAGGTTTTAACTCCAAGATTTTTTTTAAATTTTAAAATCTAATATAAAGTCAACAAATCAATACCGAGCATTCGGAGCTAAAAATTCGTAAAAAAGATATTACGGACATCCCCCTAGAGAATAAATGTATATATATATATAAGTACCAACTAATATGTCTTCAGTAATTGTGTGGACCCACTTCCATGAGTTTGAACATCAAGTCATGTATGAATAGTTTGGACAAGTCTTTTCACAAATTTGGATCTTTACTAACTAATTAATAATTGGGTTACCGGTTACCCAACTTCTCAATCATTTAGAAGTTGAACATATAATAAAATTGTTTTAAATGTATAATCATCCGTGTTTATATCTAATTAAAGTTTTAAAAGGTTGGACACTAGTCTGATAAAGTTCTACGGAAAAATAAATTGTGAGAAAATAAAAGATCTTATTGTTATTCTTTTTCTAATGAAATAAAATCTTATTCGAAGTACTAAAGATTCTGAAAATTCATGAGACGGACAAGAGACTTGGATGAGGTACAAAATTGTAAATGGACGTGAGGAAGCTGCTTATGTGGTGGGGACAGAGTGTTGTTGACTCAGAAGTCCGAACTCAAAAGATTAATATGTGGACCAAACCCATGTACTTGTACGTTTTAACCCGTGGGCTTAGATTTTCTTTCGCAATTTCCGCAAGAAATATGGACATGAACATGAAATGAATATTTACAGCTGGTGGTGTGTATAATAACTATAATTTATTAGTTCTGTATTGGTTGATATAGATTATTTAAGAACATAGGTGATTTAACAGTCCAAGTTTCGTTATCGAAATTGTTGATTTTTCAGGCCTTCGTTCAGAAAGAAGATTACACTATTTGCCTATTTGGGACATAAGTATGTCCCATTATATAAATTACTTATTTTTAAATAATGCTAGAAAAACAATATTTTAATACCACATTGTATATCATATTTTTAATAAAAATAAAACTTACTTGTATTGTTAGATCTACTTCTGTTAGGGAGGTGCTGGTAGACAATGTAATACCAAAATGTTTTCGTAACATTACTTACATTTAGAATTTAGTGAGCATATTTATTTTGTTCCAAATCACAAATAGGGTTTTTTATGGGTCAAGAATAACATATAGGTTCACTAGTAGTCTAGTACACAATCTAGCCATGAAGCTTATATCTAGTGAGTTGTATCATTGTATGTTGGAAAAAGAGTCAGAAATTCAGAATTGAAGGCTATTCCACCCCCACCTTCCAAGTTCCAATGCCCGCCTAGTGCTTGTAAATTTACTTATTTTCTTTCTGTTAATTAGTTGCTAAACCACGCCAAATCCCTTTCTTTTTCTTTTTCTTTTTAAATTAGTGATCGATTCAACCAATAATACCACTACAATAGTAAATAGTACATAGTACAATAGAATACGCAACATGAAAACTGAAAAGCAGAGACAAAACATTATTATATTTGTAGCACCACCAGTGTCACTCTTGGCTTATACTCAAGCATGAAATACAGGATTAATTAATTAATTAAAATTAAAATCCTTAATGCCAAGGACACCCAAATCATGTCATCATGATATCTCCACGGTCGATGTCGGATGTCCTACTACTACTACTCACTGGGTTGGCCTCACTTTGTGGTTCAAGAGCATTTGTCGAAGCTCGACCGGGTCGATCTCATCAGCCCCACGGTTAGCGGGCCTGTAGTACCCGGTTCGGGGATCTGGGGCCCATGAAGACGATGACTTAAGCCCAGACTCCTCTTTCATGACATTGAGACCGACCCTCTCCTCCACTCTCCCCACCACAGCGCTCCTGGACCCTCCCTTACCCAATCCAGGTGACACCGACCCATGTGATACGGCTGAGTAACCTCGCCTGTTCCCCACAACAGTAATCAAAATTACCAAACAAAATTGAAAAATAAAACCATTTTTAAAAACCAAAAACAGGAAAGAAGAAAAAGAAATTTTAATGAAATCTCACCGTTGGATGGAAGAAGCAAGGACAAGAAGCTGCTTAGTAGCCATTGGATATACGAGAGGATGGTAGAGTAGGAAGCCAAGAGAACTAGAGAAAGGAAAGTGAGGTCCTTCCTCTCCTTCTTCAGTTCTTTGTCTCTCTCTCTCTCTGTGTGGCGGTGGTGTGGAGGATTAGGGTTTATGTTGCTTTTTATATATAAAGGGGGGTGAAGGGAAAGGTGGGGAGACCCGGGAGAGAGGCTAAAAATGGAAGGCATGCACCGACCTACAGAAAATGGGGGGCATTGAGTCATTGACACGTGGGTGCTGGGTGTAAATCTATATCTGTATGTGTAAAGTGCAATGTATTTGATAAAGCTAAAATCTAAATTTCGGTACAAAGGAGGACACAAGGACAATGGTTGATGCATCTTTTGTATGATTCCAATGCATCTTTTGTATGATTTCCATGCATCTTTGCCTATAAAGTATTGGGCCACCAATGAATCCTAAATTAATTGAGAATGGTTGTGGTCCAGACGTTGTTATGAAATGTGGATCAATAAATTGGACGGTTCATAAATTTATACGTGAGAATAGAAAATAATAAATCCCTCAATCCAATGAGGAAAAATGTTTTCATGCCACTTGGACATCCCCATGATCTTTCAAAATTAGTTAATGGTAAATTCTATGGGTATGATATGCAATAATTTTTTCTTCTTAGATTTTAAAGGATTTATTTTTCTATATTATCGTATAAATTATGAATCATTGAACTTATTAGTATTCCTGGTTGTATTATAGACAAACTCTTAATTGATATCACCATATCATATGGTGTTTAGAGTTCAAAATTTGAACATGACATGATACTTGATAAGCTACTGTAACAGTCAGCTATAAACGCTTTATCCGTCTCACCAAATGTTTTATGTTTTATGATCGTTTTCCATTGATAATAAGTAGGCCTTTAACTTCTTAAAAAAAAAAAAAAAAGGAGTACGCCTTCAAAAATGATCCGCGGCCCAATGAAATAGCCCAATCTAATCTAACCTTCTTGGATTGTGGGTTAGTCTGCTTGAGCAAGGCTTGGCCCAAAAAGGTTGATCAAGACTGAAATAGGAATATTCTAAAACAAGACTGACTGACATGGCATATATTACTGCTTGTTGGAAGGAGTTGTACAAAAATTAATTTGAATCCCAATATCCCATCATACATGGGCTTCATAATTATTTAACAGAAATACTAAGATCCTTAACTAGCTAGTTAATCAAAAGGTTACATCCTTAAACTGACCTTATTGATCATCTATATATATTGTATATTAAGCTAGAAATTAAGCAGTGCATTGGCCATGCATATTATTCTTTTAACGTACACCCATATAATACATCGAGTAGTTCAGAGACTAATTGAGGATGTTGAAGCCCCCTGGGATGATATTGATGATGCTGAGGAGGCCGGCGACGGTGGTTCCGATGAACTGCAAGGGGGACGAGAGAATGCCGACTATCGAAGACAAACTAGGGTTGCAGGTGGAGAGTGGCGTCCTAACCACCAGCTTGCAATCAGACAATAGTGAAGACAGAAGAAACTGGAGAGGATCCAACAGCATTGAAAAGAGTCCTGAGCCATTGGTTGTCACGGTTGAAACCACATTTCCTAAAGTTCCACATAGCAGTTGGATGGTTGCATCTACAACATAAATAGCATTACATATTAATTAGAACCATCGTATAGTTACAGAAACAATCGAAAGTATTTTATGAATTATAAATATACTTGATAAGTACTTTTTTAAGAAGTGCTTCCAAGTATAGTTACAGAAAGCACTCGCTACTTAGTAAAATTACTTCGTACAAAAAGTACTCGCAACATGCGGTCAAACTTAATGCTAAACAAAATTATTTTTGAATCCGAAACCCAACGGGGCTGATTAATTAACTTACTTGCGAATACTGGGGTAGCGGTGGCCCCACTAGCACCCACATTGCCATTGGGAGTGCAAAAAAGAGTGCCTTGTATGCGGATGAGACCAAGGAGGCTGCCGATGAGCCCAAGTTGGGCTTCAGCTATTGGGACTACTGCCAGTGCAGCAACCACGAGGCACACAATGAACACACAAGTACTACTTGACTTAAAGGCCATTATTAATTGCTTCTTAATTTCTAATTCAATTGCAAAACTGGCTTGCAGTATTGGTGTGCAGGGTAACCAATTTATAGGGAAGCAATTAGGCTACAAGATGGAGGACAAGTTGCTGCAGATTTTTCTGACTAAAATGGATCGAAAGCTCATCTCTGTGAACAAGTTTGTGTAAGACGGCTAGGACATGCATGCGCGCAGTGACTATATATATTTTGGATGATCCGGAAATTATCTGAAGAAAAACAATGACATTCTTGTCGTTGATGAGCTTTATTCCTATCAAAATGTAAGGTTGACATGAAGCAAGCTCATTTAACTTGCTTCATTTAATTCACCATGCACGCGACTTCAGTAATTATGAGTGGGCTTCACTCTACAAACTAGGCTAGCTAACGTACGTTCTTCTCTCTTAGCTCTCTTAACATATATGATGCCCTTTAATTAATTTGTCTTTGGCTAATATGAAGACTAATTAAGTTTCTCATTGATCGATCACTATTCACTAGTTAGCAATAATATTAAGGGAGACTTAGAATTCAGTCCATTTTATAAATCTTTCTTAGACTAAGACCGGTAGTGATTTAGGATTTTTAATTAAGTAATTTATTTTTCTTTTTTAACGGCTTTATGTTAGATTTTGACTCTAAGATTTTAGGCTCCGCCCAAAATTTTGAAGTTAAAACCTAACATGCAGCCTCTACAAAGCATACTCTACACCCTATGAGGAGAAATACCCTTCAAATAGGGGGAAATACCCTTCAAATTGAGAAAGGACTTTATTATGAATTGAAAGGATTTTCTTATAAATTAAAATGACTTTATTATAAATTAAAATGATTTTATTATAAATTATTATGAATTAAAAGAATTTTCTTGTAAATTTTTAAATCCCCCATCTCTATCTAAAATTGTTTTTGTAAATGATCTAAGCCTAATTATCTTTAATATTAATTAATTGGTTAATTTATATGCATGGACAGATTAAATAGGCGCAGATTGGCACACCTAGCTAGATGTAATTAAGTTTGGTTCTTAATTAATTCCCAAGATAATTAAGTGGTCGCTTAGCCATATTTACTTCAAAAAGTTATATATAGATGGGTCCATATATAGGCCGGCATATATAGCTCTCTAGTCTAAAGTCCAAACTTGTTTTTGTTTGTTTCAAGTTTCAACTTATAAATGATATGTATCTCATGATCTGCATGCCACTGAATCAAGTTGCTTCTGACTAGGGGCAGTAAGGATTGAATTATATCTATATAATTAAATGGGCAAATTACACAAAAGTACCTCAACTAACCACCCTAATTCACTTGAGTACCCCAATTAAAAAAAGTTGCTCAGAGGTACCTCAATTACTGATTTTGCACACCCAGGTACCTCCGTCAACTTTTCCGTCTGAGGACTGTTAACTGCCTACGTGGCGTGCTGATATGATTTTTAAAAAATGCCACGTGGACAAAAAAATAATAAAAAATTAAAAAAACTTAAAAAAATGAAATAATTATTTTAAAAACTAAAAAAAAAAAAAAAAAAAAACCCAGCAACCCAGCAACCTCGCATCCCCGATCCCTCCTCCCTCCGCCTCCCCCCGTCGGCCACCCAACCCACCCACCTCCCTCCCCCTCTACAGCCACCAGCTTCATCCCTCCCCTTCCCTTTCCCACCACCTTCACTGCAGATCGCGTCGGCCACCCAATTAACCAGCGTCGAGCCCTCCTCCCTGTTTATCTTCTTCTTCTACAAACACCTCCAGCTATGGCTACAAATATGAGGGACCAGTTTGAAGTCTGAGAACTGAATCTAGCCCCGCCCCTCCCTTCCTCGCCCAGCCAAGCCCCCTCACCAAGCCCCAGCCCCAGGCCCGCCTTGCCCAGATCTGCTCGCCGCACCCAGCCTTGCCCCGACAAGCCGCGCCCAGCCTTGCCTCGACAAGCCACGCCGAGCCTTGCCACGCCCAGTCGCTCCCAGCTTTGCCACACCCAGCAGCGCCTAGCCTTGCCAATCTTTTTGTCTGATGGTGGGTCACTGAATTGGGTGGCCGACGCGGGGGAGGAGGGCTCGGGGCTGGGGTTTCGGAGAGAGAGAGAGAGAGAGAGAGAGAGAGAGAGAGAGAGAGAGAGAGAGAGAGAGGGGCGGGGAAAGAGAGGGTGGGTGGCTGGGGTCGGTGACAAGGTGGCTGGGTTGGGTGGCTCTCGGAGGGAGGGGTGGGAGGCGGGGGGAGGAGTGCTGCAACAATGCTCCATTTTTTCTTTATTTTTTTTGTTTTTTTAATTTAATTATTGTGTTTTTATTCTTTTTAGTTTCTTAAAATAATTATTTCATTTTTTAAAGTTTATTTAATTTTTTATTATTTTTTTGTCCACGTGGCATTTTTTAAAAACCATATCAGCACGCCACGTAGGCAGTTAACAGTTCTCAGACAGAAAAGTTGACAGAGGTACCTGGGTGTGCAAAATCAGTAATTGAGGTACTTATGAGCAACTTTTTTTAATTGGGGTACTCAAGTGAATTAGAGTGGTTAGTTGAGATACTTTTGTGTAATTTGCCGTAATTAAAATATATGCTAATATTTTTCCAAACTCCATGGCATTATGGAATGTGGAAGGTGCAATTCAAGAAACACAACCTATATATCTTGAATACTTATTGATCAATCACTTAGTTTGCAAATATGCAAATAATACTGATAAGATGAGTGCAATTAAAACTGAAACGATCATCGATCGATCACAGCAAAGCGTGTATATGAAACCTGAGTCAAATCGATTAGTATGCTCATGAGTCACAACGGTGCCTTTCTCTCTCAATAAATTAAGATATATAGGTCTTATATAATTAATTGAACTCCTAATAAAATTACAGCCTAACAAAGGAGAGGAAACAATCGATCCCAAGTTCAAATCTTAAAGAGATCTTTTCACCCAAAAAAATAAATATATATTAAAGAGAACTTAGTCAACTGATAATTTACACTCCATTTGTTATGTGGGACAAGAAACGGGATTGGAAAAATTTTGTCTTATAAGGGGATTGGACAAATCTATGTTAGTCCTGGTCAATTTAAACGGGGGTTGAGTTTATAGAACTAAATAGAAACCCAGCCCCCTATTCTACATGGGATAAGTCGACCCAACAACTAGAGAGTTTTTGGTATATCTTTTCCATAGATGAATTAAAACAATGTAAAGGGCCTGGAGATCAAGTCCAAGACACCCACATTCTAGGGATCCAAGCTCGATCGGGTTACTAGTTGGTTTTGGGTTTCAGGCTTGTGGCCCAAGTCCATGGTTTGAGTTTCGAGCACGTAGCCCAAGTTTGATATTGTTTGAGGCCCATGTCCAAATTTCGTGGTCTAGGTAAGTGTCTAGACTGTCTAGACTTTCTAGTTGTGAGGCTCAAGGCCCGCGTTTGATTTCAAAGTTGAGAGTTCGAGGTTTAGGGTTTTGATTCGGGGATTCGGATCCAAGGTCCAAATCCGATCTTATTCAACCATGTTGTATATCAAACACAAAATAACATTATTTAACTATTTATCGAATAGTATAGTACTAAATATCGCATAGTAAGTACGTAATCCGATTTAATCATGCATATATGCTAATTAAAAATTTAAAAGAGGCCTAAATATCATTTTCAAATAAGGTGTGTACGTTGTGGCTGCCTAGGAATCATTTATTGAAAAAGAGGAAATGATGGTGAATTGATTGAATGAGACTTAATTAATTATAAGAGAAAGTAGGTCATAATTGAGCTTAATTATTATTGATGAAATAAAAAGAAGCAGTGGACGGCCATGATATATGGATGGCTGATATTGAGCTTAGGGAGTGAATGTGAAGCCGAGTGGAAGCAAATTGATGATGTTAAGGAGGCGACTGAGGACGGTGGTTCCAAGAAGCATCAAGGGGGATGTGAGAACCCCTGATCTTGGCAGTCGAGCGTTGCAGGTGGCGAGTGGTGTTCTAACCACCAGCTTGCAACCAGACAGTACTAAAGAGGGAATAAAGTGCAGAGGATCCAGCAATATTGAAAACTTTCCTGACCCATTCGTTGTCACACTAGAAATCACTTCATTTCCAGCTCCACACTGCAGTTGCACAGTTGCATCTACAAACAACAAAAATTAAACCATTCATAGTGATATATCCAAACAAAGTTTAAACTGTCAGGACGTGACTCAACAGTTATTTGCTTCGTACGTACTTTGTTACGTACGTATTATGGAGTAATTAAGAATCGATTAAGTAACTCACTTGGGAAAACAGGCGTAGCATGGAGGCCACCGAGACCGACATTGCCATTGGGAGTGCAAAAGAGAGTGCCTTGAACGCGGATGAGACCAAGAAGGGCGCCGATGAGCCCTGCAGTACTTTGGGCTTCAGCCATTGGAACCGCCACTAGAACCACCGCAACCAAGAGCCACGCAAAAACAATTGTTTTTGTTTTAAAGGCCATTAATGAACTAATTAATTGCAGCTAGCTAGCTAGCTCCTTAATTAATTGCTCTAGTCCAATTGTAGCATGCGCATGAAGGTGTAGCTACGTATCTAGCTAGCTTTATCCTTTAATATATAGATAGATATCTTAAGTCCACTCCTATATAATACCATTTACTAAAACAAAATAATTAATGCTTACATATTTAATTAATACCATATATTTACAGGAAATTCCGCCATCATGTCAGTAGCGTGATTAGTAGTTATGCGAGAGGGAGTGGGAGGGCCAACATATTTATATTAACCAAGGCATATGCATGTGCATATGCATGAGCATCCGCTGATTTATTGAAACTTAATTAGTTAGTGCTGATATATTTAGTGGGAGTTTAATAGATATATTAGAGAGTGACAAGTCCTATTTTAATTTTTAAATTTCACATATGATTTTGCTAAAATATCCTCTCTATGATTTCACCATTGCATCACCTTAATTGCAAGAAGTACTAGATAAGAAAACTTAATGGGATGTAAAAAGGAAATAAAGGAAAAGACATCCGATGGAAAAATGGGTCTTACCAAATATTATATGTACTTAGGTAGAGTACCAATAATTTTGTATAATGATAAAAACAAAAAAAAAATCAAGTCGGGCGTCCGTATTGCTAGGCAGAGCTATTCACATGCTTGAAGGGACCTAACTGTATGGAGAATTTTTTCAATGTAAGTGATACATTGACATGTGGTGTAACCAATCTAACGTATAAGGGTATTATTAGACGGTATATTTATATTAGTAGAGTATAGTAATAATAACATTCATCCATATTATGACAGATATACTAGTTACACCACGTAGCGGTACGTATATCGGTTACACCAAAAAATCTCTCAATCGTATGTGGTTTTTTAATTATTTTCCAATCCTCTTAATGATAGGGAGTTTTCATTAAGAATTCCTTCATAAGTTTATTTAAAGAAATTAATATGTGAAACACATTATACAGCACAACAGTTGGTGTTATTTTAACCAAGGAATTAAATTTTGAAATTTTCAGCGAAATTTCGTCGAAAATTTCATTTTTGTAGGGTGTTAAAATCGAAACACATGTTTAATAATTTTTCGGGAAGATTTCGGCGAAATTTATCGAAATTTATCGAAATTTACCGAAATTATTGAAATTTTTATATTTTTTATTTTCTCCAACTTCAGAAATTCACCAAAAATAGCTCGAGACTCCAAATAATTCACCGAAAAATTCTACGAACTCGTATTGATGAGTACTAATTTTCTATAACCTCAAAATAGTCAAATTGCTTTCAAAACAATTATGAAAAATCCTACTCTTATAATTTAATTCTGAAAAAAATAATAATCGTCAAATTCTTGAATTTTCATTTTCTAAAATTCATTTCCACACAACTAAGCTCTAGAACCACAACCAAAGGTCTAAGTTAGTTAAAATAAATTTAAAGAAATTTCTAATTCCTTTAAACAAACCTTAAAACAAATTTGAAAAATTTAAGTAACAAAATTAACATAAGCCAAAATTTGGGTTGTTACACTTAGTGAAGACAAAGTTTGGCTAAGTAAGAGACACGGGAAAAAAGTAAAGAAAGATAAAAAATAAAAAAAAGACTAAAGAGAGAGGCACAGGGAAAAAAAGTAAGGAAAGAAAAAAAATGGGGAGGGGTTTGGGGCCTTTGGGCAATTGGAAAGAAGAAAAAAAGGTTTGAGATTTCTTTTAGTTATTTTAAACCTTAAACTTTAATACATTTATATATAAAAAAATAATTAAAAGTATCCTAAAGGGCTTAAAACCTAATATCCTAAAAAATATAGAGTATATAGGGTTTAATGTATAGATTATAGAGTATAAAGAGTATTAGGGTATATAGAATATATAGAGTATTATGGTTTAGATTTTAGTGTATAATTAAATTATACAGTATAAAGAATATACTAATTTTGTTTATTCATTATACTAATTTTATTTAAACCATAATTTTATTTTAGTGTTTATTCATTATACTAATTTTGCTCCAGTGCGCATTATATTCACTTTATATCACATGAAACCTATTATATAATTTGATTTCTTATATTTTTTTATCAATTTAGTAGATAATATGTTAAATAAACATATGGTAAAGTTTTATTCAAAATTTCCGTATTTTGATAGCAAGTTCCGTCATTTCCATCTAATTTCTGTCAAAATTTAAAAATCTTCAAAATTTCTGTCGAAATTTCTATCGAAATTTCCGTCGAAACTCGAAATTTTATTCCTTAATTGTAACACCTAATAATTTCTCCACAAACACTCGAAATCTTTTTGAATTGGGATTTATATAATAATTAATTAACATGAGTTGACTTAGCAATATTCAAGATGTATCTTTGATCATAATTGGAAAAAGAAAGGTATCTTGATGATCGAGCATGGAAGCTACAGGGACCATTGGACCAATACATGCCCAAGTATAGGATAACACCTGTTATCCTCGATCGTTAATTTGTAGGATAGATGGCATGTACTTTGCTAATTAACTTCTATGCTTCCACATTCCATAAGGATAAAGCCATATATAGATTATGGAGAAATATGGATTATCGGCATGCATGCATACATTAATGCATATATATTTGTTTCCTCTTAATGTATATATATAGAGGAGTGCTCTAAAACTAACTGGTTAGCAAATTAATACGAAACTAACCATACTTTTGGGACCACCACATAACTAATCTTATAATCCGAACCGTCAATTATTTAGGTCATACTTCAAATATCATCATTGCAAAAAATCAACTAAATCAGAAATCATTTAGTCATCTAATTAAGATCAAATAAATAGACGATCAGTGTTTTTGATAAAAGACTGTAAATATTTGTTGTTATAATCAAATGACTACATGACTTCCAATTTTGAAAATTTTTTACAGTGATAATGTTTGAAGTAGAGCCTAAAAAATAGACTTCGGATTTTGAGATTACATTATGTGGTGGGCTCAACATGGTAGTTAGCTTTGTATTAACTTACTAACTAGTTAGTTTTAGAGCATTCTTGTATATATATATATAGGAAAAATGTTAGCAAAATGACTATAACTATACCCTTATTTTCAGTTGAGTATCCCGTTTTCACTTTACTTCAATTAAGGACTATTATTTTTTAAGTGCTTCAATTAAGAATATTCCGTCAATTTTGTAAAAACTTATGTTAAAATTGATCACGTGATCCTCACGTAACTAATTTATAAGGGCAAAAAAGTCTTTTCTCATAAAAAAGAATTATAAAAAAATAAAACTAAATAAATTTAAACAAATTTAAAAACAAAAAAAAAAATCCCTCCATCTCCCTCTATCTCCCACCCTCGCCACCCCCTGCACCATGTCGACCCAACAATCCCTCCACCCAGCCCTGCCCCTCCCCTCCCCTCTCTTTTCTCTCATCTTATCTTTCTCTTTCTCTTTGCCCCCAGCCAGCTCCCCCTCTCCGTCACAATCACCTATCCCCCCTATACCATCGACATCCCTCCCCCCACCCCCACCCATCCTAGCCTTGGCCCAATCCAGCTCCACCACCCCTCCCCGGCCCCGTCGCAAAACCCAGTCAAACCTATCCCCACCCCTCGCTCACTCTCGTCGCGCCCCCTCACCTAACGGCCGACGACTCCTCACTCCTCCGTCGACAATGGCAGCAACAACTATTCTTTCCCTATGCCGCTTCTCTCTCTTTATCTCTTTCTCTCTCTTTCTGATCTGGACGGGGCTGGGGCTGAGATGGGTTTGATTGGGTTTTGCAACGGGACCGGGGCTGGGTTGGGGTGGTAGAGCTGGATGGGGCCAGGGCTGAGACGGATGGGGGAGGTGGAGGGGCAGGGTGAGGCTAGGCTAGGTGGGGGGAATGTTGGGTCGACATGGTGCGGGGTGGCGAAGGTGGGAGATAAAGGGAGATGAAGGGAATTTTTTTTTAAATTTTTTTAGTTTTTTTTTTATAATTCTTTTTTATGAGAAAAAACTGTTTTACCCTTATAAATTGGTCACGTGACCCTTACGTGGTCAATTTTAACGGAAGTTTTGACAGAAATTGACAGAATATCCTTGATTGAAGCGCGCACTTGAAAAAAAATAATCCTTAATTGAAGTAAAGTAAAAACAAGATCCTCAACTGAAAATAGGAGTATAATTATAGTCCTTTTGCTAACATTTTTCCTATATAGATATATATATATTTATAGAGGCTCCTACAGTTGTAAGATCATCACTAAATGAGGAATGCCACGGATCACCGTCTATTTTCATTAAAAGAGATATGACTGCTCACCTGTTTAATATGAATGTTATAACTTGATATGACGGCTCACACTCATACATTGCGTTCAAAGACACACCTCACAACTGTTTTTGCATATATATATATTTGTTTGTTTCCTATCAAGTCTCAAATGCATATATATATATATGGTGTCATTAAATAATTAATTTGCTCTTGCATATGTATATATTGTTTGAGTGCTGCTATTTGCACATATTTTCCTTTCTTTTTGCACACCTCTCTTGAAAAAGAAAAAGAAAAAGAAAAATCAAAGTGAAAAAACACACACACCCCTCTCTCTCTCATTCCCTCTCTCCTCTCTTTCTTTCTGCCTTTCTCTGCAAACACACCACCCCTCCTCTCCCCTGCGCCCTCCAAGACTCATCAACCCAGCCAAGCCAGACTCCCTAGCCTCCTCCTTCTTCCCCCCGCGACCCACCGCGCGCCCATGCCAAACCATACCCACTTCCTCTTCTTTCTCTCTCCCCAAAACCCAACCCTAGCTTCTTCCTTTCCCCCGGCAACCACCCTCAACATTTTACCCAAAAAAAAAATGCAGTTGCTAAATTTTTTGGAAGAGAGAAAGAGGAGGAGGTGGGTCACGGGGGGAGGGGAAGAAGGATGGGTTGGCAAGGGGAGGAAGGAGGAGGAGGGTCGGGCTTGGCTGGGTTGGTGGGTTTAGGATGGTGCAAGGGAAGGAGAGAGGGTGTGTGTTTACAAAGAAAGGCAGAAAAGAAGAGAGGAGAGAGAGAGGGGTGTTTGTGTGTATTTTCACTTTGGTTTTTTTTTTTTTTTTGAGAGGGGTGTGCAAATTGCACCTCTCTATTGTTTATACAATTAATTAAGCTAATGACATAACAGAAAAATAATTTTGTATAACTGTAATACTGTTATATAATATAATTGATTTACGTATTATGACATGAATCATCGAGAGATGATATTAATAACGTTAATCTATATTAACACTTGAATTGATTACACTGCACAGTGATTTAATTTGGTAAAATGAAACCTACCCTAAGTGATACCGATGATGGGAGATAACCAGCGCGCATTGACATTGTCGTTATCTAAATGCCGTAGCACTGCAAAAAGAAGCAACTTGATTCAGTGACGTACCGCTAGCTAGGTAGGTACCTAAAACCACTGTACCGAAGTGACAAAAATCTATCTAGGTACTCTCCTGATCCCCTTCTCCAATATCGGTGTGCTCGACACCTTCGCCCTGATCGAGACTTAATAGCGTACATGAGGGTTTCAACTTTCAAGAGAATAATAACGTATATGCTGTATGCAAGCATGGCCATGCACTGCTACTTTTTATTGTACGTATATATATATATGAATGAATAATTAAGGATGCAATCAACCTTTTTGACTAGCTAGCTATAAGATAGGATAGTCTTAATTTGTCTTAATTCCAAGTATTTCTGTTATCAACTAACTCCATGTTATGTTTGATAACGGAGGTTAATTGGGATATTAATTCAGATTAATTGTACAACTCCTTTCACAATTGTGAAGCTGCCAATTAAGTAAGTAATAATTAAAGGCCATGTCTTTACTTTGGCCTCGTTTAGTACATATATAAGATATGATTGGATATGATAAATAATTAAATTCATGTGTATTCAAGGAAGAAGTTTCTAACTTGAAAGAATAAAATGTATTAAGATTAACTAATCATAAGAGAAGATTTAACCCTTCCAATCCCTTCAAAAATGGTGAGATCGATTAAATAATTCATCTTCTTCCCAAATTCTTCCTTCAAGTTGGAAGACACCCTCTATATTATTCCTTGAATACACATGAATTTAGTTATTTATTATATCTAATCATATTCTATGCATCAAACAAGACATTTGTTTTCCATTGTGTTATCCACCAACAACCGTCACATTTAATTTCTTAGGAAAATATGATTGGGATGATATTGCAAGTTTGTTAAGATATATATATATATACACTTCAGTTATATATTGTCAATATAGCAATTAAAGTACACTAATATCTCAATCACTAGAGAATGCTAAGAAAATTAATAAGAAAGACTAAATAAGAGACCTTCATATATCTCTTGCGTTGAAAAAGTCTTGAATAGAATGAAATTGTATCACGTGTATTGTAAGATCATTCAGTGCTACGGCGTCATGTGTTCTATTTACTTTAAAGAACTATAAACTTTATTTAATATAAACACACGTACAAATATATAATTAGAGGTCACACCATGCACAATAGCACAACTGACCCACTGTAAAATCTCTTCTCCACGTTCCCTCTTCCAATTATTTCTCCCACATGCTTTTTCATCTGCTTAATTATGATGCCCCATATGCTTATATCTTCCATGAATATGTCCCATAAAGCTCTGTCACTACAAATTAAATGATACTCGATCCGTTGCCAAAACCGAAAGAAACCCTTTCAGTTTTCTCCCTCATGCATAATCATGGCTAGGATCGTAGAACACATTCTCATCCACCCCCAGCTAGCCCACCACTTACCCTCCATGTTTTGGAATATTGGTGCAATTGCCTGCCTTTTTCTCATACACCTTATCGATCTGCAAGAGAAAACCCACAATTTATTTAATAGACTTTGGCTGCTACAAGCCACCAAACTCTTGTAGATTACCCTTGTTCCTAGAGAATACTCTTGGGACTACTATTATATATGGTCTTCCAACTTTTTTCGATGCTCTGAATGAGAGCCTTTCATTTTTATATAAAGAATCTCTTATGAGACACATTTCGCATTATATATATTTCAATTATCAAAATTATGCATTTATTTTTCAGGTCTATTAATTTAAGAAGCATCCTTATAAATTAGTTGGTAACATACAGTCATACACTACCTCAGTACAACAGTACTTGAGGTTTGTTTGGTATGCGGATTGGAAGTTTGGGGAAATTATTTCATTCCTATGTATGATAATTCACTACAGGATATAGGAAACTATTTTTTTCCTACTGCTATTGCCCAATAACCAATTAATAAAAGTGACTTAGATGATTATCCACGATGCAGTCACTAAAGGATGCATGGTTGGTTGCAGTCACGGACCACGTTGTGGGCTAGGAGGGCTAAAGCACCCCCAATCTTTTAAAAAAAAAAAAAAAAATATATATATATATATATATATATATATATATATACACCTGCTAATAAGTAATAGCCCAGCTAGCCCACCAATGAAAAAGAAAAGGAAAAAGTTCCTTTGTCAGTTTGTCCCCACTCTTCGATTCCCTGGATGCGGCACCAGCTTTTTATTCGACCAAAAAAAAAAAAAAGTTTGTCCCCACCCCACTTCCCTTTCGTTTCCTCTAATCCTCTCTATTTGCTTTGATTAATCAAATTTGTTGTTGGCTTTGTTCTTCACGTGGGCTAGTGAACTGGAGAGAGTTGGAGTCTTGGAGAGGCATGCATGCAGCTTGGCCTTCCTTTCTTGGCCTTCTTTATTCTTTGTTTCTTTTTGGGCCACAATTAATTCTTCAAATAAAATAACACACATCAAAATAAAATAAAATCTCAACAACAAATAAAGTAAAGCACACCCTAATTTAGTTAAAACTTAAAATGAAATAAAATCTAATAAAATCTATGAAATAAAACAAAAACTAGTAAAAATCATTAATTAACTAAATAATCAAACCAACAATTAAAATTAAAATAATGACTAAAATGTATAATTTAGGAATAGAAAATATGTTATAAATTAAGCCAACAGTAATACTATTATACTAATTACTAATATATCTATTTAAGCTCTTATATTTTATTTTTTTTAGCCATTTAGGGATTTAGCTATTTAATTAGGGATTCAATTTTTATGCAATAATTGTAGTATTTCTAATTTACTCTTAAATATTTGTAAAATTAAATGAGAATTAATATTTAATTATCCAAATTATTCAGAAACTCAAGGAAAACTCGTGTAATTTGTTGATGTGCATGTGATTGCTTTTAAGCTCAATCTCATTTATTGAAAGTGCAAGTTTGGAAACCAAGTAATCTCTAAATTTCAATATTAAGGTCCCGTTTGGGATTGCGGTGGAGGACCCAAAAGCTATTGTGGATGACAATTCTCAATCACCTACAGCAGTTTTGGTGTTTGGTAAAAAAATAAAAAACTGTTTTTCCCCACAATTCTCAACTCCCTACAACAAAAACAGAAAGCAAGTTTCTAGGTGCTTTTGAAAGCTACAGTAACTCATAGCAACAATGAATATTTTATTTTACCCATAATGCCCTCATTGATTTCTATGATTTTTATTTGTTTATTTTAAATTAAAAAATATGTCCATTGTTAGTTATATTTTATATTATGATAATTAATTATGATATTTTATTTATAGGATTAAAATTATAATATACCTAAAAAAATAATAGGCATACTTATTTAATAATGTTGTTCTTAGAAAAATTAATGCTAATAAAAATTTGTAGTCAAAAATTTCAAAAACAAGTAAAAAAACATATTATTTTTACCAAACAAATAAGTGATCGAAATGCACTTTCAGCATCATGTCCATTTTAGTAATTATACACAGTCACAACATTTTTATATTAACATTTACCAAACACTTTGATACTGTTTTTTGCACTCACAACACTTTTGAAAACATAGTTTACCAAACACTCAACTGTTTTACTTTACAGCTGATTTTACTTCACAGCTGTTTTACTTCACAGCTATTTTACTTCACAGCTGTTTTTTCTTACAGCAATACCAAACTGGCCCTAAATTGTAGTTGCATATTAATGCTAGAAAAATAGGTAGCTATTGTGTGATTTTGTTTTGTAGAATATCTTTACATGTCATGTTTATAATATATTACCAATAATATAGATACAGATTCAATAATTAAGAATTTCTATATTGTGAAGAAGCACATGGTTTAATTTTCATAGACTTATCTTGTATTTGCATTGCATGTTTTATTATTTTCTTTTGTCGTATGTTTTTTTCTTGTTTATGTTTTTGTATAGATATGCATTTTGAGGGGTAAGACTCACTGTGTCCCTCTTGATTAAGCGTATATTTTATGTTTATTAATGAAATTTCCTCGTATCTTCGAGGTTGATTTTATTCCCGTCGTCCCCCCCGCCCAATTTTTAATTTCTGGATCCGTTCATGCTTGTTGTATAGGTTGGGGTGGAAATTGACCTTAAGCTTTCAAAAAACTGATATTGATTAGCCCTAACTCAAGGCCCACGTTTGTGTCAGGCCGGTGCAGTAGTTCTCCACCAAATGATTATGGACCATATGGTGGCCTTTTTAGTATGTTATGTTAAAAAATAATTAAAGGTCCGGCCATCTTATTAGTTGAATATTTGAAGACATTTTTTCAGGCCAAAATAAAATTATTAAACCATGTAATGTAACTATGTAAGTTACTTTATTAATCATTTGGGTCTCAAATCTGTTATTAATCCATGCTGGGGAGGGTAGCTCCTATACAAAATTATCGTCCTCCTTACCCTCTTCAACATTATACAGGGGAGAAAAAAAAGATAATGGAGAATGAGTCCGGGTCTGTAGAGAAAGCAAGTGGTGCACAGTAATGAAAAGGAAGAAAAAAATCAAGTTGGAAAAAGCACCTTAAAAAAAAAAAAAAAAGGAGAGAGAGAAAGGATATTGATTAGGTAGAACCGTAGAACGAGATGAGTTTGCAATGCGGGTTTTCATGGCTGGTAAGTCGCAACCCTAGCTCATCTGCTTCCCAATAATTGACCATGGTCATCGATCTTGATTAATCTTGAAACGTACATGTAATTGACCATCTAACCAACACAGCTGTATTCACTGACTAATGCCTCGATCATGGCCCATATATGTATCTGGTGCTGAGTGAGAACCTTCCTTATCCCATTACATATACTCTTTTCCCTTTTGTCTTGGGAAGTTGGGAACCGAGAAATGATGATGGAAAAGAGGAGCATTCTCTCTGTATCACTTTTCTTCTCCTCTAGCAAGCACGTACAACCAGTTGTTTTTGAAACCCACTTATGCACATCAATGGTAGAATACTAAGACAAGGTAAGGCTGTGGTCTGACAAGTAGCAGCCTCCCACCTTTATTGCAACACTTTATCCATCAACTTTTAATTGTATGGTTTGGACTTTTGGTTGAAAATTGTAAATCAATTCTTACATCAACAAAGTTCTTACTTTTAAATTGAATAAGAAAGGTACGTGACGAGCATGCTAGCTACAAGGACCATTCGACCAATGCATGCCCAAGTAACACGTACCGATCGTTAATTAATTTGAAGGATGGATGGTACGTATTTTGCTAATTGCTATGCTTCCACATATATTCCATAAGGATAAGGCCATATAAATGAAAAAATATGTATTATTAGCATGCATTTATATAATATATATTTGTTTTCCCTCAAGTCTCAAATGCATATGGGTGTTTTAAATAATTAATTCACTCTTGAATATGTATATTATGGTTTATACAATTAATTAAGTTTATGGCATGACAAAAAAATTATTTGGTATAACTAAAACTCTGTTAAATAATGTGATTAATCTGCATGTTATATATGAATGAAGTACAAATAATATTAATAACGTCATGTTAAGGAAAGTAAAGTCAGCTAGCATTGTACGTTTTAGCTAAGTCAAATGTATTAATCACGTTACTTTTTGCATATTCCTGTAAACAAGGCAGCTACATAAGTCTAGGCTTAGACTAGGGGTGGGCACGAGATCGGATGAGATGGACCTCATCCCGATCCCATCCCGAAGTTGTTGGCCGGATCGGGATAGAGATGAGATGACCATGTTCAAAAATGGTCTGTGTCATCCCATCCCATATAGGTTGGGATGAGATCAAGACCAATTGCAAAATTCTCTATCAGCAAAACATTTACAATAACACTTGAAAGGAAACTCAAACTTGGAACCAAGAAGAAGCCACAAGGAGCACAGACCCACCACGCCACCACGCTACCAGCTGCTAGTGTTTATTACTTTACCAGCTTAAGAGATTAGTCTAGTGTGCGAAAGCTGATCCATGACACCTTCGGCTACTAAAAAAATATATTTATTATAATCCAGTAAGATCAAGTCATTTAATTTACACTTAACACCCTTTAATTGTTAATTTTCACCTAACAACAATTAAATGTTCCATTAGAAGTGTTTTTGACAAATATTTCTTGTTCTCCGGCCCCTTCCCTAATATCATTTGATATAAAAACTCTTTTCAATTAGTTAATTGTTCTAAATTGATTAGAAAATTTAGTGAAATCATGTGTAATAGGTATTTCTTGAACAATTGACAAATACTATTTTCCTAAATGGTATATCGAGCAATTTATATATCATTTAGAGTTTTAGACATTAGGGTATGTTTGGGGTTTAGGGTTTATAAAACATATTAATATATAATATATATAATTTACATAAAACATAATAATTTATGTTTTATATAATTTCCATAAAACATATAATTTATATAATACATTTCAATACATTTTTATACATTTCTATACATGTTTATACCTTTCTATACTTTAAACTCTATAGTCTGTACTAGTATACTCTATACTTTATACTCTAGTATACTCTATACCCTATGTGCTAGACTTTAGAGTATACTATATATATACCTTATACCATATATTAGTATACTCTAAAGTCTAAACTCTATCGTATACAAGTATACAATATACCCTATACTAGTATTAATTGGGGTTTGGGGTTTCAATTGGCCAAATCAAATAAAAAAATAAAAAAATTAGGATTGGAGTTTGGCCAAATTAAAAAAAAAAAAAACATTAGGATTGAGTATATATAATTTTATAGAGTAATTAATAATAGATTTATTGTATAAAGTAATAATAGAGTTTAGGGTATAGTGTATAGTATATAGTACGTGTACAGGGTATTTAATAGAGGTTAGTGTATAGGGTTATATATAATTGATTTTTTTTTTTTGTTGGGGTTGATAACTATAGTATATCTTATATACTTATACATGTTACATATATATATATAGATTATAGTATTATAAACTATATACTATCATTGAGTTGGTATTAGTCACCATAACCTTATACCCATAAACTATAATGGTATTCTACGTACACTATAACCTTATACCCTAAGGGCCTAAACCATAAAGTCTGAAACCTTATACTTTAAACTATAATAATTTTAGAATATAAACTATATAAACCATAAAAATTAACCCTATACAATAATAATTTTAGTATATAAACTATAAATTATAGTTTTGGACTTTTAGTAATATTTTACAATATATAAACTATAAATTATATAAAATATAAACTAGTAATATTTTTAGACTTTTTTGCAATGATAATATTTAAATAGAGACCTAAAATAATATCTTGAAAAAGAAATGATATATAAAATATATTTAATTTTATTAATTATTATATCAAGTCCAAAGGAATATATATAATTTTTTTTCACACTTAATAAAAAAAATTAAATTAAATATGACCGGTTCGATACAAGATCAATTGGGATTGAGATGTGGAAACCACTCCCATCTCATTGAGCTTCAGTACGGTTTGGGTCTAGTACGAGATAATGACCGGTATTATTTTTCGACACAAAATTGACACAGAACATAATGAAATCAGTTTGATTTTCAATTTTAGTATCCAGCCCTAGCTTAGACATAGAATCTTGATTACTTTTATGTTGTATAAAGTCCTGTAAGTATCTCATCCAAACATATAGTTTTTAATACAATCTTTTTCTCATATATGATATCAGAACAACTGCAACCTGGTAATCAATCTATATTATAACACTAAAATTAATTACACTCTATACGATATAATTTTATGACATGAGCCGCACGTATCCGAAGTGGGATGATAGGAGAAAGCTGGCATGCATTGACATTGTCGTTGTCTAATGGCGCATGCGCAGAAAGAAGCAACTTTATTCAGTGGCCACTAGCTACCTCCATTTGGACCTAGCTATATATAGCTAGCCACCTAAAGCCTTTTTAAGTTACTAGTATTGTAACATTCATATTGGCCGACCACTCATTTTGGAAAAGATGTTATAAACCTAGCTAGCCACCTTAGGTGAGGCAATCTGTCCCACAATCTATATAGAGTCGCCAGTGATATAAGAGCAACTTGGGTTGTACCCAATTTTTTTTTAAAAAAAGAGGAACTTAATTGGGTTAATTAATTTCATATTAACTAGGGAGAAGAGTGATTGGGTTGTAGGATGAAGCGCACGGACCCATCAACTAAGGTCGCGTGCATGCATGGTGAAGATCCTAATTAAGCAGCTTAATGTCATGGCAATCTTATACTATTTTAATTGAATGATTATGACTTAATTTTCAACTCATCCAAAATTAATTAAATGTACTCTACCATTTACACAAACAACACATGATGCGTAGATAAAAGTAATTTTCTAGCGTAACTAAAACACTATCACGTAATCCACCTATATTATAACACATGTATATTTAATAATATTATACTTAAAAGTATAAACCAATTGATGGTGTTAGAACATCCACAATGGTTGTTCAATAGTTCAATTTTTTTGAACTATTTTGGTATCTATTGAACTGAATTGCAGTTTTACTTGCAGCTGTAGTGGTGCAGTTCAATGGCTTCAAATCAATAACTATATTTTTAAAATATTTTCTTACATACTCAAATAACATAAAATGGATAAATTTAATCATGTTAAAAATTACATAATTAAAATGGTCTATAATTGGAAAAATTATTAGGTGTATATGATACACCGCCTACGTGGTGTAACTAATCTAATGTGTAAATGTATTATTGGACGGTAAATTTATATTAATAAGGTATAATATTAATAACATTCACCCATATTATGACACGTTGAATTGGTTACATCACATGGCGTAAATTGGTTACACAGAATAATTTCTCTTCAAAGAGATCTTTAAAAAGAGACCAATTTTGGATATATTTTAAAAAATTTATTTTCATGCCCAACTTTTATATTTAGATATTCTCAAAAAATTTGTATATTTAAATAATTTTCAATGTTGTAAGTTTTTTACAAACAAGATAATATATAGGCAAAGGGAGGCCAGTAACAAAAATTGTAATACATTTTTTAAATTGATAGAAGAAAGCATGTATATTTCTATGTTTTTAGTTCCATGTTTTTATTTCTATATTTTTTATTCTATGATTTTATTTATGTGTTTTTAATTCAAGCATGTATAGGTTAAAAAATGATTAAAAAATTAAAGGCAAATAAAGATTGAATTCAATGCTTAGTTTTTTAAGTTCTCAAAAAAACAAAAAATGCGAGAGGAGAGGGCAACCGATTGAAAATAGGTCAAGTGCTCCATAGCATTAAATGATACATTTATTTAATAAAAAAGAAGATAAAAAATTTAAGATGAGAGACAAGGAAATATAATACAGTCCACATGTCGACATGAGAGAGCTAGACATACTAGCTTTTTCTTTTTCACATGGTGGACCAGCTTTTTAAAATGAATTTCATTTTAGAGTTCATTTTTTTTTATCTCTGAAATGAAGTATTGATTCCCAATTTGAACTCTACCATTACCATTGCAAGTCATTTTTTCACTTTTAGTTAAATTTATTGCAATAAAATTGAAATGAACCTCTCCCCACTGGCAAATGCTCTTACAGTCACACCCAAAAATTTATCTACAGCTAGATGGATCATAGCATATTCCTGCATCAACTTGTCCACTAAAAGCTTAATTGCTACATTGCCAGCCTCTATATAAGTTGGTTACCCTGCACACCAATTCTGCAAGTCATCAGTTATTCAAATCTAGCAACATTACTAGTTGAATACATTGGTGCAGTTACTACTACTTGTTGTAAGTTAAGGAGATAGCAATGGCCTTCAAAACAGTTGTCTTTGCTTGCCTCTTGGTTGCGCTTCTGGCAGTTCAAACCGCTGAAGCCCAAACTCTGGTGAATGGGCTTCTCGCTGCACTTACTGGTGTCATCCGCGTACAAGGCACTGTGTTTTGCACTATCAATGGCACTGCGGTTATTGGCGGCCCCATTGCTGCCCCTGTTTTCCCAAGTACGTATTTCAGGCGTACTAATTAATTTGATACCTTTATTAATTAACCTTGATAATGATGACACATATATATATGGTTTATTTTTGTTTACATATCTTTGATGGAAATAAATTTTTGTTGTAGATGCTACTGTCCAGCTGCAGTGTCGAAATCAGTGTTTTCAAAGGCGTTCTTCAGGCGCGCCTCAAGGCGCGAGTCATGGCGAGGCGGCGGCCGATTGCGCACGACGTCGCCGGAATCTGCAAAAGGACTGAAAGGCGACGGCAAGGCGTTGAAGGCGTACGCCTCGCGACGGCAAGCGTTGAAGGCGTTGACCGCGGACGCCCAGCGACCACCTCTGCGGGATATTTTTTTTCAAAAACTCAGTCCCAAAACGATGTCGTTTTGGGCTGAGAGTTTAATAAACCCCTTCAGTCCATCAGACCTTGCCCTATCAGCGATTCTCTCAACTTCTCTGTTCTAGGTTCTCTCTTCACGACGACAAGGCGGCTGCGGCTGGGTGGTCTCGGACGGCGGCCGATCAAGCAAGGGTGGTCATCTCTGTTCTACGCAGCTAGCCAGCAAGGACGGTGGTCATCTCTGTTCTGCGCAGCTAGCCAGCAAGGGGTCTCCCCCTTTTACACAGTCCTGCGACAGAGGCAAGGGGTCTCCGTGGGCAGAGGCAAGGGGTCTCCGCCTCTTACACAGTCCGGCGAGTTGGCGACAGAGGCAAGGGATCTCCGCCTCTTACACAGTCCGGCGACATTCATCTCTGTGGCACAGCTATCATGTATGTTTGTTTCTAACTTTCTTGATTTCTTCTCATCTGTGATCTGTAATATTGAATTGAATTGTGATGTGTTTTGGGCAGAGTATTGTGAATGGTGAAAACTGAGTATTGTGAATTGTTGTGAATAATGAATATTGGGAATTTTTGCTGGTATTATATTTGTGATCTGTGAATATTGTGTGTATTGTGCATTGTTGTGACTTGTGAGTATTATGAATATGTGATGTGTTTTGGACAGATATTTTTTGATAAAAAATCATGAGTCGAAAGGATTTTGCTTGGAAGTATGCAAAAGAGGTTGGTGGAGAAAAATATATAAGGTGCAAGTATTGTGATCAACAATGCAGTGGGGGTATTTCTAGGCTGAAAGAGCACTTAGCTCACACTCACAATGGAATGAAACCTTGCAGCAAAGTCCCAGATGTTGTGAGGTTAGAGTGCCTTGGAGCTTTGAAAAAATTTAAGGATGCAAAATCAAGGCAAACTGAATTGCTTCGTGAGATTGGAGAGGGTCATGGAGGGGAGGGGGGGAGTATAGATTTGGATTCTCTTCATTCGGAGACTTATGGAATTTCAGGAAGTGGGAGTAGTCCTACTTCTGGGATTCGTATGGTTCAATCTAGTGCTGAACAAAGGGTCAAAGGACCCATGGATAGGTTTGTTGTTATGGAAGCACGACAAACCACTTTAAATTCGGCATATAAAAAAGAAGAAATAAGGGAAGTGTGTCGAAAGATTGGGCGCTTCCTCCTTCCCACATCGATTCCTTGGACAAGGATGATAGTGATATTAGTTTGAATGATATTGATGATAATGAGTGGGATGAATGAAGTGGTTGTTTTTACTATGTTTTTGTGAATGATCTTGTTAGATCAATATGCTTGTTTGGATTTCTATTTAATTTGAACAATATTATTGAATTTGATATGTAATATGGATGATTTTTATTTATGAATGACAATTAATGCTATTTTTAGCTATATAATTGTTTTTATAATTGTTTTATTATTATATTTTTTTATGCCCGAAAGGCTTACGCTATACGCGTCAAGGCTTACGCCTCGCCTTGCGAGACTGCAAACGCCTCGCGTGACGCTTTTGCGTCTGAAAACACTGGTCGAAATGCGACTATAGCTACTGTAACAGCCACCAACTCAGGAACGTTTTCATTCTTGTTGGATCCTCTTCACTTCCTCACCTCTTCAGTACAGTCCGGTTGCAGGGCGGTGGATCCGACCCCGCTCGCCAACTGCAATGCCAGTTTGCCATCAACAGGAAATCTCATATCGTCCTTGCAGTCCCTCCCAGCCACCGTTTCTGGCCTCCTCCCCATCCCCAATCTCGGTGCAGTCAACTTCACGCTCGTCATCTAGACTTATAATATGAGGGTTTCAAGAGAATAATAACATGCATGCATGGCCATGCACTGCTACGTTTTATTGTACGATTGAATAATTAAGGTCAATTAAGGATGCAATCAACCTTTTTGACTAGCTAGCTATAAGATAGGATGGTCTTAATTTGTCTTAATTCCAAATATTTCTGTTATCAACGAACTCCATGTTTGATAACGGAGGTTAATTGGGATATTAATTCAGATTAATTGTACAACTCCTTTCACAATTATGAAGCAGTATTATCTGCCAAGTAAGTAATAAATTAAAGCCATGTGTTTACTTTGTTTTCCATTGTGTTATTCACCAACAGCCGTCACCTTTTATTGGGAAAATAGGATTGGGATGAATGCAAGTTTGTTAAGAACTTAAGATACGCTTCAGTTATTATCAAATAGAAAATTAATATGAACTGACCCCACAAGGCCAAGCAAAACAATAAGAAAGACCGAGAGAGATATGACTTAAGTTACTTGTTTGAAAGTAATACCCTTCCAATTACTTTTCCCACAGGCTTTTCCATCTGCTTGTCATGCCCCATAAAACTCTGGCAAGACAAATTAAATGATACGTACTCCATTGTCAAAACCCAAAGAAACCCATTCAGTTTTCTCCCTCTAAAATCATGGCTATGATCCTAGAACACATTCTCATCCACCCCCAGCCCATCACTTCTATTACCCTCTGTTTTGCAGTGGTGGTAATTGCAGGCATTTTCCTCATACACCTTATCTGCAAGAGAAAACCCACAATTTACTTAATAGACTTCGCCTGCTACAAGCCACCAAACTCTTATCGACTACCCATGTCCTTGTTCCTAGAGAATACTCTTCTGGGCGGCACAGATCCTGACAGCGTTGCTTTTCAAATCAAGATCTTGGAGAAATCTGGGTTCAGTGAGGAAACTTGTATTCCTCCATCTCTCAACTGCTTGCCCATAAAAAAGTCACTCCCACTTGCCATTGAAGAGGCTTCAACAGTGATGTTTGCTGCGGTCTCAGATTTGTTTAAGAAACACAACATCAACCCAAGAGCCATTGATGTACTCATATGCAATAGCAGCTTGTTTTGTCCCACACCATCTCTCAGCACTATGGTAATTAACAAATTCAGAATGAGAAGCAATATCAAGAATTTTAACTTGTCTGGGATGGGATGCAGTGCTGGGATTATAGCAGTGGGTCTAGCTAAGGACCTACTGAGGGTTCATACGAATTCATTGGCTTTGATTGTCAGCACAGAGGCTCTGCTTTTGAATTGGTACATAGGCAAAGTACCATCCATGTTGATAACTAATTGTTTGTTTCGAATGGGAGGAGCAGCCATGTTAATGTCTAGCAGAAACCAAGACAAGAGAAGGGCTAAGTATGAGCTGCAACACCTTGTTAGAACAAACAATGCACAAGATGATGAGTCTCATACCTGTGTGTTTCAGGATACAGACCCTGAGAACAAACAAGGGGTCTCAATATCCAAGAACATACTGAATGTGGCTGGGAATGCATTGAAGGCAAACATTGGTGCTCTGGGACCAAAGGTTTTGCCAGTTTCGGAGCAATTTCGATATGGGTTGTCGTTGCTTAGTCAAAAGGTGTGGAATGGGAGGAGGAAGAGGAGCATCCGCGTACCAAATTTTAGGAAGGCATTTGAGCATTTCTGCATTCATGCTGGAGGGAAAGGAGTGATACAAGCAATGCAGAAAAACCTGGAGTTGAGGAAAGAAGATGTCGAGGCCTCGAACATGACTCTGTATAGATATGGAAATACGTCCTCCTCTTCAATATGGTACGAGCTGAGTTACATAGAAGCAAAAGGGAAGATGAAGCGGGGTGATAGGGTCTGGCAAATTGCGTTTGGGAGTGGCTTCAAGTGTAACAGTGCGGTGTGGAAGTGTGTTTCCAATGTGGGTGCCGAGAGAGAAAATGTGTGGAGAGACATAATCCATTCATATCCAGTGGAAGTTTCAAACTAGGGAGAGAGAGAGAGAGAGAGAGAGAGAGAGAGAGAGAGAGAGAGAGAGAGAGAGTGTGTGTGTGTGTGTGTGTGTGTGTGTGTACGGGCTCTAATTTGCAGCTTTGATAGTATTCATTACTTCATCCCAAGGCCTCATTTTTAACAAAATTTCTTTATAAACTACTTGACCTAATTTATATGAAATACTTGAAATTTCTTTAGGAGGCCCCAATTACCCTCCTGAATATGCTGTTAATCACTCATTCCTATGAAGATTCCAATTAAACGCAGACTTCATAAGAATTAAGAACACAACATTCTCTGGAGTAAGAGTTAACATAGCTGCCAATCACTCACTCATCTGTTTGAACGACTTAGGTCCAAAACTCGCAGAAAAAATAGCTGAAAGTAGGAACTTTAAAAAAATTTAAAAAGAAAAAAGGAAAAAAAAAAATTAAGGACCCAAACAATGTTTTCTTCTCCATCTAACAAAAATGGTTCCCAATAATTGTCTGCCTTCCCACATCTTCCCTACTCTTTAGCTGTCTTGCTAGTTTTTTCTTGCTCTGTCTTCCCAATTTGTGTGGTAAACTCAAATGGGGCAGGGTGGGACATCAAGGGTAGTTCCAGCTTGAATCTGTCCCCAACCAATAAGGCGCCAGTGCTTCTCGACTCGTCGACTGAGTGCAATTTTCTCTCCTCTGCTGGTGCAAACAGGAGATGTGAGTTGCAACTTCGCCAAATCATTCCTTACAGCAATAACCCTAGCCCCAGTAGACATGGATCCTATATTCAACATCAGGATCTCAGTCTTGGCCAGCTTTGACACCTTTCCCTGCTTCTCTGAGCCCTTTGTCCTGACCCCCAGAAGCCTTCTCAACAGGAAGAAGTTCACCTGCAAAATCATAGAACACAATCTTCAGCACAAGTTTTCTGCAGCTCGTGAAGTTGAAAGCATTTGAAATCTACAGCCATTTCTGATCAACAAGATTTGTCTAGTTCAGGATGAGAAAACAAAAAACAAAATGATTCAAAAGAATAAATTTATTACTAAAACCCATAAAGTAAATAAAAGAGAGCAAAGTTAGAAACCAATATCATGCCAGAAGAACGGAGCACTATCACATCCTGGGACCACACACACACACACACACACACATTTACTTCACAGTCCAAAAAACCAAATAAAAAGTCCTTACCTCAAGCTCAACAAATACTTCAGGGAGTGACCCGACTTCACCGAGAACTTGACCCACTAACCTATCAGCACGTGTCAAGGTGGGGTCCATGGTTGTTCCAACTCCAATGAGACCTCCTGGCACCGCAAATTGCAACTCGTTTTGCTCAGCATACAATGAAACTATTCTAGAATATATTGGTGTGCATTTGATGTTTCCACTCTCATCTTTAACAACAATCCCAGGACGAACCTCAATAAATTGGTTCACTTTCAGAACACCCTGCCAAGACCAAATTGTCAGATATGGTATTCATGACCTATAGCATTTATCAAACAAATTACTTGAGCAATCTTCCAGAATTCTACAAATTAGTAGGTCCAAAACAAGAGCAGCTGTGCACATTTCCACTACCCATAACAATAATTCAAACACAATGAGCCAACAGCACCAATGTAAAATATTTGAACATTGACCACACTTTTGAGAAAATCCAACAATAAAGACATACCCTGAGGATACTTCCACCAGCAACACCACCTCTTATCTCATCAACCTCAAACCCAGGTTTATTGACATCAAAAGAACGGATAACAATCATATTCGGAGGTGAGATAAAGTTCCTTTCTGGAATGGGGATCTTTTTGACAATGTACTCACACACCACATCGATATTATACTTCAACTGAGCAGAAATCGGCACCACTGGTGCACCATCAGCTACGGTTCCCTGGTACACAAAATGTTGAATGATATCATTCATCAGACTACAACTAATAAACCAGACAAAAAATGCTTCAAGGGAACTTACCTGAATAAACTTCCGGATTGCCTCATGCTGGTTGATTGCCACATTTTCCTGAATGAGATCAACTTTATTTTGAAGGATAATAATATGTTGAAGACGCATTATTTCAACAGCAGCCAGATGCTCAGAAGTTTGTGGTTGGGGGCAGCTTTCATTAGCAGCTATGAGAAGTAGTGCTCCATCCATAATCGCAGCACCATTAAGCATAGTAGCCATAAGAATATCGTGACCCTATAAAATGAACATAAAATGAAATCCTTCAAAAAATGTCATTAGAAAATCAATCCAATATACACAAACAAAAATCAATTTTGCTTTTTATTGTCATTATCGCACTTTTATCAACATATTGACAGTTGACCTAACCAATTTCTTCTTCACAGATCAACAAACACAAAACATAAAACTACCAACTAATATGTTTTACGTTGCCCCATGAATTTTGACAATTTGGACAGGAACTAAAATAAGGAGCTTGACAATGATTAATACAGAACATCAAGTGCAACAAAAAACAG